>NW_026060936.1:371666-743333 GCF_929443795.1 Astur gentilis
GTAGTTGGCGTTGGCCAGCGGGATGCTTACTCCCTTTTCTGATTTGTTTGTGTTTGTTTTTTTCATTGCAGATGTTGAAGAGCAATGTTCCCCTTGAGGAACATCCCAGTTAGCCCGTGTGGTTTTGTGGAGGATGGATTTGGACCCTCAGCCCTCTGAAAGCTAAGTTGAGGAACCAGGCTGAGAGGAAGGGACAAAGCTGGGAATAGCAGGGAGGAGTTTTAAAGTTAGCGCAGGAGAGAGGGCTGTCCCAAAGCAGTCGCCTTTGCGCAGGAGAAGGGAGCGGGTTGCTTTTCAGCACGAGACCCGTGTGTGCCGGGCAGGGCAGTTCCGGCCCGTGTCCGCGGTGGCGTGTAGTTTGTGTAGTCTGTCTTGTGCGCTTAGACCTTCCTCGGGTCTCGATGTCCTTGTCGCGCTTTGCGCCAGAGGAGCGAGGCATGCGCTTTGGGTGCTGTCCCTAGGGTTTTGAATGTTCTTACTCATTGGCCCGGTGCCAATCGGGTGCTTCTTTTCTTGCGCTCGGAGCTCTAAAGCATGGATCGGTCTTGGCGGGTTCCGGTCAGTGCTCTATGGCAGCATTTTTTTCAGCCTGCATCGGCAGCTCTGCTCTCTAGCCGTCCGTTTTCTCGGAGTGGGACTTCTTCCCCGCATCCTGACATCCTTAGGTCTCGACGCCAGGCTTCTGGCGCATCTGTCGTCTGGGTTTTGACAGTGCTGTCTTGTAACGGGCCGCTCCGTTTGACTCCTCTGGGTCTGCTGTGGAGCCTCCTGGCCTCGCGGTTGCGGCCCCGTAGGTCATCTTGCCCGACGGCGCCTCCCGTCCGGGGGTCATTCTTCTTGCTGAGAGTTTTCTCTCTCCTTGAATCACCTCGTTGGTGGCGTTCCACGTGGTGACGTTCTGCACACGGTGTGCTTGGCTTGGAGCTGCTCTGCCTGGGGGGGTGTTGAGTCAGGGGTAGGTGGAACAGCGATAAGAGTCTACGGGTGAAACGTTGATGTGCCTAGACCGTTTAGGCGAGGGTTGTACAGTCATCTCGTCTCGAGTAGCCATCAGCGGCCTGCGCGGACAGCCGTGCCGATAGTGTTTCACGGAGACAATTGGAGCCGTGTGGCAGGGGTTGTTGAGGGGCAGTGAAGCGGATTTGAGTCTCTAAGGTGTTAAGACTTGCACGTGATGGGCTCCAAGTTTGGCCCTGGGTTTTTTTGGTTGGTGGGGTGTAGGGTTTAGGGTTACTCCGTGCGGGGCCCGGATGATAGAACACCAGTATGATGATCAAAGTCGCCCCTTTATTGAGCTTAGCTGATCATTCTTACACAACTCTCTAAGTTGTTTAGAAGCTTTGATTGGCTGCTGCACGCAAGCATGTGGTGTCCACGCGCACAAGCGTAAGCGGTGATTGGTTACATCGATACTGTCCACGCGTAGAAACATAAGATACAGTTAGTTATACTCGCTCTGTACACGTGCATACACACAGGATATAATTGGCTATGTTAGAGCATGCAAAACTTGTCTTAGTCCAACTGGTCGAGATAAGCCCCTGAATTGAGGTCGGTTGTGCCAAGTTCCCTTTATCGTGGAATGTGCACCTGTGTTTTTCTAATTGGGATCTTTCTTCTTCTATCTTCTTGTTTGTTCTGTTCAGAGCCTTCAAAGGTGTCTGGAACTCTCTTGCGACCATGAGCTACTTTCAGGCCCAGTAACTAAGTTCCATATAATTGAACCCTACAGTGGGCAGGGGGGTGTGTGTGTTGGGTTTTTTTGTTGGTTTTTTGTTTGTTTTTTGGTTGTGTGTTGGTTTTTTTTGTTGTTGTTTTTAAAATGACAGGCTGTAGCTGCATTCCAGATGGTCTTTGTAGATGGAATCAAGACCTCTGGAGTTGTGAAGCTCTTGCTCTGCATCCAGGTGACTCATTCAATATGTTTGGTTTTTTTTTTTTTTTTCAGATGTGGAGGGACAGGATGTGTCCCACAGAGCGATGGGGGAAGGCAGCAGAGCACTGTAAGGAGTTGAGTCCGTGAGTGGACTCTGAAGGAAGATGCATCCGGTGGCTCTATGAGACTGCTTTGCTTTGCTGTGTTTTGCAGTTTTCTTGCATTGTATTGGTCTGTATTTGCCTTTGCCCTGTGGTGTTTTGTTGTGTATTTGTATCGACTGTCATGTGAGACTGTCTTGCATTGCCTGGCCCTGCATTGTGTTTTGTATTGCAGTGCTCTGTACTTGTATGGATTGCCACCTGAGACTGCCTTGCCTTCTATGGTTCTGTATTGGTTTTGTATTGTTTTGGTCTGTACTTGTATTGACTGTCACGTGAGAGTCTCTTGCATTGGCCCTGTTCTGTTTTGTCTGGTATGGCAAGGCTCTGAGTTGTTTTGCCTTGACTGAGGTAAGAGTACTGCCTTGTATGGCATTACATTTGCATGTGAATTACATGGCTCTATGTTTGTGTGTGTCTTGTATGGCATTGTAGAGGCAGTGTAGAAGGTTTAATGACTTCGGGCTCTTTGCATGCAGAGTTGAGGGGATCGCAATTGGACTGTGAACTAGCATTGAGTAAGGCAGGAACTGGGCAATGGTGTTCATCTTGTTTATGCAGATGCTTTGTGGCAAGTCTCTAGAAATGGTCAAGGCCTTGAGGTCTAAGTAGCAGCGTGATGGGTCTTGGAGCGATCGGTAACTTTGGGACAGCTCTGTGTTTGTGATGCTCTGGTTTTTTCAAGTGTCATGGAGGACACTGGCTGTGAGGATGTGTTATTTTTGGAATAGGTGGGAAGCAGGGTAGGGGAGTGGTGGAGGACTTCTCTCTCGAGGATGAAGTGTCTGTTGACAAGCTTTGTGTGTTGTTTTTGCAGGTGATGACAGGGCACGAGAGGTGCTTGAAGGAACCTTGCGTTTAGGTGACATGGCGCTACGGAGGTTGGACTGTGACACGTGGCACTGTGAAAGCTAATTATCGGGTTGAAAATGCACGGATGGTGGAGATGATGGTGCGTGTTGAAATGTTGGTGTAACGGAAGGGCAGTTTGTGGGGAGGTTGGTTGGAAGGAGGTTGGGCTGGGGCCTGGGTTTTTGCAGGTAGGGTGCTTTTTTGAGGCCCCTGCTGCTGCAGACGGGGTGACGGCCTCTTGAGGCCTGTGGACGGTATGATGGATGAGTTGAGAGTGAGGGCTGGCGTTCATGTGATCTGAATGAGTGGTGTGTTGTGAATGTCTCTAACCTTGTAGGGTTCTGTGGTTAAGCCTTTTTGGTTTTTTTTCCTTTCAGGTTGGATGTAGAGTTGAGATGTTTTTCAGGGAATTAGGAAAAAAACCCCAAACTTAGAATAAAAAACCCCAGCTGGGATATGGGTTGGTTTTTGGTGTGTCCTCCCCTGCCCCATTTATTTTTTCTTTTCCCTGGTCCCAGCTGCTCCATGAGGCAATGTTGATTGCCAGTGTTTGGACTGGGGTCTGCCTCGGGCCTGGGGTTTCAAAGGCAGGGCGATTTTTTTGTTTGTTTGTTTTTTTGTTTGTTTGTTTTTGTTTTTTTTTTTTCCAAGGCTCCCGGGAACGGTGTTCCTGTGGAGCGCTCCCCTGGAACCTGGTAATTGCCAGTCAGCACAGAGAGATATGTTGTTCGGTGGATGGTCTTTGGAAGACAGTTGAGGATTTTGTGGGGGGAGTTGGACTAGATGGCCAGCATGGAGTAGGCCAGGGTTGTGAAGTGCGTGAGTGTAACTGTATTTGTCTGTGGTGGGTTTGTAAAATATTTGGTTGCTCTTTGTAGCTTGTGATGTAATGATATTTTTCAATTTCTGGTTTTGTGTCGAGGTGTGGAAGTGGACGGTCTGTCAAGATGATTGGAGGTCACTCGTTTGGTGCCCGGGAACAGGGATCATGGCGGTAATGTCACCTCAGGGAGTAAAACTTCTGGATGTGCAGCGATGTATGTAATGGGAGCGAGGAATGTGGAAAAGACCACTCCGTAGAGCATTGCAGGTACTAAATAGTGGCATTTCTTCTTCAGGTAATGCTAAATTTTTGGAGTTTACATGTATTTGTAAAAATAGTGATTAAAAGAGGACTAAATCTAATAGTGTCAAATATTTGACGAGTGAGGCCATAAGTCTTTTCTATATATTGTAGAAAAAGTACATTGTAGAATTGGATTGAAATACTGACATAGCTGAATCTATGTGGAATGAGTAATGGACCAAATGAAGCACTAAAAATAAAATGTAAAAAAGACAGGTAATTATGTGTCCTTGTGGGAATTACAGTACTAATGGCAATCACAAAGGGAAGCGTAGAGGGAAGCATGGGCGTTTAGTGCCCATAGGTAAACTTAGCTGTTGAAGTAAGTGAAAGTGTCTGTTGGAATTAGGCATCCAAGGGCGAGTTGTAGATACCTTGAGGTAAATGTAGCTGCTGCTGGGTTAATGGAAAGGGGGTGCATTCCTTCCTCTAGTGATTGCAGAACTTTGAAATTGGAGCTGTAGGTAGAGAACCGTGAAATGGGCTCGGGCGCGGTGCGGCGCCGAAATGGGCTCGGGCGCATGTGTTACTTTTCTTAAAGGGGCTGAGGTACTGTGTAACTCTGAAATGGGCTTGATGAGTGGATAACATGTGTGTAATATGTGAGGGGTTTTTTTATTCTGTTGTCCTTCTCTTTCCCTGACCCTTTGTGGTGCTCTCTACTCTTTTCATTCATGTCTTCTCTCTCTCTCTCCAACCTCCTGTGCTTTTCATAGTCTCTCTCTATCTCTTGTCATTATTATCATCTGACGCTCTGTGTTACTTTCTGTCCCATCGTATCATGTTGTATGTTTCTCCTGCTTTTTTCTTCATCTGTCCAGATCCCTGTCCCTTGTTTCTTCTATTGCTGTCCCTCTGCCTTGCTTCCTCTTGCCATCTTTTCTGTATTTCTCTCTGTTCCCTTCCCTCCTCCATCCTTTCTAACTGTATCCCCCTCTCCAGCTAGCTGTCCCTTCTCTTTTCTCTCTTCCTCCATGTCTCTCTCGCAGCCTATCAATGACAGTTGTTTTTTCCTCCAGTGCTGTCCTGCTCTGTCCCTTGTTTCTCACTCTCGTTCTGTCATGCTCCCTGTGTCTTTCTGGAACTCCTCCATCTCTGTCCTGTAGCCTATCACTATTTTTTTCTTCTGCCATCCCTTTGTCCTTCTTCCAGTCTTTGTGTCTCTCTCTCTTTGTTCTCCCTCCCTTCTTTTTTTTCCTTTCTTGCTACATCTCTGTTCTGTACCACAAAAGCACGGAGGGTGTTTAGTAACAGAGAAGAAGGATATAGGCAAGGACAAAGGAAATTAATGGCTGTTATTCGGGAAGAAAGGGGAAGAGGGCCTAGACGAGACTTGCCCCGACTGGGCAAGGATCAATGCGCTTTGTGTAAGAAATTCAGTCATTGGTAGAGGGAATGCCCAGGGAACAAGGAGCATCAGAGGGCTCAAACAGGAAGAACAGTAGCCTCTGTGAAGGGAGACTGACGAGAACCTGGGGAATCTACCCTAGCGGATCCACTGGTTATAATTAAGCTAGGGAAAACAGAACAAGAGGTAGAATTTTTGGTAGATACAGGAGCAACATACTCGGTTTTGAATCAGGCTTTGATGCCCCGGGGAATGATTATGTCACGGTGAAAGGAGCGACTGGCCAAAGTGAAAAGGCATAGTTTTGTAAACCTTTAGAATATAAATTAGGAAAACAGTGGGGCATTCATAAATTTTTATATATGCCGAACTCCCCAAAGGCCCTTTTGGGAAGGGACTTGTTGGAACCATTGGGAGCAAAAATTGTATTCAAGAAGGGAGAAATTACTCTGGAGGTAAAAGATCAGCAAAATATTCAAATATTGAGCCTAACCTTAACCAGTCTCCCCCTAGAAGGAATCATTAATGAGGACATCTTAAAGCAAGTGTACCCGGGGGTATGGGCTACCGATGCACCTGGAAGAGCGAAAAGTGTTCCACCTGTTGAAGTTAGGATCAAGGAAGGCCAAAAGCTGGTAAGAATTAAACAATATCCCCTAAAGAAGAAAGACAGAGAAGGAATCCGGCCGGTGATAGAAAAATTTTTGCAGTTGGGACTATTAAAAGAGTGTGAGTCTGAATTCAATCCCCCTATATTACCTGTTCGGAAGCCCGATGGGTCATATTGGGTGGTCCAAGACTTATGGGCGGTGAATAAGATAACTGAAGATCTTTACCCGGTAGCGGCGAACCCATAGACCCTGTTAACCGTGCTAACACCTGAATTGACTTGGTTTAGTGTTTTAGATTTGAAGGATGCTTTCGTTTGCCTCCCTCTCCATGAAGCCAGGCAAAACTTACTCACATTTGAATGGGAAAAGCCCAAGAGCGGTCGAAAGACCCAGCTCACTTGGATGGCCTTGCCACAAGGATTTAAGAATAGGCCTACCGTTTTTGGCAATCGGTTTGCGAAAGACTTGGAATCCTGGGAAACCCCGTCTGAGGAGGGGAAGCTGTTGCAGTATGTGGATGATATCCCGATCGCCACCAAAACGGAGAAAGATTGTACGACGTGGGCGGCGAGTCTGTTGAATTTCCTGGGACTTCAGGGGTACCGGGTATCCAAGAAAAAGGCACAGGTAATGCAAGGCAAAGTGAATTATTTGGGCTATGAAATTAGTGCGGGACAAAGACCTTTGGGACAGGCCTGTAAAGAGGCAATATGTCAAACTGGGAGACCTCAGACAGTAGAAGAGTTATGGACTTTTCTGGGAATGACAGGGTGGTGCCGATTGTGGATCTATAATTACGGATTGCTTGTTAAACCACTGTATGCGTTGACAGCCACTAAGCAGAAACACCTTGAGTGGAATAAGGAGACCGAACGAGCCTTTGAGCTACCGAAAAAGGCTTTGATGTCGGCCCTGGCCTTAGGACTCCCAGATGCGAGTAAGCTGTTTCTTCTTTACTCCCATGAGAAGCAGGGCATTGCTCTGGGAATATTAGCACAAAACCTGGGCCCGTATCGATGGGCAGTTGCCTACCTCTCTAAGCAGTTAGACACGACTGCAAAAGGTTAGCCTGGATGCCTGCGGGCGGTTGCGGCTGTGATACTAAATACACAGGAAGCCCGAAAGTTTACTCTGGGCCAGAAGATGACTGTTCTGGTGTCTCACGCAGTATCAGCAGTACCGGAAGCAAAAGGCGGACACTGGCTCTCTCCACAAAGATTCCTGAGATATCAAGCTATATTGGTAGCGCGGGATGACGTGGAGATTGTAGTCGCTAACATTGTCAACCCAGCTTCTTTTCTCAGCAGGAACACAGGAGAACCGGTACATCGTGACCGTTTGGAAACCATCGAAGCAACGTACGCCAGTTGCCCAGACGTGAAAGACGGCCCCATGGAAAACGGGGAAACTCGCTTCACAGACGGAAGCAGTTACGTCCTAAACAGTAATCGACACGCGGGATACGCCGTCACTGCCAGCCAAGAGGTAATAGAATCGGGGGCTTTGCCCAGGAACACCTCCGCACAGAAGGCAGAAATAATTGCTCTAACCCGCGCCCTGGAATTGGCCCAGGGCAAAGTTGTGAACATTTATACAGACTCAAAATATGCCTTTGGAGTTGTACACGCACGTGGAGCAATTTGGAAGGAGAGAGGACTAGTGAGTTCTCAAGGGAAAAATATCAAACACGCAGAAGAAATTCTGAAGTTACTGGAAGCTGTCCAGCTCCCTAAGAAAGTAGCAATTATGCATATTAAGGCACACCAGAAAGCGAGCTCAGATTTGGAAAAAGGGAACGAGCTGGCGGACAGAGAGGCAAAACAAGTGGCCAAAACACAGGTAAAAACAGAAGGGGCCTTAATTCCTGATAGGTGGATTTCCCTAGAAGGTAAGCCAGAATACACTAAGGAAGATCAAAAGCTCATTACAGGTTTAGAAGGGTCATATAATGAAGAGGGGTGGGCTCATACCCCACAGGGAAAGCTAATCGTTCCCTCTTGCTTATTATGGCATTTGATAGGGGAGGAACATAGGAAAAGACATTGGGGAACAGAAGCCCTGTATAATCATCTGATAGGAGAAATTGTGGCTAGGAATTTATACGCCACGGTGAGGCAGTGTGATCGCACAACAGTGTGATCTTTGCCTCCAGACTAATCCTAAGAGCACCTCCAAGCTGGAAATGGGCCAGACTGGAAAAGGCAATGGGCCTGGACAACAATGGCAAATTGCTAATGTTTATTCATTACTAAAACACACCCACTTGTGATTTGCAGCTATGCGTGTTCCGTAGCTTTCTCATGGGAACTTCTTCAAAAGTTACTTATGAAGTTATGCCAAGGTCACACTGTCCCTGTTTTTCTCCTGATATCAGCAAAGCCAGCTATTTTCGGCCAAGGCCTAGTCTTGCTGCTCAAACTGACATTCTTTCACACAGAACTCTGCTCGCACAGCTCTTCTATAGACCCATGTCCTTTTTCATGAAGCCAATTCCCAACAATTCCCCCTTTTTCTTTTTGTGCGAGTAGAGCTTGGTGTGTCAGCTTTGAGACTCCTTTTATCATGCACCCATACGGAATTCTAACTATTACACAGATTAATATCAATATACCCAACCATCATAAGGCTTCCTTAATCAATGACATTACCCATAGTGTTATCCCGCCGAATATTGATTGTAACACTCCATCAAACCAACTAGTTTCTTGCTGGATCTTTGTGTATGTTTCTTCAGCCAATCTATTTGTTTGTATATAGATTGAGGTAAAATTTTAACACCTGCTGTATTGCCCTTTGCAAAGATCTGTGAACACAATTAATTAAACACAGTAAAAACAACATTATACCTAATAAAATACATAAGCACACAAAAAGAGGTTTGATTAATAGCTTTAGCTAGTGACACCCAAACGTTCTTACTGTCCCATGGTGTTAACCGATGTGGATCAATCACCGGTGTCACTGTCATGCTGCTTACTACAGTCAGTGTGTTCCATATCAATCTCAGCATAAGGTTTCAAATTTATGGGTAAATCAGGAACGTATCTGCCAGACATGGATGATGTGATTTTTTTTGTCCAATTGCTGTCAAGGCTTGCCGTCCCGGTGCACTTAGTTGTCTTGTAGAAGTTAAGCTATCGCTGCCCCTCAGTAAATCCAGCAGCGGCTGTAAGTCTGTATTTGTAATACCACAACAAGGTTGAATCCACTGTAGGTCTCCGTTTAAATCTTTCTCCCTCTTTTTGTTTTTGAGCAATCCAGGCTTGCTTAATAACTTGGGATGCCATTTTCCTTAATAAGCTGAACAAGGTAAAACTGTTACAATAGCTAAAATCACAGTAACTACAATAATGCCCATAATTCTTTGAGCCAACCCGTTACCCCTAATGACCCAGACCATGAGGAAAATGAACCATCTATACATTCTTGTGCCATCTTGCTCCACGAACTCAGCCCAGCAATCGGTAGGTGCCAGCTTTCCGTGGGCGTCCCCACAGAGGCAACGATGGCCTCACCGTACACCAGCCCGATGCTCTTCGGAAAATCCCAGTATTTATACATTTGCAGAGGAACGGGTTTTAGCACACGTGGCCAGCGGGTGCCAAAAGTCCGCCTCGGTTGCAATCTATGACGCATGCGCTCGCTGGCCAGGCGCGCTGCACGAGTCATAGCCATCTTGTCTATTGGTTCATGGGCTTTACGATACAGTTGCGATGCACAGAGAATCTTGACCTGTTATGTTAGCCAAGGTGACCTATACATTAGTTTTTGGCTGAGGTAGTATTCATATTGCCACATCATCTATGATGCTCCAGATGATGATGGTCATGCAAATCGAACAGGAGTCCATCGTGGGCCTGTATCTGTGGAAACACAATCAACCTCGTTCCCAGGTTATTAATGGAAATAGACCTTACCCCTAATTTTGGCTTTAACTAACTTTTACCCCACACTGTCTTCCCGTAATCACACTATGTTTAATCAAATTATGCTTTACACACTTTTTACCTAAAGCAGGTTCTATATACAATAAGGCACGCTGTTCTGAAAACCTCTCTGAAGGACTCCGTGTCCACTAGTAATACTCTATTAGTTAGAATCTGTCAGATCAGTGGCTCCAGCACCCGCCGGTGCCGTGCCAGTCGCCATTGGAACAATTCCGGGTCCAGCATCAGTGCGAAGCCATGGCTTGTCCCACTTAGCCAGGATCTCCCAGTAAGTTTTACTTCTGCTGATCTGCACCATTTCCTGGATTCTGGGTCCTTATACATTACCATGATTCCTGTACTTTGTTGCGTCCTTTCTGCCTGTAAAAGAACATGATGCACTACCATTGGTGGGTCTTTGTGATCACCTGTCAATCTAAGATAATTTAGCACAAATAAGGCTTTGGCCAATCGTTCCTCTGGGAGTAAGCCCTGGGTTCCCCCCTTTTGTTTTTGCAGCATGTTCTTTTAGGGTTTGGTTGGCCCATTCGACAATAGCCTGTCCTGTGGGAAGATGTGGAATACCGGTACCGTGGTGAATTCCCCACAAATTACAAAATCGAGCAAATCGTGTAGAACCATAGGCTGGGCCGTTGTCCATCTTAATTTCTTGAGGCACACCCAGTACTGCAAAAGAAGCGTGAAGATGTCATTCAATATGTAAGGCCTTTTCTCCAGTTCGTGCCGTGGCCCACATGGCAGCAGGATAGGTATCAATACACACATGCACAGAACGCTTTGCACCAAACCACATGACATGGGTGAAATCCATTTGCCACGACTGCAATGGCAAAAGACCTCGTCGGTTAACCCCACAGCCCAAGCCGAGCCCTTCCTTTTGACAATCAGGGCATGCTTTAACGATACCTTGGGCATCAGTAAGTGGTAAGTCAAATTGCTTTGCTAACATCCTAGCGGGTTGGTGCAAGAACGCATGCGATTGCCGTGCTTTGTTGAAAACGATTCCCTGGAGGAGGCTCCTGTGGCGCTGCAACCAATTGGTCAGCTCTGTCATTTCCCGTTTCTCATCTGCACAGTGTTCTCATACCCAAGAGTTCTACCAGAGGGGTCATATTGCCATTAGTGATACCGCAAAGATTCCGCACCCACTGGATATCTCCCACAAGCTTCTGGACATGATGTAACATTGAAATTTCTCATGTTATTTGAACCTTCTGAGGTTTAACATTGCTAGCATTTATGTGCCACCCCAAATACTTCCAAGGTGCTGCCTTTTGCACCTTTTCAGGAGTGATTATTACTCCGCGATGGCTTAAGATGTCCTGCAATTGAGTTAAAATCTCATCCTGTGGCAAGTTACTGAGGTAACTGCTTTCTTACAGGCTCTGATGCCCAGGCCACATACACCTGACGCATCGTGGGGGAATTGCGCATTCATTGCGGTAACACGACCCAATGGTATCTCTTATAGGGTTCTGCCTTGTTAATCGATGGTACCGAAAAGGCGAACCGTTCAGCGCCATCTGGGTGCAATCTTTTAGATTTATAATTAACAAATCCCATTCTTCTGGAAGCATAACTGGAGATGGCAAACCTGGCTGCAGGGCTCCCATACTGTGCATCACCACATTCACAGCTCTGAGATCATGTAACAGTCTCCGCTTCCCACTTTTCTTGGGAATGGTAAATATTGATGTATTCCATGGACTAGTAGAAGGAACAACTTGTCCCGCTCTCAACTGGTCCTCAACTAACCCTTGTATTTTTAGTAGCCTTTCAGAATTTAGCAGCTACTGATCAATCCAAACAGGTTCATCTGTTTTCCAGTTAATTTTCAGAATCGGCTACCCCTCAGTGACCGCTCCTAAAAAGGATGCGTCACTAACATTGCCTTCATTTGGCTCAATAAATCATGGCCTACGAGGCCAAACAATTCAGTTGGGGTAGTCATGACATACGGACACGTCGTAATGTGTTCACCATCGGGGAACACAAATGTAAGCGGTAGCTGACTTACTAAGGTGGCTTGTGTGCCCCCTATCCCTGCAATACCAAAGTTTGGATTGATCGATGGCCATGATGGAGGCCAAATGCATTGTGAAATAATCATAACATCAGCACCTGTATTGATTGTCATATGTTTCTTGACAACAACTCCATCAGGCCCTTCCAATTGCACTACCTTTTCTGGTTTACCTCTTGTTGCGTCCATGGCAAAGTATACCTGCGGTTTCCCTGTGGAGCCGAATCCACCATCTCCACGTTGTACTTCACCTGGGTTCGGAACACACGACCTGAATGGAACTAATTGTGCTATTCTGGTACCTTTAGGAATAGAAACAGGAGGGATTAAAACATGAATCATAATTTTCACAGTCCCACAATAATCTGCATCAATAAGCCCTGGGAGCACCAGAATTCCTTCTAGAGCTGTTGAAGATTGCCCCATTAAAAATGCACTAAGTCCAAACCCCAATGGTCCCTTTATGTTGACTGCGGTTTCCACATCCACTCTGGAGCTTCCTGCGGTGGCGGATCTGGTGGTTGCGAGGCTGCCTGAGGGCTGGCAGCTCAAGCCCCTTGCATTCGTGTCGTCACGCGAGGGGCCTTCGCAGTCGGTGTAAAGTTTCCCTTCTTCCTGTATTCTTGGTGGTATGGTTATCTTTCTTACACTTGTTGCAGCACTTACTGTTAACAGTACCTGTACATTTGCTCCTAATGTGTCCACGTTTGCCACAGTTAGAACACTTGACCAAGGGTGTCTTACTGGCCTTGTGTTTCTTTGTAGCTCCTTGGAGAGCTGTGGCAGCATAGGCTACTTTCTGTGAGTCCACTGATCGATCCGTGTATTCTATCATATCAACGATGTCTGCATTTTTCGGCAAATTACACAATGCTTTGCGTGTCTTTTCAGTAGCATTTTCAAAAGCGAGTATTTTGAACATGTTTTCTTTCATGCCCTCGTTCATGTCAGGGTGGTCATAAATTGTATTCTCCTGTTTCACCTGGGTAAAAGCATGGCTGTACATATTGTCTGGTACGGTAAGAAAAGCTTGATACGCCAAGATCTGTGATAGATGATGAACCTCAGTGACACATTGTAACTGAGCGTTCCCTGATGCGAAGGGTCCAGTACCCATCGGCATCTGCATGGTTACTCCCCATAGGGGATCTGTTTGTTGTCGTGATGTTGCTTGTTCCCTATCACAGAGCTTCTCCCACTGCCAGAAAAACACTAACATTCGGGCGGGTGTCAAAATCAACTGTGCTAGCTGTTTAATATCTTGAGATATCAGCGTATCAGCAGAAAAAATGAATTGCAGTATTTGGTGAGTTAACGCAGATTTGATTCCGTACTGACTCACAGCATTCCTTAATTTCTCAATGACCTTCCAGTCAAACACCTCCCATTTTTTCTGTCCATTTGATGCAATAACTGGGAATGCTTAGAGCATAGTCCCTTCTATAATGGCATCTGTTATTACACCCCTCCAATGTCTCTGCCTTTCTTCTGCAGCGGCTATTACAGGCGGCTCCGCGTCTGTCACGGGTGCGGTTGGTTTCCCCGTCTCTTTTCCCCATTTCCTTTAACAATTCTAACATTGTCTCTTTTTGTTCTATTATTAGAGTAGCCAAGTCCTTGTTTGCATTATTTGAATCAGGGTGTATGCTAGGTATAATTTGTTCATGTTGAACGGTGGTATCTGAGGGCTGGTTTTTCGTAGGCAGATTTTTACTCACTCCCTGATTCTGTAGGGTTTCCTTTAATCGTACAGTTAGGGAGGCTTGGGAACTGTCGGATGGCTGATTAATATCGGCAGTCCCAGGGAGTGGAACAGAAGTCAAGGGCACGAGAGTAGGCGAACAAGCTCCAAAAAGTCTCTCTCGCTGCATTATGTTTTTCTCCCCGCTTTTCCCTTTCGCTTGCGGTTGGAGAGAGAGAGCAGCAAAAGCAGACGCAGACGCTTTACGATCTGCTTTCATTTCTTACAGAGTTGTCTTAATCAATTTCCATAAAGTTACAAGATCTTTAACTTCTTTAGACCCGTCACTAATTTCATCCCATAGGGAGGTTCCGATAGCATTCCAGGTACTAAGCTCAGAAGCTGTACCCACACTAATTGAAAGGTTTCTGTCCTTGCTTCATTAGTTTTTTAGCTGATTTATCATCGTCAGTTACCATATCCCATAATACGTCTCCTAATCTACGCCATTCACTCTCCTTAAATAATAAATCCGGATTCTTAAAGCATCCCTTAACGCGACCCAGCGCGACTAACCCCGAAATTTGCTTAATGCAGTTTACTCCCCGCTTTTCTAAAAAGCACTGTAATAATTTTAGGGCTACCTCTTGATCCATTGCCGGCCGGCTTCTTGATACTCCTGGGTGCTACCTTGATTAAGGCACCTCGGTTAAAACGTCTTTGCAGCCTTTTTCCAGTAGCCCTCACTGACGGCGAACCCCTTTTGGACGGTCCAGGCACGAGAGTTAACACACCAACCAAGACGATCAGCGTTCGGTTAATCTTTTGCCCCCCGGTCGCTGCTACCGGTGCTTCTCAGTGTCCGTCGCTTCAATTCCCCTTTCTTCGGTCCCCGTTCGGGCGCCATTTGTTGGAGCGGCGGAGGAATGCACATAAGTCGACCCAATATGAGTGATAGAAGTGATTCAACTTTATTTGCACGGATAGCTCATATTTATACAGTTTGCGATAATTATGCCTACTAGTCCTAATATGATTGGTACATTGCTAATGTTTATTCATTACTAAAACACACCCACTTGTGGTTGGCAGCTACGCGTGTTCAGTAACTTTCTCATGAGAACTTCTTCAAAAGTTACTTGTGAAGTTATGCCAAGGTCACACCGTCCCTGTCTTTCTCCTGATAACAGCGAGACCAGCTGTTGTTTTTCTCCCAATATCAGTAAAGCCAGCTATTTTCAGCCAAGGCCTAGTCTTGTTGCTCAAACTGACATTCTTTCACACAGAACTCTGCTCGCACAACTTTTCCACAGGCCCATGTCCTTTTTCAGCAAGCCACTTCCCAACAAAAGGTATTCCTAGAAAAAGTTTCCCGTTTATAAAGCAGGAGTTTGTTGGGGCTGAATTACAGTTCCTTTGTAACTGAATTGGGTCAATATTCCGAAAAAGGGGAATATGTTTATTTTTGAAACAGGTCAATACTGCATGTGTTGTGCTGGCAAGGAGGAGGCTTCTTAAATGTAGAACTTGTTAAATTTAAAAGCACACCTCCACTCTCCATAGTATTGCTTCTATGTTAATTCAGGGTTAAGATATTCGTTCACTTCAGTTTCTGTGAATCTGTTAGGGCAGCGTGCTCTAAGGTGATGGGAGGGAGCAGGGGGAAGAAGGGGAGGAGGAAAAGCAAAATATCTGGAACCTGCTCTTCCATGACTCCTGCAAACTGTAATGTTATTTTTTTTTCCCAAGCCTGAAAACTGTACTTGGCAGTGGGATTGTGGCTATCTTGTTAATATTCTTCCTTCCTTTCTTGTTTTGGCCTCTCCAGGAAGCGATTCGAGTAATCCTTGGAAATCTTGATGATTTACATCCATTTTCTACAGACCACTATCTTTCTGTGTACCCTTTCTTTCCTACTTGTAAAAGAAAAGGTCCAATGACTTGTATCTGTTGGGCATTGCTTAATTTGACATTCCTGCCTAGTAGTGCGCAGATCTTTAGCTGGAGTACGACTCCTCTGAGCTTCGCAGTTTTACATTAGCTGAAGATCCTCCTCAGTTGTTGCCTTCACCAGAGAACTGATGTATGTAAAAAGAATGTTTTGCAGTGTTTTCAGATGGCCACCCCTGCGTTCCAAATCAGATTTAGCCAGAGAAAACGAACGTGCATATATAAAGTCCCAGGAAGCCCACGTAATGCGATTGCAAGGAAAGCTAGTGCGTTGTTTCAAAAGGTTAATAAAACGTAAAGCGCTCCTTACAGGCGCAGCAGCGTTGGCCCTCTAGTAGAGAAGACCGCAGTAGTTTTCTTGTAAGGTACATTAGGATTAAGTATTGTAGTTGCTGTAGTGTAAAGGGTTACGGAGAAGTTACTCTCCTGAGGCTGTTGTTGCAGAGAAAAGTAAGTTAGTGGAAGGAGAAGCCTTTTCAGTCCTAAGGTGCGTCAGTTTGTGAATCGGATCAGGCCCTTCGGCATCATCTCCTCCCGTGATTCCGAGTGCCCAGGAGTAATGAACACCCGCGTGTTTCCGCCTCCAAGGCATCCCCTTCCAGTCTCGGCAGACTGCGTTATTGCCACCCCTGGTCCTAGCAGGCAAGAACGAGATCATCCTCTTTCTCTGTCAGAAGCTGGTAGGTATGAGAGCAACTTATTCCTGTTGCTGCCAGGAAGAGAAAGTAGCCCAGAGCATCGTCAGACAGGAGGCACCCAAACAAAGGAAGCCTCGTTGTTGGTTTGCTTCGCTAAAGCGCAGCCAGTTTTGCCTGCGTGCTTGAGGAGGGTTTGATTCACGAGCTTGTATTTCTGGAACTGGGAAGTCCATCCACCTGCTCAGGCAGCACCGGGCCCTGCGGAGAACTGCAAGCTCAGAGGCCTGGCGTGATGAGTTGTCCTGCAGTCTGTGTGTCGGGCTCCTCGCTGTAGCATACCTCTTAGTTAATCGCCAGCTGTGGGAGTCCTTGAAGCCAAACTCAAACGAACAATTTCATCCCTTAAAGGAACTGACTGTGTCATCTAGGCAAATCTTGGGCTTCATCTCTGGTCCTCAGGATGCAAATGGAGTAAAAGTATTCATGTTATCTGTTTCTTCCTGAGGTCAGAGGCACGTAAGAAGGCTGCTGCCTGGCGTCACCCATTCGTGCATGCATGAGCTCCTAGGTGTGCGAACTGCACCCCCAGGAAGGAACGTCTGTAACTGTGGCGTTTGTCATGTCAATTATCTTTTGTTCTCCCATTTTGAGGAGGACTGTGAAGTGAATGTAATGATGCTAGTCCTGTGAATCCTAGTCCTTTTCAGGTTTAAAAATAATTTTTAAAAGAATTACTTTTTAGTTAGGAAAGCTGATGAGGTTTTCTTCACAGGGTTGGGAGAGCCTGGCATGTTGTTTTTTGCGGGAAGATGTGAGGACTGAAGCCAGATGCAGTTAAGGAAACACAGTGCTATGAATGCAAGCAACTGATGGGAGAGTGTCACCTGGATGAGTGTTTCTTGTAATGTGTTACTAGCGTATGGTGTCTCCTCACATCTCATTTCTCCGCTGTGTAGTTCGATGTGTCACTTGTTCAGCTGCTGCTGCTGCTCATTAAATATAAATCTCCATTGGCAGGAGCAGTTACAGGGTCGTGGATCTTGGACCAAGATCCTCAAAACCCCCTAGCTATGCGAGGTTTCCCTGCCGCACGTGCACTGCCTTTGTGTCCTGACGCTCTGTTTCTCCAGGAATGTCAGTATTTGCGTGGGGAGTTTCAAGGACCTGCCTGTGGACGCGACGGCCCCTACACCCCTGATGTATTCTTCTGGTGCTGCATCCTCTTCTTCGCCACCTTTGCCCTGTCAAGCTTCTTGAAGACGTTTAAAACCAGCCGCTACTTTCCAACCAGAGTAAGTAGAAGGAGGTGGCCAGTGTCCATCTCCGCACTCGTTTCCCAAAATGGCTTTCCTGGAGCACTAAGCAGTATTTGCCCTGCCTTGGTCAAGCTGGGAAACGTTGGCCTTGCAGGCCAAGCTCTCCAAGAGCTTGGATGTCCCACACTCATTTCCATGAGTGCAAAATCATCGTAGCGTTTCCCACCTGCCTCGTGACCTGCCCCAGATTGAAGATTTTTGGGGTTTGATTTTTTTTTATTTTTTTTCTTCTCCTCAGGTAGTAGGAAGTCAGGTTTCCCAAAGTTTTGGGGGTTGGGGTTTTCGGTTTGTTTTTTTTCCCCTACCTTCTGCGCATTATGTGCTCGAGTGGAAAGTAGATTCGAATGAGAAGCTTCCTTTTGAGGACTAAAGGATGCCTCAGTGCCTTGTTGCCATTGTAGCTGTGAGTGTAGCTGTAGTGGCAGACATGTGTTTTCTTATTTTTAATATTATTATTATTATTTTTAGATTTTGACTTAAACCAACCCTTGTTGGCCTAGTTAAGCTTTTTTTTATTGTCTGACCCCAGATCTCACAGGGACAAACACAGCAGCAGTATCTAAGCAAGGGATCAGGCTGCATGTGCTCAGAGGGGTGGTGGGATTTGGTTAAGCAGCCTTAATGTTGTGGATGTCTGCAACTCTTGCATCTCACCTTAGGGCCCTGTTTGCCATGCCCCTCTCACCTCTGGTTTCTCGCCCCAGGTACGGTCCACAGTGAGCGACTTTGCTGTTTTCCTCACCATCGTCATCATGGTGCTCCTTGACTTTGTGGTTGGGATCCCATTGCCGAAGCTCCAGGTCCCCCATGCGTTCAAGGTAACGGGGTGTTTTGGCACGTGGGGGTGCCACAAGGTGATGCCGGGGCAGGGCAGGGCTGAGTCTGGAGGAGATGCTGGTGGTGTGACCATCTCCTCTTCCACCTCCAAGTGCCTTGCTTCCTCCTGGAAACGAGAAGATGGCCCCAAAACTAGATACCTACAGGGGAAGTATCTAGAGCTGCTTGCAAGGAGGAGACTGGCACTGCTGAAGCCCCCGGGAGAGGGGGACATGAAGCCAGGGCTGGGAGGTGCTCTGACGCAAGGAGGGAGGGGAAAATGAAAGCCAGTGGAGTGCCTGGGCTGGGAGACAATGCTGATGTGTGGGCTTTGTTGCAGCCTACCAGAGACGACCGCGGGTGGTTCATCAACCCCATAGGACCCAACCCTTGGTGGACGGTGTTGGCTGCGCTCGTCCCAGCTCTGCTCTGCACCATCTTGATATTCATGGACCAGCAGATCAGTGCCGTTATTGTGAACAGGAAGGAGCACAAGCTGAAGGTAAGGGCCTGCGAGAGATGACCCCAGCCCCTTCTGGGCTGCAGGTCTGGGGGGAAGCTCTTATTCCCGATGCTTTCTGAAGGCATTGGTTTGGGACAAGGTCAGGCTGCGTGGCAGGATGCTCTCCTGGATTAACAATGAAGCAGGGAGCAAGTGACAGGGCAGTTCAGATGAGCAACCTTTTGGAGGAGCAAATTAATCTTGGAGCAATAGAGAACTGCGTTTTTGTTTTAAAATGGCAGCAGCAGCAGGTGTGGGGAATGAATTGTTTTGATGCGCTGCCAGGGATAACTCAGAGTCACACCTTCCTCGCAAGTGGTAGAATTTTCTTTGTGAGTGAAAAAAATGATTTGGTGCTTTTGGGTTGTGGGTTGGTTTTTTTTTGGAGAAGTATGTATCGCACAAGCTCTGCATATCCATTGTTTCTGAACTCCTGCCAGATTTTCATGCCAGGTGCTTGTGCAAAGCCTGCATACACCCTTGCTTGTTTCCATTTCTTGTTTTGAATTCTGAAGAAATTGACTTGTGCTCGAGCAGGGTTTGAGTCTGACTTGCGACGTTATCCTTGCTCTTGTGCTATAGGATGCTCTGTTTCTTGTTTTCCTGCCTGCAGAAAGGATGCGGGTACCACCTGGACCTTTTTGTGGTGGCCGTGATGCTCGGGGTGTGCTCTGTGATGGGGCTGCCCTGGTTTGTGGCTGCGAGACCGTCCTGTCCGTACCACCTGGACCTTTTTGTGGTGGCCGTGATGCTCGGGGTGTGCTCTGTGATGGGGCTGCCCTGGTTTGTGGCTGCGAGACCGTCCTGTCCATCACCCACGTGAATAGCCTCAAAGTAGAGTCTGACTGCTCAGCTCCAGGAGAACAACCCAAGTTTCTGGGGATACGAGAGCAGAGAGTCACTGGCTTGCTGATCTTTGTGCTCATGGGCTGCTCCGTCTTCCTCAGTTCTGTGTTAAAGGTGAGAGGAAAATGCAAACCACCCAACAACCGCGAGATTGTTGTAGGTTACAGAAAAACACTCCCCTCTCTGCAGGCCTGAGTAGTTAGTTGTGGAGCGGAGGAGGAGGAGGTGATCCCAACCCTTGGGGCTTGACCCACGGTGGGAATCAGCCTCAGTTAGGCTTTGCAGCCCTTCAGGCCCCTGTTTGGTGTGCTCGAGGTGAGCGAGCAACGCAACTGCTTGAATTTTTGGGTGTCTTTCAGGCCCGCCCATGTTTATGGGTTACAGTTGAGCATATTCAGACCAGCACATCTGCTGTCTTTCAAACAGGCAGCCCTTTAGTGGCTGCAATTTGCTCCCCAAATGCCCCGGAGCAGCCGTTCCTAGGAGCTAAACACACTGAGGTCATCCCCGTGGGCTTCCTTGCACGTTCCTCCCACAAAGTAATCTCGTCTCTAGGCTAGGAGGAGGCCTGTGGCCTTTGCCTGTTGCCCCAAGAATAGGCAGAAGTGTTTCTTCTACCGCCAGAGAATGCGGCATAGGGTAGCACGGGTGAAATCACCTATTTTCCTCCAACCTTTCTGGAAAATAGGGTTATTCTGAGGACAGGTAACTCCCAAGTTCAGCCTAAAGCAGAGCCTTAGCTCACTCGTGCGCACAAAATGGCAAAAAAATGGTTAATATCTGACCTATCTCTAAGCCTGAATGGAAGCTGGAAAGCTTCAAGCAATTTTAGGCAGTGCCTGTAGAAGAGGGTGGTAATACTGAAAATGCAATACAGAAAAAGAAACGATTGCATTCTTTCTTTTTCTTTTTGTTCCCCCCCCCCCCCAGTTTATACCAATGCCTGTACTTTATGGCGTCTTTCTCTACATGGGTGTGTCGTCGCTCAGAGGAATTCAGGTACGGACTCTTTTACAGCGTGCAGCATGTCGGCTCCCTGGTATTTTGTCTCCGTAGCAGCAGGGAAAAAAGCAGTGGCATGGGAAAAACTTCTCGCAGAGCAAGCAATGAAACTCTTTTGTGTAAGAAAAAGATTGGTGGAGGCACAGGAGGTAGATAGGGCTGGGAGGACCAGGCAAGTTCAGCGCTCTCTGTTGCAGGGTTTAGGGCAGGTCAGTGTTTGGTTACGTGAAAGCGGGGGAATTTGGTGCAAAGGGAAGGCAGTTTCTACCACTGGTGGAAATCCTCGCGGGGGGATTCAGTGGGCCGAGAAATGCTAATAATGGAATGGCATGGAATAGTTGCCGTTTGGTGGGCAGCTCTCAGGGGCAAGCCGGTTGCTAGATGGAGCGAAGGGAAAATGGGTGCTGCTCCCAGGAGGAATGCAGTGGGATCCAGGATTTCTGACGGCAAGCGAGATGCTGCAAAGTGCCTCCACGTCTCGAGAGGGCCAGAAACTTGCCGCAGTCCCAAGGTGGCAACCTTTCCCTTTTATTTCGCAGTTCTTTGATCGCTTGAAGCTGTTTTGGATGCCGGCGAAACACCAGCCGGATTTCATCTACCTGAGGCACGTGCCCTTGCGAAAGGTGCATTTCTTCACGGCGATCCAGCTGACCTGCCTCGTCCTGCTCTGGACCATCAAGGTGTCCCGTGCCGCCATCATCTTTCCCATGATGGTAAGAGCTGCCGCCACTCGGCAGCGGGGTGTTTGCAGCGTTGGAGTGAGAGGTGGCATCGTCTCTGAGCTCACCGCATCTTCCCTCTTACTCGTGAAGGTTTTGGCTCTCGTCTTTGTCCGGAAAGCGATGGATTTCTGCTTCTCAAAGCGAGAGCTCAGCTTTCTGGATGACCTTATGCCAGAAAGGAAGAAGAAGTTGGACGATGCCAGAAATGAAGCTGGAGAAGAAGAAGAGGTAAGGCTTGCTGTGTCCTCGGGGCTGGACATCTCCGTGTGTCTGTGAGATTGCCTGTTTCTCTTACAGCTTGTCTGGAAACGTTGGGGGAAGATCAGCACTCAATTGAAATAGATCCCAATAGCCTGTAACTTTTGTAACCTTTGTTTCCTCAAGTAGCAGTGAGCTGAACGCTTGAATACAGGTGTAATTTTTAAAACGAGTCGTTTTTCACAAAGGTCATTATCATTATGATGATTATTATTAGATGCTGCTGCTGCTGCTGCTGGCAAGACTTGCTCATAATCGTGTTTTGAACACACAATCCCCCTGCCCCGAAATCTTTGGAGTGAACGGTTTCTCCCCTGCTGCACTAATACCTATAGCTGCCAAGGGGCAGAAGCGGAGGGCAGACTGCTAAGTTTGTGCTGGGCATTCAGCTTATGTCCACTTTGATCAAAGACAGAGAACGTGATTTGTCCCTTTTTTACATCAGGAGTCCAGGAGGGCCATGGAAGCTGCTGCTGCTGCAAGTTCAGTTCAGCTGAACGTGGGGAAGACCAGTGACGTGGATATCCCAAAGCAAAGCAGTGACGGGTAAAGCCCCACCAAGCGCCAGGACCCCCGGCAAGATTAGCTTGAAGGTGTTTGGCAGAGTTTTCTCCACTTGCCTCTTTGTGGGGCATCCCACAGAAACCAGCAGGCAGCTTGGTGGGAAAATCGAATTCGGGGGCAAGGCTGCAGGAGGCAATTGCAGGGCTCTGACCCCAAGCAGAGTGGCTGCAGCACTCATGTTTGACCCCCAAACCTTGCCTCATCAGTGCCTTTACGGTAGCTGGAGATGCTCATACTTACACATGAGGAGTTGCAGGCGTGATCTGTACCAGCAGTGGCTTAGGAACCCGGACCGGGGCTAAGCCCCAGCAAGAGCCTTTGCAGGGAGCTGTTGCTCTGCAGCTCCCCGGCTTGCCTCCCAAAACTCCTCATCCAGCAAAACCTCCCACGGTTATGCAGAGCTTTGATTCTCGGGGCTCCGCTGTTCCTCTTGCTGATGCTAATGCCCTTGGTGGCATCAGTTCCCATAATCACGGATTGCTATGTAAAATATTTATTGCAGGACTGATCCTTCTGAGATTGTTATCCTGGATGAAATGTCACAAACGACCATATGGAAGGCTCTCACTTTGAAGACAGAAACCCTTTGAATCCAGGGAGGAAAAAGGTAAAGGATTGCACGTGAACGTGACCGTGCTCCTCTGCAAGCGACGGCGCACACCTACGCTTTTCCCACGCTTTGGCCGGCAAGGCTGAGCAAACGGCCTGTCCCTGGGAACAGGCAGGGAGGTCTGTGGCATGCAAACCAGCTCCTCTCTGCTGGGGTGGTCCCCCAAACAGGGCTGAATCAGCAGCAGCTGGCAGGTCTTCCACTGATGATGCTCTCCCTCTTTTTCTCTTCCCTTCGCCTTTCCCCACTCCCGCTTTTCACGTTTAGGAATCTTGACTTTGAAGGAGAGGAGTGAGAGCGTGACTCGGGGATGTGCCAACGCAGACAGAGGGAGAAGGCGCTTTGTTTCAGTTGGAGGATTCCCATTAAAGCCATGCAGATGTTTTCAGTTATCCTTGGTGTGCTTCAGGCATTCAGTATCTCTAGACCAGCAAGCTGAGGGGAACGTCACAGTCACGGGGAGTTTGGTGGTGTTAAGTCTGTGTGCGTACGTGCGTGTGGGGGTGTGGGTTTGTAGTGGTAGAGGGACTGCTACTGCTTTATCATTCAGTGCTCTTCTTTTAATACCTAATTCCTCCTCTTTGTTTTCCTTCTCTTTTTTCCAAATGTAAACTGGGAATGTCCAAAATAATTTTCTGTTATATTTGATGCATTCTCCACTTTCTTCTTGATCACGACCGGGTTTTTGGTCTGGTTTGGTGTTCTGGCTTTAATTCACTCTTATGTCTCTTACTGGTACGAGAGGGATGCCCTCTGCAGCAGGGCAGCATAGAGAGCGTCCGAGCAGTTGGCCTAAGGTGAAAGAAAAGCATTTGCTCCCTGCGCTCCAGTTTTACCTTTCTTGGTTGGTTTGGCAAGTATCACAATAATGTGTGATGAACTGACCGTAAACCCCATTCACCGTCTCCCTGTGCCACTGGGGGGGGTTGGTAGGGAATCCGGGAGTGAAGTTGTGCCTGGGAAGAAGGGAGGGGTGGAGGGAAGGTGCTCTGAGATTTGGTTGTATTTCTCATTACCCTGCTCTGGTTGATTTGTAATAAATTGAGTTAATTTTCCCCAAGCGGAGTCTCTTTTGCCTGTGACGGTAATTGGTGAGTGATCTCTCCTGTCCTTATCTCGACCCACAAGCTCTTTGTTATATTTTCTCTCCCCTGTCCAGCTGAGGAGGGGGAGTGATAGAACGGCTTTGGTGGGCACCTGGCATCCAGCCAGGGTCAACCCACCACAGGGGGAAATGATGTACTTAAGAAATGATGTACTTAAGCCACACGAAAAAGGCCACAAAGCTCTTGTGAAACAAGATCCCCTTTTATGATCAACGCATGCCTTGCTAACAACTGTGCCCCTGAAGAAGAACTAAAAAACTGAGAAGGGAACATCCTACCCCAGGAGGCGCCAAAAAGTTGAATAATTGCTAATAGGCATGAAGTCAGAAGCATCTTTGAATACTGGAGGAAAGGTGAAGAAAGGTGGCAGGGGGAGATCATGACCACCAACTCAATTCCACACCAAAAAGACTTACCCCCCCACTCTCCTTGAGCATGTGCTGTAGAAGAAAAGAACACTGGACCTTTAATTCCAAGCAGGGAAACTGTAGCCCAATAGAAACTGTGCAAGATAAGCTACTCCCGGCAATAGTTTTGGGAAGAACTTTGGAAATCGAATATGTATAACTGAACTGTATAAATTGCTTGCCCCTTTAGGCATGAGGGGTGCTAGTGTTGCGGATTACCACCTAGCCCCCATCTTTGCGTAAACATGAACTGGAATAAAATACCTCTGCTCTGCTGTGTTTATATTGGCATTTTGCACCCCGGGTAAACGACCCCACTTTTGGGACAACAGTGGGGCAGGCAAAGCACCGCATCCCGCAGGCCGAGGGGCTCAGGCACCCACGCCGCTGCCGGAGGACTGCCGGCAAGAGGTTTGGCATCTGGCGAGGGGCTGCTGGGCCAGGGTGCCCAGGCACCCACCCCACTCCCCCAGCCGCAGCCACGAGTGCTCTCAGTGCTGGGGCAGAGGCCGTAGCAGCTGCCTGTGCCCAAGCCTGTCCCGAGCGGAGGGAAGACTTTGCTGGCGAGGAGCAATCCAGTGAAGGCATTGCTGAAATTGCTGGGCTTGAAGTTGCTGCCGGGCCAGGAGGGGGCCGAGGGGTCCTTGTGCAGCACGTCCTGCTCCAGGGGCAGCAGCTCTCAGGCCAGCAGCAGTCTGCTGGGGGGGACGCTCAGCAGGGACTCGGGGATGGGGACCCATGATACCGAAAAGCTGGTCGAAGAAACTCTCTAAGAGTTTTAGAAAGTAGGCATTCTTTATTGCAGCGCTGGATGCACGGGGGATAGTTCCACCTAGCATGCGTGCCACAGCTTCAGCACAAACAGGTTCTATGGCGTAACTAATTACATATTAATCAGATTACTATACATAGACATAAAAATTACTGTAACTGAGTATCATAGGACTGCCTACATCTGATCGCACGCAACGGTTCTTCATTTGAGTCGAAGGGCTGCTTTTGCGCCCACCGATCCATTTCAAATTCTGTTGGCTGACCTTCAAGTCTTGTTCGTCATCCTTGTTCTTTGATCTTGGAGATTAACATGGTTCTAGTCATATATGGTCAGTTTCAATATTAATCTTATCTAATGTACAGGAACATCCAGTCATAAGAGCAAAGAACTGTAAAACTTAGGAGTGGGTTACTAACTCTACTAGTTAATTACTTGGCTACACTTCTGTCTATTTTTTCAATCATAGTGTTAGTATAAGATTTCTAATAATTATTTACCAAATCTCCCTTTTACAGTCACCTAGCAGCAAACCAGTTTCCACGGCTGGTACAAAATATTAAAACCAACAAATATTTAGACATACCATACATTCTGTATGGACATATGCTATCAGCCACTGCCTCACTTTGGTGCCCTCCTCATTCACCTCCAGCAGCTCCGAGAACTGCAGGGTGTAAAGCGTCAGCCACCAGTCATGCGTCAGGTATTTCACCTGAGGGACAGAGGGGGCCACTGCGTCACTGTGAGTCTCCCCAGGCAGGGGCCACCCTAAACCCATCATCCAGGCAGGCTGCAACCCCATCAACCTGAGGTCATGGCAAGGCAATATCCCCCATTCAGGATTTGTGGGAGAAGGTCGCCTGTGCTCCCGGACCATGGCAAGAAGACACAGCTTCCCTGGACATCACACCACCAGTGCTTCCCTGCAGTTTTTTAGTTAAGGCATGATCTCTCCCAGAGCAGCCTAGGGGAACCACGGGCAGAAGAGGCGAACCCAGCCCTGGGCTTGGGGTTTGAGGACTGCTCACCGCTTCCCCAGCCACCCTCCCTGGGTGGAGAACTGCTGCAGCACATTGAAGGCAGAGAGCAGGACCCAGCTCTGCACCACCAACGCTTTGCCGGGACACAGGCAGCCTGAGCAGAGCCTGGACCTCCCCGTACACCTCACCGCAGACAGCCAGAGCACACCCAGACACCCAGGCATCCTCCACGTGGAGGCCACTTCCCACCCCGGCTGGCCAACGCAACGGGCTGCCTACCTTCTTCAAGGACGTCAAGCGGTTTGATGCTGACGAAGCCCATCTTGTTCTTCTGGACATGTTTCAGGAGGAAAGCATCCTTGGCCAGGTTCTCGTCAGAGAGGTGGAATTCCACCTGGGACACAACCCTCCTAGCCAGCTGCCGGTCAGGGACAGAGTAGCTGCAGTCCAAGAGATCAGCCCCCAGAACATCGCTCGCATCGCAGAAGCTCCCGGCAAAGCAGCAGGGACACGGGTGTGACTTGGTGGCCTTTGGGATGTGCAGCACTGCCCGGTCCCAGCCACAGCGGTGCAGATGGCAGAGTCTTGAGGAGCGGGGTGGCTCAGCTGCGCTCTGAAATGAAATGGAGTTTTATGGTTTTAGAAGCGCGCTTGCCTTCACGCCCCCAAGCATCGGTCCCTGCCACAAGTTACGCAGCACATGGCCTTACACAATCTTGCAGCCAGAGGTGCCTCACGAACAGAGCGCAATCTCTTTGATTACCAGGATACAGGCCAGGAGAGATCTTTGGCCTCCGGTTCACGGCAGTTGTCCCGACTCCCCCAGGCCACACACTGTTCACACAGCGGGAGCGAGAGGCCTGTGTCCTTGGTACCCTTGGGGTGTCCTTGCTAGCGCCGAATCCTCCAAGCACGAGGAGGGGATGTACTAACCCCATCCCTGGGATCCCGTAGAGTGCAAACAGCCCCAGCGCCCTGACACCGGACGTTGGGCAGAATCCAGTCCTTTTCTGGGAGCACGCGGTGGCGGGTACCGTCTCCTCCGGGGTGTCACGCACCCAGGGAAAGGGCCGCCCCCTCCCAGGGGGATCCAGAGCTGCTGCTTTTCCCAGCAGGAGACTGAAAGACCTGACAGCACTACTGGAGCGAGGGCTGGGGGAAAGCGTGCCACCGAGCGACACCGCGTGACCTTCCTTCGCGCCCTCGAGGTCCTTTTTCCTATTTCTGCCTCGCTCCGGTCAACGCAGTGAAACAGAAGCGCGGGCAACGGTCACAAACGCATTTGCCATCTGGCGCAAGGAGGCTGCGGCTGCAGCTTGGTGCCCACTCGGCTCGGCTGAATCAACTTGTTCTTCTTCCCCCACCGGAAAAATACTGTTGAAAGCCAAGAGCACTTGCACCCGCAGACCCTGAGAGCCGCCTGTAGGCCCCGGGGGCACCCCAGCCTCCCTTAACCCTTTTCCTCCCCAGGAGGAGCTGGGGAGGCTCTTGGGGTGGGGCGGAACACAGGGAGCCCCCGCATTCCTTCCGGGGAGACGCCAAAGAGTCCTTGACAGCCAACAGCCAGAAGGGACCATGGCGCAGCCACCAACGCAGCTCCCACTGCCTGGGCCCTGGGGCCCCCCGGCGCCCCAGCTTTTCCAGCCATTCGTGCTCCCCAAAACCTTCTACCCTCGAGGTAGGGACTGACCCCAACCCCTGCAGCCCAGGGACGCTCTTGGGGGGCAAGAGCAGAGGTGACCGCCGGCCATCGCTCCTGTCTCATTCTCTTAGGCTCAGCCAACCCGTGCCGCCTGCCCACGCGGGAGCAGCCCTTCCCTGCAGCCCGGGCACCCCGGGCCCCCCAGGCACCACCAGCAGGTATGGCACCCTAGTCTGCTCTGGCACCTTCGCCATCCCCATCACACCCGTTCCCCCGGCACTTTTCGCATGGGGGTTCAGCAAGCCCCGGTGAGCATCCTTGCCCTCGCCCGGGCGGCGCGTGCCCAGTAAAGCCCATCTGCAAAGAATTCCCCAAATATTTGGGGCCACCTCTCCCCTTTCACCTCCTAGATGTGAGTCTCCTCCCCGATTTGCAACCCTGTCTGTAGGGATTGGCGCTCGGAAGATCTCGCGATGTACGGAAAGAGAAGGGTTAAGGGAGGCGGGATGACCGACAGGCAGTATATAAGGGCGTGACGCAGTTGAATAAACGCCATTTGCAGCATCCTCATATTGGTGTCAGTGCTCTGTGGCCCAGGGTATGGTGGACCCTGTGCCGAGTCCCACGGGGTGATCAGACGAATGTCTACACCTGTCCCACCGGCACAGCGGTTCACCCCGTGGGGATCGCCCCGGCCACAAGCTCCCCACGCCCCTGGCCCAGAGCTGGGGGATGTCAGCCATCGGGGCCGGCTCGGCGGGTGCCCCTGGACAGTCCCCCTGGCCCAGCATGGCTCCCCCTCACCCACACAGGTCTGCAGAAGGCTCCATGTGGCTGCCTCTTCGACCCCCGGGTCTTCCGCATCCCGTGGACAACCACCAACCTGCCTCCACCGGCCACCACCACGCTCGGCCAAGGCTCCGCTTCTCGGCCGGGTGCTGCCCTGTGCAGTTCCGGGGGCTGCGGGGCCCCCCTGGCCTGGGCAGCCCCAGGGACCCCCCAGGGCCAACCACGATACCTCGCACCCTACAAAAACCAGAGGAGTGGGGTGGCCCAGACCCTCTGGAGCTGCCAGTGTCCATCCCTGGCTACCAGCACAGCGAGGGGCAGCTGGCACAGATCAACATCCCCAGCACGGCCACCCCTGTGGGGGCACCCCCCGGCGGCGACGTCCCCCCCAGCCAAGCCCTTGGAGATGCCCTTGCCGTGGCTGAGAAAGTGGCTCTCCAAGAGGCCCTAATGCTCTTTGATTGCTCCCTGGGCGGGCTGGCAATCAGCCAGCATGCTCCCAGCAGCAGCCCCATGCCTGGGGACGCTGGTGGCACCGGCGCAGACACCCCCGACTGCGACTTCAGCTCGCTCTCGCTGCCTGAGGAGATGCTCACCCCCGACTACTGCATCCCCGAGCTCAGCGACGCCATGCTGAGCCTCAAAATAGTCAACGGCGGTGGGGTGGAGCCCCAGGAGCCGTGGCAGGATGCGGGGATGGACCTGCCACCGTCCCCACCTGCCACGGCCGGCAAGCGGAGGAAGAGGCAGGCGCAGAGCTCCTTGCCAATGGCACCCAGCAAGCGCAGGGCTCTGGCAGCCAACGTGAGGGTGTGAGGGGGGGGTGGGGATTAGACAGGGGTGAGAGGGATGGAGATGGGGGGAGTGGGGGGTGGGAGAGGAGGGGTGGGGTATATGGCAGGGGGGGTGGGCGGGGGTGGCTAGGGAGGGGTTAGACCAGCTTGGATGGGACCTTTTCTCTTGTCTTTTCAATTAAAAGCTGTTTCTCCAGAACCGCTCGGTGCCTATGTGGGAGGGGGAGGGAGCACAGGGGGCACCAAGAAACAGCCCCCAAGAGGTGCAAAAGCCCCACTGAGCCCCAAATCCGAGCCAGCAAGCCACGAGGGGAACCCAGCCACCCCCAGGGCCCAGTCACCACCAGCGGGGCAGGCGATGGTGGGGGGGGACGGGAACGGGAACAACTCCCCTGTCCCCTTCCCCAGGGGAAGCAGCCCTTTGGTGGGGAAGCCAGGACAGACAGGTCCCTGCAGGACTCACGGACACGGCCCCATGCAGAAAGCAGCACAGAGCCCCTGCGACAACGACAGACCTTGGGGGCCGGGGGGGACACAGGTACACACAACAAGGCCTGCAAGGCCTTCGTCTTGAACACCACCAGTGTCCCCTCCAGCGGGGACAGGGCTCGGTGCACAGCCCTTCAAAGCCTCAAGACCATCACGGCCTTCCTTGGGTCCCACTGCACTCAGCCGCGGAAAGCCCAGCTTTGCCTCACTGACACAGCAAAATAACCCCAAATCACCCCAAGAATGGCGAGGGAGGGAGCTGCAGGCCAGGCAGGGACCCTCCTCCACTTGTCTGGCTGCGCCTTGGGCAGCCGCAAGACCAGGAAGCGGGGAGAAAAAAAGTCAGAAGGAAAAAAAAAATAAAAATCACTGCACCGGCCAGAAAGTGCTTGGAAACTTCATCCCTCTTCATTGCCCATTTCCCATGCGAGCTCCATAACCTGGGAGCAACGCAGCCAATAGAACCTTCGAGAAGCAGACTCACAGCCTGCTGCAGCTGGCCCTGCTCGAGCAGCCGAGGTGGGCTGGATGATCTCTAGAGGTCTCTTTCAGCATCCATTCTGTGCTGCTGTGACTCTGTCTCTGTCGTGGTTTAACCCCAGCCAGCAACTAAGCACCACCCAGCCGCTCACTCACTCCCCCCCCACCCAGTGGGATGGGGGAGAAAATCCGGAAAAAGAAGTAAAACTCGTGGGTTGAGATAAGCACGGTTTAATAGAACAGAAAGGAAGAAACTAATAATGATAATACTAATAAAATGACAACAGCAATAATAAAAGGATCGGAATGTACAAATGATGCGCAGTGCAATCGCTCACCACCCACCATTCACACCCAGCTAGTACCCGAGCAGCGATTCCCCCCCCCACTCCCCAGTTCCTATACTAGATGGGATGTCGCATGGTATGGAATACCCTGTTGGCCAGTTTGGGTCAGGTGCCCTGGCTGTGTCCTGTGCCAAGTTCTTGTGCCCCTCCAGCTTTCTCGCTGGCTGGGCATGAGAAGCTGAAAAATCCTTGACTTTAACACTCCTCGGCAACAACTGCAAACATCAGTGTTATCAAGGTTCTTTGCATACTGAACTCAAAACATAGCACTGTACCAGCTACTAGGAAGACAGTTAACTCTATCCAAGCTGAAACCAGGACACTTTTAACCACTTAACATTCCGTGAGAAATACTGCAAGAGCTCAAGAAGAAAGAGCAGAAAGACAGGAGACAGGTGAAAGCCTAGAGCGCCAGCTAGACGGAATGAAAGACCCTCTTCCTTCTCTGAAGCTTCAGCAAGGCTTCCTTCACCTGCTTGTTCCTCCGACTGTCAATGACGGGGTTCAAACTGGGGCTGACGAGACTGTAGAAAAGGGAAAGAACTTTCTCCCTCCCAGAGGAGTTACCGCTCCCGGGCCCCGCGTACACGAAGATCGCGTTTCCATAAAAGACACCCACCACGGTCGGGTGGGAGCCACAGGTGGAGGTGGTTTCGTGCCATCCTGGCACAGAGCGGATGCACAGATCGGTGGCCAGGCTGTCCAGGGAGCAAATCGGGATTAGGGCTAAAGGGAAGAGGAAGAAGCACACACAAACAGCAAAGATCAGGACTTTATTGGCAGGAGCGGCAGGGCAGGCCAGCTTTGAGACAGCAAGAATTTCACAGGAGAAGTGGACAACCTTGCAGGGGCCACAGAAAGGCAGGTGTAAAGCCAGAGAGGCTTGCAGTGTACCAAATACAAACACCAAAGCCCACAAAACCGTGGCAAGGGTGAGGCGCAGCCTCCAGATCACGATGAGGGCATAGCACAGGGGACGGCAGATTGCCACATAGCGAACGTGAGACATGATGGCCAGCAGCACGCACGCCGTAAGTGCAAAGATTAAATAAAGATGGCTCTGTGCCCCACACCCAGCAAAGGAGGGGGTTCTGCCTTGTCCAAGGAGGCTCCTTAGCATACGGGGGACATTGCTGGAGGCGTAGCAGATGTCCGCGATGGAGAGGTGGCAGAGGAAGAAGTACATGGGGAGGCAGTAGTCCAGGCAGATAAGCAGAAAGACAAGTGCGTTTCCCATCAGAGTGGCAGAGCAGAGGGCAGAGAAAAGGCCAAAGAGGCAGCGCTGCAGGGCTGGGGTGCTGCAGAACCCCAGGAGGACGAATTCTGTGACCGTCGTTTCATTCTGCACGCTGTGCTGGAGGTGAGGCAGCACAAACTGCGACCACGGAGATCTGGAAGCGAAGGAGCAAGGAAAAGGAAAGAAAAAGGAGAGTTTTCCTAAGAATGTTGCGCAGGAGGAACCGCTGCACCGGCTCACCAGCGCCTGGTTCTGCTTCCCCAGCATGAATGACACGTCTGTCCAGGGCACCTCCCCCAGCACCCAAAACAGACTGCACCCCTGCACAGCGCAGCCCACCCTGCCTGCACCCCCCCATCACTCCAAACCACGCTACACCCGCACAGGCTGCACAAACCTGAACGGCACCACCCAGCTGATCACTGCGCCCACCCCACGGCTGGACCTCCCAGACAAGTGGCCCCCAGCCCCTCACTGACCATCCCTGACCCGTCACTGACCCCATCATTGACCCCAGCACTGAGCCCATCATCATTGACCCCAGCACTGACTCCATCCCTGGACCCATCCCTGACCCCATCCCTGACCCCCTCATCGACCCCACCCCTGACCCATCACCAGACGCCTCTCCCCCTCCCCTTTCCCCCTTCCTTCCTTCCTTCCTTCCTTCCTTCCTTCCTTCCTTCTTCCCCCGCTCCCCCGTTCCCGTCCCCTTCCCGCCCGTACCCACCTGCCGGCCCCCCGCCGCTGCCGTCCGCCTTGCTCCCCGCTGCTGGGCCAAGCTTGCCGCAACGGCCCGACCCGCAGCCTCCCGCTGCCCACCGGCCTCTCGCCTCACCTCCCGCCCGTCCCCACGCACCGACCCCTCTGTGCCCACGCCACCTCGCTCCCGGCCCCACCACCCCGGGCGTAGCGCGTCCCCCAGCACCCCGGCCCGGGCCCCCGCGCCCGCTCAGACGACCCAGCAGGCCCGGGCTGAGCCCAGCGGGGGCGTAGGCCCCGGGGAGGGGGGGAGGGGGGACTCCCCCCCTCCCTCGTGCCAGCGAACGGCCGATGGAACCCTGCCGCCTGCCGCGGCAGCCGTAACCAGGGCAAGCCAGCAGACCCCAACGGTCGCAGATCGCTGTGGCTGAGCGCACAGGAAGGCCTCTGGTGTCCCGGTGTGCCCACCTGCCTTCGAGCGAGGGGAGCCCGGCGGGCCTTGTCCTGCGCCTCCTGAGGACGAGGGAAGAGCCTCGGCGTGCCTGAGGGGCTGGGGGCTGCTCCCCGGCTCGGCCTGGCCATAGGTGGGGGTGGCACCAGGCCCTGGGAGGGAAGGGACAGAGGACAGAGGGGTGTCTGCGACAAGGGGGATGCCCCCATACAGACAAACCCCAGCCCCATAGCGGGAGGAGGAGGAAGAGGGAGCCAGTCCCGTCCCCCCAGGGCGAGGAGGGGTCCATGTGCTCCGGGGCAGCCAGAGGGCTTCTGGGGAGGGGGGGATCAGGGGGCTTAGGGGAGTGACATTGGGGTACTTTGCGACACCCTGTGGCAGCCAGCCCTGCTCCCGCAGTGTCTGGGAGGACAGTGTTGGGACAGGATGGGAGCGAGGAGCCCCTGAGCACAGCCACCTCTGCCCCCACCACCCCTGGGGTGGCAGGGGGTCCTCCTCACCCCTTTCCTCCCTCCCTCCTGCAGGATGGCGGAGAGACCCCCTGGCCACGTTAGGCAGGCCTGGGTGGAGAAGGCTGGAGCTGCCCCGGCTCCCAGATCCAGGCCAAAGCCCCATGAGATGTCCGAGGTCCAGCTGCTGCGGGCAGGTGAGTGTGCGGGTGCTGTGGAGCAGGGGGCTCCCCAGCCTGCCCTGCCTTGTCCTGGGCCAGGCTCACATCCCCCAGCCAGGCTGGCATCGGAGCTCCCACAGCGCAGTGGCCAGGAAGGTAGCTCTGTTCTGGCGTTCTGGGACAGGGACTCTCCCTGTGCCCTGATGCCAGCGCATCCCTTACCAGACCACAGCAGGGCCCCCTCCCTGTGCTGCCCTCCAGCATCACACCCTCTCTCCTGGGGCACACAGGGGACACCGGTGTCCCAGCCTTGAGCAAGGGCTTGTGGCATCCCTGGGAGCTGGGCAGAGGGCTCGGGTTTTCCCTGCTGCTTGCCCCCCAGCCCTTCCTGCTCTCTCTTGCCCAGATCTGTGCTGCTCTGCCTTGGCTTTGCCCAGGGAGGAAGACAATACCCTGGACATCATTCGAGCCTTCCTCAGGAGCAGACCAAAGGTATCCGTGGCCACTTCTATGAGGCTGTGCCCGTGTCTCCCAGCCTGTCTTTCGGCCCCTGTCCCGTGCTCAGGAGGTGCTGGGGGCTGTGCTGGGCCCCCCACCTGGCTGTCTCTCCCCCCTGACACTGTCTGTCTGTCTGTCTCCTCCCTGGCTGGCAGCAAGAGGCCCAGAAGCTGAGGTTTCTGGCCTCCATCTGCACCGTCTGCAGCACCACCAGCGTGGACTCCGCTGTGTGGGACATGCTTTACTTCTGCCAGCCGGAGGTGGTGGAGACCATCGAGGTGAGGGGACGGCCAGTCAGGCTGAGGCAGGGGCAGGGGCAGCAGGCAGCCCCGGGGGCAGATGAGAGCTTGGCCAGGCAGGGGGGTTGCGGATGAGCACTGCTCCAGGTCTCCATCCTTGGAGATGCTCCAAAGCCACCTGGGCGGCCTGGCTGGATGTTTGCAGGTCCCTTGGCCAGCCTGTGGCTCTGTGACGGGCACAGCCCTTCCAGCCATGGGGCTTGGGACCACTGGGTGCTGGGTGGGGAGGGGGTGCCAGGATGGGGGCACCTGGGCTCTGCCAGCCCCACAGGCTCTTGCTGGGCGAAGGAAACTGCCCCATCCTGAGCTGTCCCACGCTGCTGTGCTCCCCAGGTGCTGCTGCAAGAGGAGCCCGCTGGCCCCCAGGGCATTATGGTGCAGCAGCAAGCCATGCTGGCCATCATCTCCATGAGGTACCTGCCCCAGCCCCCAGCTTGGTGGCCCTGATGGCACCGGTCCCAGGTGGGGGGCATCCCCAGTCCTGGGTCTGAGAGGGAGGCAGAGAACAGGGCAGGGGGTGCCACAGGGTTTTCCCCGCAAAGGCAAGTGCCAGTGTGATGGAGGGTTGAGGGGTCCCCCATGGCATGGGGCTCAGCTCAGGTCTCTAAGCCCAGGGTCTGCCTCCTCCTCTGTCCCCGCAGCAGAGCGGGGCTGCTTCTGCAGGAGAAGAAGAACAGCCTCCTGTATGCCTGCTTCTGCAACATCTTCCACCTGCCTCCTCAGGAGGACACTCAGGGCCCTGATGCTTCACTCTGCTCCAAGGTGTGCCAGGGGGTGAACCATGGGGAGTTCCCTGGCTGCGAGGCCCCTTCCTGGGCACCACAGGGCCATGGCCGTCCCCTGCCAGGCTTCCAGGGCTGCCCCCAAGACTCTGTCCCCCTCACAGACCCTGGCCACGATGGACAGCATGCTGCAGGTGCTGGTACGCAGTGCCAGCACCCTTGGCATCGTGGAGCTGCAGAACATCTTGGAGGTCTGACCTTGGCACAGGGTCCCCATGGGCAGTGACCCCTGGCTTGAGCGGTGCCCACCCCCAGCACCTGGTGCAAGGAGGGGGGCAGGGAAAGTCTCTCCTTACCAGCCATGCCCCCCCCCCACCCCCCTGCCTCCTGGCTCCCGCCAGAGCCCCTTCTCCTGCCCCAGCCCACGCCACCTCTGCAGCCTTGCCCGCTGCCCGTCCTCCCCAACACTGCCTCCCAGATGGACCTGCCTGTCTGGCAAGGGGAGCCCAGCCCTGGGGCTTTCCCCCTCCAGCTTCACCATGGGCCATATCCCAGAGCCCCCACCACAGGTCCCCAGTGAGGTGGTCACCCCAAAGCCTTGGAGTCCTTGGGTGGGAGGCAGAGGGATGTTTTTTGGTGGAGAGTGAATGGAAGGCAGCAGAGGCAGCAGCAGAAGCGGGATGCAGTGACCTGCCTGCCCGCAGCAGGTTGCTGTGAGGGGCGAGAAGGACACATGCCCCATCCCAGGCACTGCCCCAGAGCAAGCCTGGCTGTGCCATGCTGTGCCATGCCACCTCCCTGGCACACCAGCAGCTTTTCTCCTCCCAGCTGCTGCTGCCCTTCACCGATTCCCAGCTGGCAGAGGTGCAGGAGAGGGCCATGGCACGGATCGCCAGGCTGGTGAACTTCATCACCACCTACTCCCTGCCGCAGGTACCGAGCTCCTGGTCTGGGCAGCCCCAGTGCCCTGTCCCTGTGCCCCTGAGCCCCGGCACCTCCCAGGGAAGCTGGGCACCCAGCCAGCAGGTCGGGAGCAGGGGTCTTTGCCCTGCCCCTGTCCTGTCGATGCTCTCTCCCAGGGCAGGGCAGGGCAGGGCAGGGCAGGGCTGCCCCGGGCACAGGCAGGAACCTGGGTCCGGCAGCCCTGCCCTGCTCTTGGCTGCTGCCTAGCTGCTCTGGGAGCAGCTGGGGCTCCCGTTGTGCTCACGCTGCCTCTCTTCCCCCAGGTCTGCCCCTGCTTTGCCCAAGCCACAGTCCGCAGGCATCAGTGCTCCAAGACACATCAGTTTGTAATGCTGGGGAAGCTGGTGGGGCACCTCACCCTCTGTTGCACCTGCAAGGACAAGGGGATGCGTCCTGAGGCTGCAGAAGCTCTCTATCACCTGCACACGTTTGTCCTGCAGCAGAGAAGTAAGACAAGCTGTGTCGGGCTGGATCCCCCAGGCATGGGCAGTCAGGGGCCACTCTCCTTGACGAGAGAAAGCCTTATCCAACCTGCCTGCCTGCCTGCAGTGTGAAAAGTCATTTTGCCTTGCCCCCGCTCACAATAGCCCTGGACCCTCCCTGGGTACCTGCTCCCTGGACCTGTCTGGTGCCCTTTTTCTTTGCCAGCAACTTTTCTGCCCAATGCTCTCAGACTGCACTTCCACTTCTGCACCCTCTCTCTAAGCACCCCGTTTTTGCTCCCCCCCAGGCAGGTGGCCCTGGCTGCATGGCACAGAGCAGCTGCAGCTCCAGGAGGACTGGCAAGCAATGAAGCCCTGGCAGCTTTTGAAAATCAGCCACACCCGCAAAATCTTCTTGGTAAGAAGTGCCTTTGGCTCAGTGTGAGTGAAGGGACACCCGATGCGTGGGGACGACAGGGGCTCACGCTGTTCCTGAGCAGGGGCTAGGCAAAGGCCCTCAGGGAGCTTCAGTCCCCTGCGGGACCCTGATGCCCACCATCAGTCTCCTCCCCAGCGCAGCCTGGCTCCGTGCCCCGCTCTCACTGCACAGTCAAGATGCTCTGGGTGATGCTCTGGGTGAGGCAACAAATCTCCCCTCCTCTCCTTCATCCTGCAGATGTTCACAAAATACCTCCAGTCCTCCGACCAGGCAGACATCATCCTCATGGCTATCAAGAGCTTGAGACACCCAAGCGCCTACAGCATCAGGCTGGCTGCCCACATGGTGGATGTCCTTGTGGCGGACCGTGCCTTCCAGCCGGGGCAGGTGAATAGCCCATGGGTGGCACAGCTGATGCTCCAGCCCACTGGGGGACTGTTCCTCCCCTGGCTCTGTGCCTGGCTAGCACTGACGCCGTCTCGAGCTGGCATACCGCACTAGGAACGGAAGCAGCTCCCAGTAGGAGCTGGGGAAATGGCCGCGCTCACCATGCTGACATCCTGTCGTGGTTTCAGCCCGGCCGGTAACAAAGGACCACGCAGCCGCTCGCTCACTCCTCCGCCCCCCTCCGGTGGGATGGGGAGGAGACGGAGGAGAGAAAAGGAAAAGAAACTGGAACCTCGAGGGTTGAGATAAAGGCAGTTTACTGGGACAAACACAAAAGAGATTACAACAACAACAACGGCACTAATGAAAAAAAGTATACAAAAAGAGTGATGCACAGTGCAACTGCTCACCACCCGGGACCCGACGCTCCGCCACTTCCCCCACCGAAAAAACAGAGACCACCCCCCGGCCCGCTCCCCATTTATATACTGGGCAGGATGTCACATGGTATGGAATAGCTCCTTGGCTAGTTCAGGTCAGCTGCCCCGGCTATGCCCCCACCTCCCAGGTTCCTGTAAAAATTAACTCTATCCCAGCTGAACCCAGGACATTATCCACCCCTTATTCTATACCATCTACATCATGCCCAGATCTTACTTTTTAAATTTTTTTCCAATCAACCACTACAACTTTCCTTGTCTTATATATAAGTATATGGACTCCACCCCCTGACCTCGCACACACACACACGGTGTTCCTTTAGCCTATGGGCTATCCCTCTAATGTGTCCATCAATTTTGGGGCTCTATCTGTTGTAACAGTTCTTCAGGATAAGAGAGAGATGGTGTGAGATGTTGGGTTGTTGTACGCTGCCTCTGGAACTTGTGGCTAGTACATTTGGTGCAACTCATGCCCCTGGTCTGCAGGTCGAAGATGTTGATCTTGAGGAAATTGGTGGGTGCCAGTTCAAGTTCTATCGCTGTTGTACTTGGCTCAGTTTCAAAAGTCCATCCTGTAGTCATTTGGATAATTCTCACAATAATACCCTTGATATGGCATATAGACACTATAGATACAATGACATGCATTGGCAGATTATTTAGCAGTTAAATATCATACAGCCCAATTCACTGGCTATTCTCTCCCAAAATCAAATCTCCCTGAGGTACACATCGAACCTCCCCATCCTTCTGCATCACCCACCAGGTGTACCCAGGTCCTTGAGCAAAAACAACCCCTTGAATGGGTTTGCTTCTGCTTGAGGGAGGACTAACCCAGACTGTCTTTCCTAACATACTCCTCATGCGCACTACAGGGACTTTATCCCCTTCTACAGTATGTGGATCTCTTGGTTGGGCGGGGCCAGCCCGATTGGCGGATCCTCTAGTATTAACTAACCAGGTGGCTTTTGTTAAATGTGTATCCCAATGCTTGAAAGTTCCACCCCCCATCGCTCTCAATGTAGTTTTCAGCAGTCCATTGTACCGTTCAATTTTTCCGGAGGCTGGTGCGTGATAAGGGATGTGATACACCCACTCAATGCCATGTTCTTTGGCCCAGGTGTCTACGAGGTTGTTTCGGAAGTGAGTCCCGTTGTCCGACTCGATTCTTTCTGGGGTGCCGTGTTGCCATAAAATTTTCTCTTCAAGGCCCAGGATAGTGTTCTGGGCAGTGGCATGGGACACAGGGTATGTTTCCAGCCACCCAGTGGTTGCTTCCACCATTGTAAGCACATGGCACTTGCCTTGGCGTGTTCGTGGGAGTGTGATATAGTCAATCTGCCAGGCCTCCCACTGTTTATATTTCAGCCATCGTCCTCCATGCGACAGGGGTTTTTGCCGCTTGGCTTGCTTAATTGCAGCACATGTTTCACATTCATGGATGACCTGTGAGATAGTGTCCATGGTCAAGTCCACCCCTCGATCTCGAGCCCATCTATATGTTGCATCTCTTCCCTGATGGCCTGAGGTATCGTGGGCCCACTGAGCCATAAATAGCTCACCCCTACGTTGCCAGTCCAGGTCCACCTGAGACACTTCAATCTTGGCGGCCTGATCTGCCTGGTGGTTGTTTTGATGTTCTTCAGTGGCTCGACTCTTGGGTACATGAGCATCTACGTGACGTACTTTTACCACTAGCTTCTCTATCCGAACAGCGATATCTTGCCACAGTGCGGCAGCCCAGATGGGTTTACCTCTGCGCTGCCAATTGCCCTTCTTCCATTGCTGTAGCCACCCCCATAGGGCATTTGCCACCATCCACGAGTCAGTATAGAGATAGAGCACTGGCCACTTTTCTCTTTCAGCAATGTCTAACGCTAGCTGGATGGCTTTCACCTCTGCAAACTGACTCGATTCACCTTCTCCTTCAGCAGTTTCTGCGACTAGTCGTGTAGGACTCCATACAGCAGCCTTCCACCTTCGATGTTTTCCCACAATGCGACAGGACCCATCAGTGAACAGGGCATATTGCCTCTCATTTTCTGGCAGTTTATTATACAGCGGGGCTTCTTCGGCCCGTGTCACCTCTTTCTCTGGCGACATTCCAAAATCTTTGCCTTCTGGCCAGTCCGTGATCACTTCTAACATTCCTGGGCGACCGGGGTTTCCTATGCGAGCTCGCTGTGTGATCAGTGCGATCCACTTACTCCACGTGGCGTCAGTCGCGTGATGCGTAGAGGAAACTTTCCCTTTGAACATCCAGCCCAGCACTGGCAGTCGAGGTGCTAAGAAGAGCTGTGTTTCAGTACCAACCACTTCTGAGGCGGCTCGAACTCCTTCATATGCTGCCAAGATCTCTTTTTCAGTTGGAGTATAGCGAGCCTCGGATCCTCGATATCCCCGACTCCAAAACCCCAGAGGTCGGCCACGGGTCTCCCCAGGTGCTTTCTGCCAAAGGCTCCAGGTAGGGCCATTCTCCCCAGCTGCAGTGTAGAGCATATTTTTAATATCTTGTCCTGTCCGGACTGGCCCAAGAGCTACTGCGTGAACAATCTCCTGCTTAATCTGTTCAAAGGCTTGTCGTTGCTCAGGCCCCCATTTAAAATCGTTCTTCTTCCGAGTAACTTGGTAGAGAGGGCTTACAATTTGACTGTAATTTGGAATATGCATTCTCCAAAAACCCACAACACCTAAGAAAGCCTGTGTTTCCTTTTTATTAGTCGGTGAGGACATAGCTGCTATTTTGTTGATGATGTCCACAGGGATCTGACGACGCCCATCTTGCCATTTTACTCCTAAGAACTGGATCTCCTGCGCAGGTCCCTTGACCTTACTTTCTTTTATGGCAAAACCAGCCTTCAAAAGGACTTGGATTATTTTCTTCCCTTTCTCAAAAACTTCTTCTGCCGTGTTGCCCCATACGATGATGTCATCAATATATTGCAGGTGCTCTGGAGCTTCACCTTTTTCTAGTGCAGCCTGGATCAGTCCATGACAAATGGTGGGGCTGTGTTTCCACCCCTGGGGCAGTCGATTCCAGGTGTACTGGACGCCCCTCCAAGTGAAAGCAAACTGAGGCCTGCACTCCGCTGCCAAGGGAATGGAGAAAAATGCATTAGCAATGTCAATTGTGGCATACCACTTAGCTGCCTTTGATTCCAGTTCATATTGAAGCTCTAACATATCTGGCACAGCAGCGCTTAGCGGTGGCGTGACTTCATTCAGCCCACGATAATCTACTGTTAGTCGCCATTCCCCATTGGATTTCTGCACGGGCCATATGGGACTATTAAAGGGTGAGTGAGTCTTGCTGATCACTCCTTGGCTCTCCAGTTGGCAAATCAGCTTATGGATTGGGATCAGGGAGTCTCGGTTGGTGCGATATTGTCGCCGGTGCACCGTCGTGGTAGCAATTGGCACCTGTTGTTCTTCAACCTTCAGCAACCCCACAACCGAAGGGTCTTGGGAGAGACCCGGCAGGGTAGACAGCTGTTCAATCTCCTCCGTCTCCAATGCAGCTATACCAAAGGCCCAACGGTACCCTTTTGGGTCCTTGAAATACCCCCTCCTGAGATAATCTATACCAAGGATGCACGGGGCCTCTGGGCCAGTCGCAATGGGGTGTTTATGCCACTCATTCCCGGTTAGACTCATTTCAGCTTCCAATACGGTTAGCTCTTGGGATCCCCCTGTCACACCAGAGATACAGATGGGTTCTGCCCCTTTATAACTAGATGGCATTAGGGTACATTGTGCACCAGTGTCCACTAGAGCCTTATATTCCTGTGGGTCTGATGTGCCAGGCCATCGAATCCACACTGTCCAGTAGACTCGGTTGTCCCTCTCCTCCACCTGGCTGGAGGCAGGGCCCCTCTAATCCTGGTTAGAACATCCGTTACTCACTTTCTGCACACGTAAATCGGAAGTCCCTTCAAGGGGATCAGAAATGAGATCAGCCCATCTACTGCGTCTGGGGGACTGCTCACGGGAAACTGGAGCAGCAGTTTTCCAAGAATTCTCTTTTCTGGTTGCTTTTTCTCGCAACTCCTGTACCCGTGCATCCAAGACTGAAGTGGGTTTTCCATCCCACTTCCTCATGTCCTCTCCATGGTCACGCAGGTAAAACCACAGGTTAGCCCGTCGAGTGTACTTTCTCTCTCCTCTCTCTTGGGCAGAGGAACGCTTACTCCCAATAACTGCGATGCGGGCCTGTACAGGTGAGGAGGAGGACAGATCCACTTTGAATTGCTGGAACTCTCGGGACAACTCCTCCACAGCTGAGACACAGGCCCGTAGGGAGGAAGAGAGACTCCCTTCGTATTGCCGGAGTTGGACAGCCAATTCATCCACCGTTTGTCCATAGCCTTCTCTCCAGGACATTACTGCCAATGAGTTGGCATAGGTTGGTGGTGCACTTCGTAGAAACTTCCGCCACATGGGTTGTGTGCATTGGACTTCATCTGGATCTGTGGGTGACTGCGCATTTTCTGGATCATTGTAAATCACCTCCAGCACGGCTAATTCTCTCAGGTACTGAATACCTCTCTCCATGGTGGTCCACTTGCCTTGGTGACATGTAACTTCATCCCTGAAGGGGTATCTTTCCTTTACACCTAACAAAAGTCGCCTCCAGAGGCTGAGGACTTGTGTTTTTCTCCCAATCGCCTTGTCGATGCCCCCTTCCCTAGACAGAGATCCCAGCTGCTTGGCTTCCTTACCCTCTAATTCCACACTACTAGCCCCGCTATCCCAGCATCGGAGCAGCCAGGTAACAATGTGCTCACCTGGGTGGCGGCTAAAATCTTTTCGCATGTCACGCAACTCACTCATGGATAGAGATCGGGTAATTATTTCAGGTTCTGCCTCTACCTCCTGTTCTCGCGATGACCCTGGTTCATCTTCATCTCTCGCTAAGCGAACTGATTTCTTTGTGTGTTTCTTTTTCTGTACAGGGGCGACTGATACTGGCACAGGCTGGTTCTCTGGTTCAGCTGCAGTGTCTGTCACCGGGGTAGGGGTAGTCATGGTACCTGTTGTCGTGGTAGGGGCAGCCACGGTGCTTGTTGTCGGGGTTTGGGTAGCCACGGTACATGTTGTCCTGTTTTCCATCTTTTCCCCCTTTTCCCCCCGAGGGTGCTGCATAATATCAAGCAGTGTTTGGTAGATATTGGCCAGAGCCCAGCACAGTGCAGCGAGTTGTATGTCTTTGGAATAGCCACAGCATTTTTCTTTCAAATATTCTGTCACTTCATAAGGGTTCTGTAGTTGTTCGGGAGTGAACTTCCAAGTCACTGGCGGTGAGAAGTTCTCTAGATACTTGCCCATATGCTCCCACATGCCGTGCCACCCATGAGTATCCAGCTTTGGGGGAGATCTCTGAGTGGTACTCTTAAAGAGCGTTTTTGTAGCCCTAAACAAGACCTGAAACATATTCAGGAGGCATAGCACTAACAGCACACTGGCTTGCGCATCCCAAGGATATTCAAAATTCTCAAAAGCTGTTGTAATTAGTCGGAAGGAGAAGAGGGAGGTGAACGGACGGGGGGAGGTATCCCCCCCTAATTTCCCCATGGATTGGGTGTAATTACCAATAAAATCCGACAGAAGGCGCCCAAAGTATGGAAATGATATCACTGCCTCATACAGATACCAGCTTAACCTCATGACCAGTGATTTAATCATTTCATAAGTCGACATTGCCCAGTACAGCAAAATGATAATCCCAATCACTCTCCCAGAGATGAGATACGCAACTACAGGCAATACATAGAGCATATAAGAGCTTACAAAACGCCACCATGTAAACAAATGAAACAACATTGTGACTAACATCTATATATCTAAGAAATGCGTTTGGCAAATTTGTTTCAACACGCTCTGGCCAGATCTGTCGTTATCTCAACCCTTCTGCCCCACGTTGGGCGCCAAAAAGGACTGTCGTGGTTTCAGCCCGGCCGGTAACAAAGGACCACGCAGCTGCTCGCTCACTCCTCCGCCCCCCTCCGGTGGGATGGGGAGGAGACGGAGGAGAGAAAAGGAAAAGAAACTGGAACCTCGAGGGTTGAGATAAAGGCAGTTTACTGGGACAAACACAAAAGAGATTACAACAACAACAACGGCACTAATGAAAAAAAGTATACAAAAAGAGCGATGCACAGTGCAACTGCTCACCACCCGGGACCCGACGCTCCGCCACTTCCCCCACCGAAAAAAACAGAGACCACCCCCCGGCCCGCTCCCCATTTATATACTGGGCAGGATGTCACATGGTATGGAATAGCTCCTTGGCTAGTTCAGGTCAGCTGCCCCGGCTATGCCCCCACCTCCCAGGTTCCTGTAAAAATTAACTCTATCCCAGCTGAACCCAGGACACATCCCCACTCCCACCCGTGTCTCCCCTCCAGGTGCTGAACGTCGTGTGGGCCATCTACAGAAGCCGGCCCTCCGTCAGGGCGGTGGTAGCCCGCAAAAGCCTGGACAGGGCCCTGGTGGTGCTTGTGCGCAAACACCCCAGGGAGTTGGTGGCCAGCCTGCTGCAGTGCTCCCCGACGTGCACCCGGTAAGGGGACCACCAGCCTTTGGGGGCTCCTCTCACACTAGGAGAGGGGCCCCAAGACCCTCCCGAGGGATTTCAGCCCGGCCATCCTCTGGGGTGTCCCTGCTGACAGAGCCCTGTGTCCCTGCAGTGTCGCCAGGGCCATGTGGAGGGCGATGATGTCTGACCTCCGGGCTGCGGACAAGGTGCTGAGGGAGCTGCTCAGCTTGCTGGTGAACCAGTCACTGCGCAAGACCTCCACCTCCACCAAGGACAACCCGCGCATCCTCTCCCTGGCTGTGAGTTGCTGGACGAAGCCTTGCTGACCTCCGGGGCTGATCTCAGCTGTCCGGGGCCCCTGCTCCCCTTCCCTGCCCGCCCCAAGGCTTGACCTCCCCAGGGATGAGGGGACATCTCAGCGTCCGGGTGTCTTCTGCAGGCAACCAGGGCGATAAGCGAGATCCTCCTGCAGTCTGTCTGCCTCTGGCAGGTGGAGGCAATTTTCCCCCAGCTTTTCCTGGCGCTGCTTTTCCAAGCGTCATTCACCACGGAGCTGACGCTGCAGGAAGTGCACATCTTCTGGACGGAGCACCGACAGGATCAGCTCACTCCCATCAGGTGCTCCATCCCTTTCCTCTCATCCCTGCCAACCACCCGGAGCCAAGCCAGGGTGGGAGCTAAGCATTTCTCCTTGTGCAGGTCTGCGGTGCAGTCCCTGAAAGTGCTGCTCTGCAGCATGGGTTTTGAGAACCAGGTACTGGCCATCGAGGCGCAGGGTGGCTGGGACACCCTGCTCAGCTCCCAGACCCACCTCATGGGAGTGCGCATTATCGCCAGGTGAGAGCCCCTTCTCCCTGCTCCTTGGGGACAGGGTACCCCATGCCACCCCCTCCCTTGGGGCTGATGGCAGTGGGGTCCCCATTACTTGGAGAAAGTGGTACAGACTGGCGATGTCCAGGCTGGTGCAAACCCCCAAAAGATGTGCCTGCCTGGCTCAGGCCTGACAGTGCCTCCTTCCCCGTCAGGGAGATGATGAAGATGCCAAGGCGCCTGCGCTCCGCCATCTTCTGCCATCTGGTAGAGCTCCTCAGGACAGAGGACCCCACCTGGCAGATGGTCGCTATGGTCTTCTTCATTGAGGTGAGCCTGATGGCACCACTCCAAGCTCCCCCCGATGCTCGGTTCTCCCATGCCCACCACTGTGGGGAAAGCTGGGGCAGTGGGTGGGCTCTGGTTGGTACCATGGAGGAGCAGATGAGCAAGCAATGTGCTGTGGTGTGGGGCACGGGGACTCTCTGCAATCCCTGCTGCCTCTCTCTGTCTGGGCCTGGTCTTGCCCTGCGTCCTTGTCCTGAGCTGATGGTTGGAGCCAGCACCACACCTCACCAGCTCCCACTGCCTGTGTTTCAGATGCTGGACTTTACCAACATCAGTGAAGAGCTGGTCCGTGCCCTGGAAATCTTCCCCATTTATCTGCAGAGCCAGTGCCTGGGGATGCCCAGCCTGGTGCTCAGGGCCATCCTCAGGCTCACCGAGAGGCCTGACACAGTGAGTAGGGGGCAGCCGGGACAGCAGCCCAGGGTGGAACAGTGGGTAACGTGGCAGCTCAGGCTTTCCTGGGCATTGTGGGCTGTGCTGGCTGCTGCCAGCTCTCCTGCCTCCCCGGCCCTCTGCCCCATGGCTGTGCCATGCCAAGGAGAGAAGCAGCAGTGCTGACGGGAACGGGCTCCCACTGCCAGCACGTCCCAGCAGGGATGCTGGCGGCAGAGCAACCGGCCTGAGCGTGGGGTCTGCAGGGCCTGGCCGTGAGGTGTTGAGCCCCAGGGTGAAACACAGCAGCCATGGCAGGGGCTGCTGGCAGCTTGGGCAGCTTTCCAGGCAGCGCCAGTCACCCACCAGCCTATCCAGGGGGGTCTGGTGGAGAAGGGGGCAGCCGAAGGGCTGGCAAGGAGCCAGTGCTGTCTGTCCTCCCCCTCTGTGCCCTGCTCTTCCCATGGGCATGCTGGTGAGCCCTGTCTGCCGGAACCTTGCCCTCGTAACCTGCACTGCCTGCAGAGAACCCAGTGGGGAGGCCGGTGTTCGTGGAGAGGGTTTTCACCCCTGTGATCGGTGGCTCCTTTACAAAAAGGAGGTGGCATGTCTCACACAGGAAAGGAAAGCCCTTATCCTGCTGCCGTACGTTATGGACCAGCTGCTGGATGATGACAGTGATGCCAGCGCCGCGGCCCTGCCCGTGCTTGGCAACATGCTCTGGCTGCTGGAGGGGAAGAGACTCAGCCTCACTGCCCTGGCACTGGCTGGAAAGCTCCTGCTGCTTTTCAACAATGTAAGGCTGGGGGAGAGCCCCATGTCCCCCTTCCTGGGCACCTCCATTCACGCCTCCCACTGCAGCCCCTGTGCTCTGCAGGGGGATGCTTTGCCCTGCAGTCCCCAGACCCCATTGCTGCCCTTGGTGGCTCCGTGCTGTGTCACAAACCCCCCACCAAGGACTCACTCCGGCTCGGCCTCCCTGCCGCAGCGGGGGACAGTGGTGGCAGGATGGCAGCAGGCGTGCTGAGCCCCACCAATGCACACCCTGCTCTGGCAGCATCCTCCAGCCTTCTGCAGGGCCTCCCTCTCTGGCCCTCAGCCCCGGAGACCCCAGTCTCCCTGGGCAGACCATCTGCATGCCGCAGCTCGCTGCCTTTTGCAGCAGGGCTGCCTGAAGCCATTTTGGGGATGTCTGTCTCCATGTCAGCCCCTTGCTTGCCATGGGCTTGTGGCTGAGGTCCTCCTCCCCTCTTCCCCCAGGAGCTGGACACGGTGCGGGAGCTCTCCATCCATCTCTTCCAAATTGCAATGGGGCTCGTGGTGGGTGCTGAAAAGAAGAAGATGAAGAAGGTGGTGTGGGACGGCCTGCTGCCGCTGCTCTTTCACCTGCATGACCAGGACGAGAGTGTGGCCAAGGTGGGATTCCCAACCTGACTGGTCCTTTGGGGAGGGCAATGCTGACACTGCACTGTGAGGTCTAGCTTGTTGAGTCCCTAGGAACAGGCAGAGCCCCCCTCCCTGCCCACTGCTGCCTTTTTCCTCCTGCTGCCTGGTGGATGGGCAGGTGGGTCCCTTTCCCACCCAGCTCCCTCCACACAGCCCCTGGCATGGGTCCCTGCAGCCCCAGAGACTGGACTACGGCTCCGCAGCAGCCTGGGGCCACCAAAGCTGAAATGCTGAAGCCCCGACAGGCTTCCAGCCAGAGAGGGTGGCTGCCCTCCTCTTCCCCTGGGGTGCTGAACCTGCTGGCAGCATCAGTCCCCAGCTGGTGCGTCTTCCCTGCATGGGCCAGGACAGGCTCTGAGCCCCACCAGGAGGGAGGACACAGGGTCCTGTGCCCCCCATGGTGGTGGTAGCATCTGTGCTGCTCAACAGGCCTCCCAGGAAGCCCTCCGCAGCGCTGGCCAGTTCCTGAAGTGGAGGCAGCTGGTGCGACTGGCCGAGACGGCGCAGGCATGGAGGATCTGCGAGTGCTTGGTAAGCATAGCCCGAACGCCCCTGGGATCTGCCCTGGGTAAGCCCTGCCCGTGCCCAGCAGAGGGGACCAAGGGCAGTGTCCCCACAGCTGCATGCACCCTCCTGGAACAGGCTCTGCTCCAGGCTGTCCTCACCTCCGGGGTCCCAAAGGGGACCCCGCCACCAGGATGGCACCCTAGCATTGCCTGGGAGCCCTCTGCTCCCTCCGAACCCCAATGCAGAGAGCGGAGAGCTGGGAATGTCCTGCTGGGGAGAAGAAGGGTGGTCCTTGGTGGAGGGATGGCCCAACGGGGGGGCCATCTCTGTGCCAACTCTGCACCCTTCTCTCCAGCTGGCCAGGAAGAGGAGCAGGGCCACGTACTACCTGTGGAAGAGCCAGACCTACCTGCGGAGCCCGCAGGAGTCCCTGCGGCTGGAGGCTGTCAGGTTCATCGGTGAGCCCCTAGCCCCAGGGTCCCTTTCTCTCCCAGGGTCCCTGTGTCCCAGTGCAGGACCTGTGGGGCACCCCTTCACTCTCTCCCACTCCTGCCTGCACAGGTAGGGCTGGCAGGAGGCTCATCCGTCCCCTCCCCGATGCTGCACCCTGGGGTCAGCCCTCCCCAGGGAACTGTGTGGCCAGACAGGCTGGCTGGTGGGTCCCTGATGGCCAGTGGGTCCCTGGCATGCTGTGTCCCCCCAGGACTCCTTGGACGGGATGTGGATGAGCACGAGAACGAGCACAAGTACATCAGAGAGAGTGAGTGAGGGCAGCGGGGAGGAGGAAGGACCTTGGCATGGAGCTCCCCCCCTAGCCTGGGCAAGGGGGGCTCTGCTCCCAGCACATCTGTGGGAAGAGGGGTGTTTTGGGAGGGGCGTATTCCTAACCAGCAGCTTCCAGCTGAGCCATCTGCCCCCTGGTTCCCTCCTGGCCCTGGGAATCGTGAGGTGCAATGTGCCCTGCCTGGAAGGGATATGGGGCTGTCACCTCACCTCTGCTGCTTTGTCCCCACAGTCCTTCAAGGCCCAAGCAAAGACACCAGCCCCTTGGTCTCCTCCCTGGCAACTCAGACACTCCTCATCCTGGGACGAGGAAGGCTGAAGTCGAGGTTTAACCTACCACGGCTGAGTTTACAGATGACGAGGGCACGGATGAGGTCACACTCAGTCCCCAGCGAGGACTCTGCTCAGGCAGAGACAACGCTGGAGCCCCAGCCCTAGGATGCTCTGCAGGCTGGGGTATCTCCTCTTCCTGAGGTCTAACAGGAAAGGAGACACCTCAGCTGGAGGAGGACGCGGCAGCCTCCGGAGAGTGGCAGGACAGCCACTCTTTCCAGTGGTCTAGGACAACGCCTGTCCACGCGCTTCATCTTTGCCACAAAGCACCAGCTGCTCTGCTGGGCTGTTGAAACAGAGGGAAGGAGAAGGCCACGCCAAAGCTGAAGCCAAAGTTGAAACTGAAGCCTTCCCTCCCCTCTGCGGGGCCACGCCGGGGCGAATCCCTTTTTCTGCCTCCCACCGTCCAAGGATCCTGTGCTGCTTTGGGCTGACGTGGCCGAGCTCGGGAGCTACAAAGCCACCAATGCTCTGACTCCAGCAGCATCCTCCCCTCCACGTCCCCAGCAGGAAGGGCAGCTCTGCCTCCTGCCCGCACCGCAAGCTGCGCAGCCACTCCTGCCTGGGGATGTCAGAAGTCACAAGAGCCAGCAGGCCCGGGGGAGTTGTGGTAGCAGAGGGCCCTGCTTGCCACAGCACTTTGCCATCTCCTTCTCCAGGTTCGGGCACCAGGATGTCATCACGGGGCTGGACAGCCTGAGCCGGGAGTGCTGTGTGACGGCAGGGGGCCGGGACGGTACCGTGCGGCTCTGGAAGATCCCGGAGGAGTCGCAGCTTGTGTTTTACGGGCACCAGTAGGTCTGGGGCGGGAGAGGGGGCTGCAGGCAGGGGGGTCAGGCTGGGGCAGCGGTGTGCAGGTGCCAAGCATCACTAGGAGCCTGCCGGCACTGTGGGGATGCTGATGCCCCGGTGAGCCCTTGTCTCCTAAATAGGATCCCAAAGCATGCTCATAACTGATGGCAGTTGCCCCTTCTCTTCACAGGGGCTCCATCGATTGTATCCAGCTCATCAGTGAGGAGCACATGGTGTCAGGCACCGATGACGGGTGAGCACAGGGCCGGGGTGGTGCCTGGGGTGCGCAGGCGGTGCCCCCCTCGGCCCCCTCGCCCCTTCCCTCCCTGGCAGGTCCCTAGCCCTGTGGGGGCTAACGAAAAAGAAGCCGCTGGCAGTGGCCCGGCAGGCACATGGCATGCAGGATGCCCAGGGCCTGCAGCAGCCATACTGGATCTCAGCAGTGGCCGCCCTGCGCAACAGGGACCTCCTGGCTACAGGTGTGTGGCAGCTGCTTTGGAGTGGGGGTGTGGAGAGGGGGGCGTCCTGCTCCCTTACCTGGGTGGGAGTGCATGGCAGTCTTCTCTCTCTGCCCCAGGCTCCCACAGCGCCAGCGTGAAGCTCTGGAAGTGCGGTGAGGGATTTCGGAAGCTGGAGCCCCTCTGGGACATCCCGTTGGTATGGATGGGGAGGTGGGGGATTGGAGCTGGGCTTGGGGCATCTCTGGGCAGGGGCTCCCCTCCCTGGGCGGCAGGAGGAGGCTGCCAGAGCCCCTCACCCTGCCCTGTCCCCTCCAGGTGGGTTTTGTTAACAGCCTCAAGTTCTCTGCAGCCGGTGACTTCCTGGTGGCTGGCCTTGGACAGGAGCACCGGTACTGTCCCCCCTCCCTGGTGCTGCCCAGGGGCACAGCCCCCCCCTGCTCCTCCAAGGGCTCGGCGGAGGGTAGCCCCCATCTCTCTCATCTGCAGGCTTGGCCGGTGGTGGAGAGTCAAAGAGGCCAAGAACAGCGTCTGCATCGTCCCTCTGAAGCGGAGGGCTGCAGCCCCCAGTCCCGAAGCCCCTGACAGCCCTGAAGCCCCCGACAGCTCCTAGCCCCTGGCCCCAGAGGCGCTGGAGCCAGGTCACCAAACCCCTGTCCCTGGAGCTGCGCCCCGAGTCCTTTGTGCAACCATCTTCCTGGAGCCGGCAGGACGTGAGCAGGGGGTGTCGCATGGCCCCCTGATCCTGCTGGCCCCCCTATCATGATGTGGCTCTGCCCTCTGCGAGGGTCTGCCCCTTTCCCTCAGGTTCAGCCTGACCTGAGCTCTGGAAGAGTCTTATTTAAAAAAAAAAACAAACCAAACCCACTTTATTTACATAAATTACAAAATAAAATAATCACACTTTTGCTCACACTAAGAATCTACTCTTAAAAACGCGGTTGGGCTCAGCACAGCAAGGAGCCACAGCAAGGTCGTTGCTAGCAGAGCCTTGTGCTCTTAACACAGCGTTCCATTTTTATAGCTCTCATTTTTATAGCTTAAACCATGATAGAGACAGAGTCACAGCAGCACAGAATGGATGCTGAAAGAGACCTCTAGAGATCATCCAGCCCACCTCGGCTGCTCGAGCAGGGCCAGCTGCAGCAGGCTGTGAGTCTGCTTCTCGAAGGTTCTATTGGCTGCGTTGCTCCCAGGTTGTGGAGCTCGCATGGGAAATGGGCAATGAAGAGGGATGAAGTTTTCAGGCACTTTCTGGCCGGTGCAGTGATTTTTATTTTTATTTTCCTTCTGATTTTTTCTCCCCCCTTCCTGGTCTTGCAGCTGCCCAAGGTGCAGCCAGACAAGCGGAGGAGGGTCCCTGCCTGGCCTGCAGCTCCCTCCCTCGCCATTCTTGGGGTGATTTGGGGTTATGTTGCTGTGTCAGTGAGGCAAAGCTGGGCTCTTGGGGGCTGAGGTCAGTGGGACCCGAGGAAGGCCGTGATGGTCTTGAGGCTTTGAAGGGCTGTGCACCGAGCCCTGTCCCCACTGGAGGGGACGCTGGTGGTGTTCAAGACGAAGGCCTTGCAGCCCTTGTTGTCGTGTGTGCCCGTGTCCCCCCCGGCCCCCAAGGTCTGTCGTTGTCGCAGGGGCTCTGTGCTGCTTTCTGCATGGGGCCGTGTCCGTGAGTCCTGCAGGGACCTGTCTGTCCTGGCTTCCCCACCAAAGGGCTGCTTCCCCTGGGGAAGGGGAGAGGGGAGTTGTTCCCGTTCCCGTCCCCCCCCCACCATCGCCTGCCCCGCTGGTGGTGACTGGGCCCTGGGGGTGGCTGGGTTCCCCTCGTGGCTTGCTGGCTCGGATTTGGGGCTCAGTGGGGCTTTTGCACCTCTTGGGGGCTGTTTCTTGGTGCCCCCTGTGCTCCCTCCCCCTCCCACATAGGCACCGAGCGGTTCTGGAGAAACAGCTTTTAATTGAAAAGACAAGAGAAAAGGTCCCATCCAAGCTGGTCTAACCCCTCCCTAGCCACCCCCGCCCACCCCCCCTGCCATATACCCCACCCCTCCTCTCCCACCCCCCCACTCCCCCCATCTCCATCCCTCTCACCCCTGTCTAATCCCCCCCACTCACACACCCTCACGTTGGCTGCCAGAGCCCTGCGCTTGCTGGGTGGCATTGGCAAGGAGCTCTGCGCCTGCCTCTTCCTCCGCTTGCCGGCCGTGGCAGGTGGGGACGGTGGCAGGTCCTTCCCCGCATCCTGCCACGGCTCCTGGGGCTCCATCCCGCTGCCGTTGACTATTTTGAGGCGCAGCATGGCGTCGCTGAGCTTGGGGATGCAGTAGTCGGGGGTGAGCATCTCCTCAGGCAGCGAGAGCGAGCTGAAGTCGCGGTCGGGGGTGTCTGCGCCGGTGCCACCAGCGTCCTCGGGCACGGAGCTCCTGCTGGGAGCATCCTGGCTGACCCCCACTCCATCCAGGGAGCAACCGAAGAGCCTTAGGGCCTCTTCCAGGACCATCTCCTTGGACACCGCAAGGTCGCCTGCAGTGTCCCCAAGGGCTTCGTTGTTGGTGGCAGCGCAGGGGCTGGTGTGGACATCGCCGCCCGGGGGTGCCCCCACAGGGGTGGCCGTGCTGGGGATGTTTATCTGTGCCAGCTGCCCCTCGCTGTGCTGGTAGCCAGGGACGGACACTGGCGGCTCCAGAGGGTCTGGGGTCACCCCACTCCTCTGATTTTTGTAGGGTGTGAGGTATCATGGTTGGCCCTGGGGGGCCCCGCAGCCCGCGGGACCCCACAGGGCAGCACCCGGCAGAGAAGCGGCGCCTTGGCCGAGCGTGGCGGTGGCCGGTGGAGGCAGGTCGGCGGTTGTCCACTGGATGCAGAAGACCCGGGGGTCGAAGAGGCAGCCACATGGAGCCCTCTGCAGACATGTGTGGGTGAGGGGGGAACCGTGCTGGGCCGGGGTGGCTGTCCAGGAGCACCCGCTGAGCCAGCCCTGATGGCCGACATCCCCCAGCTCTGGGCCAGGGGCGTGGGGAGCTTGTGGCCGGGGTGATCCCCACGGGGTGAGCCGCTGTGCCGGTGGGACAGGGTTGCAAATCGGGGAGGAGACTGGCATCTAGGAGGTGAAAGGGGAGAGGTGGCCCCAAATATTTGGGGAATTCTCTGCAGATGGGCTTTACTGGGCACGCACCGCCCGGGCGAGGGCAAGGATGCTCACCGGGGCTTGCTGAACCCCCATGCGAAAAGTGCCGGGGGAACGGGTGTGATGGGGATGGCGAAGGTGCCAGAGCAGACTGGGATGCCATATCTGCTGGTGGTGCCTGGGGGGCCCGGGGTGCCCGGGCTGCAGGGAAGGGCTGCTCCCGCGTGGGCAGGCGGCACGGGTTGGCTGAGCCTAAGAGAATGAGACAGGAGCGATGGCCGGCGGTCACCTCTGCTCTTGCCCCCCAAGAGCATCCCTGGGCTGCAGGGCTTGGGGTCGGTCCCTACCTCGAGGGTAGAAAGTTTTGGGGAGCACGAATGGCTGGAAAAGCTGGGGCGCCGGGGGGCCCCAGGGCCCAGGCAGTGGGAGCTGCGTTGGTGGCCGCGCCATGGTCCCTTCTGGCTGTTGGCTGCCAAGGACTCTTTGGCGTCTCCCCGGAAGGAATGTGGGGGCTCCCTGTGTTCCACCCCACCCCAAGAGCCTCCCCAGCTCCTCCTGGGGAGGGAAAGGGTTAAGGGAGGCTGGGGTGCCCCCGAGGACTACAGGCGGCTCTCGGGGTCTTCGGGTGCAAATGCTCTTGGCTTTCAACAGTATTTTTCCGGTGGGGGAAGAACAACAAGTTGATTCAGCCGAGCCAAGCGGGGACCAAGCTGCAGCCACAGCCTCCTTGCGCCAGATGGCAAATGCGTTTGTGACCGTTGCCCGCGCTTCTGTTTGCTGCGTTGACCGGAGCGAGGCAGAAATAGGAAAAAGGACCTCGAGGGCACGAAGGAAGGTCACGCGGTGTCGCTCGGTGGCACGCTTTCCCCCAGCCCTCGCTCCAGTAGTGCTGTCAGGTCTTTCAGTCTCCTGCTGGGAAAAGCAGCAGCTCTGGATCCCCCTGGGAGGGGGCGGCCCTTTCCCTGGGTGCGTGACACCCCGGAGGAGACGGTACCCGCCGCCGCGTGCTCCCAGAAAAGGACTGGATTCTGCCCAACATCCGGTGTCGGGGCGCTGGGGCTGTTTGCACTCTACGGGATCCCAGGGATGGGGTTAGTACATCCCCTCCTCGTGCTTGGAGGATTTGGCGCTAGCAAGGACACCCCAAGGGTACCAAGGACACAGGCCTCTCGCTCCCGCTGTGTGAACAGTGTGTGGCCTGGGGGAGTCAGGACAACTGCCGTGAACCGGAGGCCAAAGATCTCTCCTGGCCTGTATCCTGGTAATCAAAGAGATTGCGCTCTGTTCGTGAGGCACCTCTGGCTGCAAGATTGTGCAAGGCCATGTGCCGCATAACTTGTGGCAGGGACCGATGCTGGGGGCATGAAGGCAAGCGCGCTTCTAAAAGTATAAAACTCCGTTTCATTTCAGAGCGCAGCTGAGCCACCCCGCTCCTCAAGACTCTGCCATCTGCACTGCTGTGGCTGGGACTGGGCAGTGCTGCACATCCCAAAGGCCACCAAGTCACACCCGTGTCCCTGCTGCTTTGCCGGGAGCTTCTGCGATGCGAGCGATGTTCTCGGGGCTGATCTCTTGGACTGCAGCTACTCCGTCCCTGACCGGCAGCTGGCCAGGAGGGTTGTGTCCCAGGTGGAATTCCACCTCTCTGACGAGAACCTGGCCAAGGATGCTTTCCTCCTGAAACATGTCCAGAAGAACAAGATGGGCTTCGTCAGCATCAAACCGCTGACGTCCTTGAAGAAGGTAGGCAGCGCGTTGCGTTGGCCAGCCGGGGTGGGAAGTGGCCTCCACGTGGAGGATGCCTGGGTGTGTGGGTGTGCTCTGGCTGTCTGCCATGGCCAAAACACTGCTGTGTTATCAACAGCTTTCTAGCTACCAGTACAGAGCACAGCACTACGAGGGCTGCTGTGGGGTAAAGGAACTCCAACTCAGCCAGATCCAATACAGAAGGAAAGTGGAGAAACAACAGAGGGAGCAGCCCAGGGACACAGAGCCCCAGGTCTTATCTGGCCGCTCCTGTGACCATATGGTGTATTCAAAATCAAATACCTGAAGTGCTCCCTTAGATGCAGTTTACAGCCAGGGGACAAGAAGGTGGCAGTTCTGCATTTTGCAGCTCCCAGGCTGATGGCAGAGCCAAAGCAAAAAAAACAAACCCAAAACCAAACCAACCAAGAGAGGTAAAACTGGAGCGCAGGGAGCAAATGCTTTTCTTTCACCTTAGGCCAACTGCTCGGACGCTCTCTATGCTGCCCTGCCACAGAGGGCATCCCTCTCGTACCAGTAAGAGACATAAGAGTGAATTAAAGCCAGGACCCCAAACCACACCAAAAACCTGGTCGTGATGAAGAAGAAAGTGGAGAATGCATCAAATATAACAGAAAATTATTTTGGACATTCCCAGTTTACATTTGGAAAAAAGAGAAGGAAAACAAAGAGGAGGAATTAGGTATTAAAAGAAGAGCACTGAATGATAAAGCAGTAGCAGTCCCTCTACCACTACAAACCCACACCCCCCCACACACGTACACACACAGACTGAACACCACCAAACTCCCCTTGACTGTGATGTTCCCCTCAGCTTGCTGGTCTAGAGATACTGAATGCCTGAAGCACACCAAGGATAACTGAAAACATCTGCATGGCTTTAATGGGAATCCTCCAACTGAAACAAAGCGCTTTCTCCCTCTGTCTGCGTTGGCACATCCCCGAGTCACGCTCTCACTCCTCTCCTTCAAAGTCAAGATTCCTAAACGTGAAAAGCGGGAGTGGGGAAAGGCGAAGGGAAGAGAAAAAGAGGGAGAGCATCATCAGTGGAAGACCTGCCAGCTGCTGCTGATTCAGCCCTGTTCGGGGGACCACCCCAGCAGAGAGGAGCTGGTTTGCATGCCACAGACCTCCCTGCCTGTTCCCAGGGACAGGCCGTTTGCTCAGCCTTGCCGGCCAAAGCGTGGGAAAAGTGTAGGTGTGCGCCATCGCTTGCTGAGGAGCACGGTCACGATCACGTACAATCCTTTACCTTTTTCCTCCCTGGATTCAAAGGGTTTCTGTCTTCAAAGTGAGAGCCTTCCATACGGTCATTTGTGACATTTCATCCAGGATAACAATCTCAGAAGGATCAGTCCTGCAATAAATATTTTACATAGCAATCCGTGATTATGGGAACTGATGCCACCAAGGGCATTAGCATCAGCAAGAGGAACAGTGGAGCCCCGAGAATCAAAGCTCCGCATAAGCGTGGGAGGTTTTGCTGGATGAGGAGTTTTGGGAGGCAAGCCGGGGAGCTGCAGAGCAACAGCTCTGTGCAAAGGCTCTTGCTGGGGCTTAGCCCCGGTCCGGGTTCCTAAGCCACTGCTGGTACAGATCACGCCTGCAACTCCTCATGTGTAAGTATGAGGATCTCCAGCTACCGTAAAGGCACTGATGAGGCAAGGTTTGGGGGTCAAACGCGAGTGCTGCAGCCACTCTGCTTGGGGTCAGAGCCCTGCAATCACCTCCTGCAGCCCTGCCCCTACCCAGCTCCGTCCACATAGCCCCTGGCATGGGTCCTTGCAGCCCCAGAGACTGGACTACGGCTCCGCAGCAGCCTGGGGCCACCAAAGCTGAAACGCTGAAGCCCCGACAGGCTTCCAGCCAGAGAGGGTGGCTGCCCTCCTCTTCCCCTGGGGTGCTGAACCTGCTGGCAGCATCAGTCCCCAGCTGGTGCGTCTTGCGTACATCTTTCTCAATTAAATGTACAGTGGATGTCTTCTCGTTCAGCTAGTCTGGAGCTTAAAAAGCAGCTTAAAAATACGGGACAGGGTAATTTTTGGTGGACATGGCCAGAGCCTGCATGTTCTTGAGAGAAACTTTGGAAGAAGACCTAAGCCTTAAGGCACTGCCCTGAGGGGGTCTCCTTCCATGACGCAAATGCTGCTCTGGAGCATGGCGAGCTCTGTCCCAGCAGTGCCCAGTGCCTTTCCCTGCCTGCTGTCACAGGATGGCCACACGGGAGAACTGTGGCCAAGCTGCTGGAGCACTCCGGCCTTACAACACCAGAAGGGCTCAGGAGGAGAGTGTGGCGGTGGAAAGAGCAGCTCTGGACAAAGCAGGCGCTGGGGCTCCCTGGCAGTGCTGCTGTTCCGGGACTCTGCACACAAGCACTGCCCCTGCAGTTCCAGAAGTGGACTCGGAGAAAGGATTGTGGACAAACAGGTCGCTGCAGGATCCTTTGGGGCGGCTCCTCCTTCACACAGGCTCTGGGTCACACTAGATCGGTAGATACTGAATTAGAAATGGGATGGATAATGACATTTCTTTGTGGACAACATGATTCCAAGGAAGAAAACCTGAAAACACGAAACAAACCGACTACCAACCACAGGTAGTCATACTCGTGCCACGCTCGGAGCTGGGCACCCCAGGGGTAGATGGTGGCTGAAGAAACCCTCAGGCACAGGGAAGGGGAGGGAGTCCATGCTGACCAGCATGCTAGGAGGCAGCAGGCAGTGCTCAACAGCCCACCCCTCGCCTCCTTCTTGGAAAACACCCCACTGGACTCTGCTTAGTCCAACCTGGCCCCGCAGCACTCGACGAAAGGCAGAGCAACAGCAGAGCTGGCCAGGAAGCAGGGGGCTGCGGCTGGACCCCCCAACCCCTCTATTACTTGCTCTCTCTAGTTTCTGCAGTTGCAGAAGCAGTAGCAAGAAGTTACACCAACCCACTGCAGTAGCAGAAGCGGAGGCGACTTCACATGAACCACTTCTTTGCTTAGACCTAACAAGTAAAACCACAGGAGACGTTAATTCCTGCAATGGAACGTCTTGCTCAAAGTTACTAACCGTACACAGTCTCAACGCAGAGCTGCTCCTCTTTAAGGAGACTGATCATGCATCCCTCACCCCCTCCAGCTGGACCTCCAAGCCACACACACAGCAACCAGCTAAGAAAGCAGACAGAAAACAGCAAAGTTTGCAGCAAGTCTGGCATCAAGGAGCCTCCCTCACCTTCAAGTCCAAGGTATTTTCTGGCTCTGGTCATCTTGTGTTCAGCACAATCACAATTAAATACATTCAGTATTGGGTTTAGGGTCTTAGGGGGATGTATTGTGGCAGAAGCAAGAGAAAACAATGCATTTGTTACTGGGGTTTGTTTTAGTTTAGGCATTTACTTACCTGGGGTTCGTCGATAACCCTGAGGATCTTGCAAAGCTAGCACCGATTGCTTTGCTTTTCAGTAAAAACAAAAATGAGAAAGAAGGCCACATGCAGCTTTTCTCTCCTTCAGGTATTCCAGAAAGAACTTGTCCTACTACCAGCTCCATCTGGCAAATGAATAAAAACCTCTGTCCCCAGATGATCAGCGATAAGACACTATGCCAGGAAGCGATGTGATGATGCAATTGCTAACAGCTAAGAAGCGCTGCTTCTAGCACTGACTCTTGGTGACCTGCGCTGGACCAGATTCAGACAGGACTGCTAGAGCCAACAGCAGCTGCAAAGTTATAACCGCAGATGTTTCCCAGAGCATAGAAAAGCCTGCTGGAGGGATTCACCCTAAAGGACAGGAACCACGCTTGGCAATACTGTCTCTAGCTTGGGCTGCTTCCTTCTGAGTATTGTAGGGAGAGGAGTCTTTATGCATGAGGAACTTGCCTTTCAATCACTTTGACAGAAGACTTGCTCCATAAACAAAGGAAAACACTTCAGTTGAACTGGTGCAGTTTGAACTTTATTTAAAACAGCTGTAATCTAATCTGCATAGTGCTGGGGCAGCATCCAACCTCTGCAATAGCCAGGGAAACTCCAGAACAGCAACATCTCTCTGCACGCGGCCAAGCGCTGAGTCAGGGTACATTAAAATAAAGTGTGTAATCTGACCCATGCTGGATCAAGTCCAGGAAACTAGTAACCTGACTTCTTCCTAAACTTCTTCTTAACACCCTAAGAGTGAGGGGGGGAAAAACAACAACAACAACAACAAAGCACAATTAGAAGATAATTCTGCAAAGCAAGAGTAAAAAAAAATAAATCCATGTACAGGCATATACTTTGATATCAATTAGCTAGGTTAGTTTGAGACCAGCTGCAGAAATGCATGTGCTGACTAGAGGTTAAGGGCACAACAGCCTTTAACAGATCAAGTGGAAGAATTTGTTTAAAAGCATGGTAATATTACAGGCTTGTAGACCATTACAAAACACTTTTCATAGTTGCTTTGCCGTTTATCTTATCACCTACTTCAGCTTTAATTCCTTCAAATTAACGATGGAGTTTTATTTACACAAGTGCTGAAGTTGTATACCTACTGTAACTAGTACACAGACTTGACAGTATTGAAAGACCATGGTTTTAACCCAGGTCACAAAACCAAGGTAACCATTTTATAAACTCAGGGTGTAGCTCTGCTAAAAGCCACTGAAGTAACATAGGTTCTCTTTCTTAATTTTAACCTGTGAGTAAACGTAAGCCTTGCACTCTTAAGTTTTGGGTTTTTTTCGAGGGGAGAAGGAGGAATAAGACCTCTCAAACCCACTAAGGCAGATTTTCTAAGAGATGAATTGCACTTGAAGCAAGCTGGAAACCAGAGGTAATAAGGAAAAAAGGTAAGTATACGGTCATGGTCATGCTTTCTCCACAAGTTTGGAATACCAGCAGTAGGGGGAATGCTGGAGAATGAAGACCGTGCAAGGTAGCTACATGCCCCTTCGGTCTTGTCACTAGGGTTTGAGGTGGATGCTTAAAATGATCAGAGCTCAGAATTGCGGTTTAAGCCAAGCAACTAATTTTAAAAGAAGTCAGGGGTATCTGTTGTCCGCACAGCAAAATGGGACTTCAGCTGTCAGCGCAGTTTGCAAGCTGCACTATTCAGAGGGTGTTAATTCAAAACCTGGAAATACTAGAAGCAGGAAAGCAGTGTTCCTAGTCTCCTCAAATTTACTCTACCATGACATCATCATTTTGTAGAACATACTTTTTCTGGCACTGCCCTGCCCGCCTTACATTTGGTTTACTTGTTTGAGGTTTTTAAGCAGATCCCACGTGCATTAAAAAAAATTAATAATAATTTAAAAAAAATCTTTTTGGAAGACAGTATTTTACAGTACATACGAAAATTCTCTGGAAAAACATACAACTTCATTTACAAAAACACCAAGTTATAAAGAAGTTACAATAGAGAGAGAGCACAACATTTGTTTCATGGGATCAGAATTTCTCCCCACCCCTCAAAAAACCCTCATGCACTTAACTGGGTAAGCAGTGTTACCAGTTTACAGAACCGGAACTTCAGACTACTACAAGTTTTCATGTAACCACGTAGAACAGCTTTCAGGGTTTATCTGAAAACACTCTCTGCATGCCAATTCCTTTCAAAACTCTCCCTTGCAGGTGGGTAGCAGTGCCACAACAGCCTTGGCTATTGCAATGTTTAAGTACATCTTCAAGCTGTGTGTTCCGAGTTTAGCTTTCCTACCCAGCGACAACAAAAAAAGCCCTCAAGTCTCATGCTGGAGCAGTCTCAAGACAAAAATCAGATACATCGGCATGGGACACGTCTATCATCTCCATACCTTGGTAGCATCCTCTGCTGCGTTGTCTTCAATACCACAATTATTTATGGGCCTCCATGGGAGGCAATACTTGTGTAGCGCGTGGCCGTGTTAGGCAGGGGACTAGCTAGCTGAGGAAGCTGAGCACCATTGTGATAGATGCCCAGGAGTGTATGTGCCAACCGGGAAAATAGTTTAGGAGAAGAACAATATATGCACATGCACTAGGAAAGCACAAATGAATACAAGCACGTTCAGACACACTTGACACCACAATGTGGTTGCAGTAACTAGTTAACCTGTTTACCTACATTCTGAATCCAAGTCACAGGGCAGCTTGGTTTTTGTGGCTTTTTCCAAAGCTGTTTCAGCTAGTGACAGTCAAGACTTTTAAAAAGACTAATAGGGATAACTCTTACAAGAACATATTTGGGAAATGAAGGCTGAAAGAAGTTAAACTAAAAAGCATATTTTTGTTTACATCAATAAACGCGTAGAGTATTGATGTGAAGTAGTCTAGGCACTAGCAGAGTCCATTCAGCTTTTCAGTTAGCCCACCGAGTAAAACCCCTTCCTAATTACATTGTCTGTAGATCTGCTGCTGACATCTTCTGGACTGCCGCCGCCTTTGAATGCTGAATCCTGGCCAGTTAACTAGAAGAACAGAATACACAGACTCAAAATAATTGCTATACTGAAGTTACCTTCATATTTGAGTACAGCTTCCAGTCAACACATTAACTGTGTTAGTGGCCATTCTTAAAACAACATTTAGACAACACTCCCCTTACCGCACAGGAATCTCAAGCCTCGCAAGAAGTCGTACTACCCAAACCTTGAAATCTGTATCTGAAGTATTCAATAGTAGGTAACAGTTCTGCAAGCTGATTCTTTACAAGTGTCAAAATGGAGTTTTTTCTAGTTGTTCTTTGCCTCAAATCAGAGGTCAAGCCACGCAAACAGCTGTTTAAGGAGAGTTATGTATAGCAAGAAAACAAATCAAGCATTAATCAAAAGCTCCCACAAAACCCAGATTTAACAAGCAACTCCACACGGTCGTTTCAGCAGTGGACAACCTGTTGAGTAGGCTGCTGATTTCTAAAGCAGCAAAACTATCAAGAGGCATTCGAAAATCATCTGCCAGAACAAGATTAGCTCATACGTCTACATTTATAACATTCATGTCCTCTTCCTTTTGAGATTTGGGTTTTTTCTGAATGAAGAACTGCTTCCAGTTCATTGAGCAATGGGTCAGTGCAGTAATATACAAGTACAGTAGTATTTAGAGAGCCTGCCACCAGACCAAAACCAGTCACTAGTGCCAGATCTCAGGGAAAAAAAATTGTTTAATAGCTATACAGTCCGTTCAAGACAATTTCTCACACCTACATCCTAGTAAAACTAGCATTATGCTTAAATTTAGATTCCTGAATCCATTGGGGATGTATATATGCATTTCTTCTCAGTTATGTCATGCATTGTACATCAAGAATTAATTCTACTTCAAACCCTCCCTGGCCTAGCCCCCCTTCCTTACCTTTTCTCCATCTGCTAGTGTTTTGGGGCGTTCTTCTGATGGAGGTGAATGAGGTCCTTCAGTGGTCACTGAATAAGGTCGTTTAGGTGCACTGTTCTTAGGATCTGTAATTCCAGTCCCACTTAATTCATGCTGTCCTTGGACAAAACGTCCTCCTGGTTGAGAAACTGTGTTACGTCCTGGAATGGTGCTACCAACTGGAGGTCCCAATGTTCTTATTGCAACTGTAGCCTCCACTTCTGTAAGAGACACCGCGCTTCTAGAGTTCAGCCGTGAAATTAAAGACTGCATTCCACCCACCACGTCAATACATACTTGAATCAGTAACAGGAATGGAGAGTCCCTTAGACACTGATGGCTCAGCTACACGAGGTAGCTTCTCTCTCTTGTTAGCACCGTTAGATTTCTGGTGCGCAGCATTTCTGTAAGAGTCAGATGCTAGAGTTATAAAAAGCTCGTTTGTAAAATACTATACATTTCCTTTCCAGAAAGCCCATGCAAGACAAATGTCTATCTTCTTAGCTCATTGTCACAGCTCTACCAAACAACAAACTCCCAGGCAATCTAGCACGAGATCTTCATTTTGACCGCTGAACTTCAGACCGCAAATTTAAACTTCAGCGTTTTCTTTAGTCAGTCTCTATGTACTTGCACTGTCTTCCAGCTTAGTACCTCCAGCACTCTGTACTGCTTTCCATGAATGGATCTGCTCTACCCATACGGGCATCCCATTTTATTTTAGTTTTAGTGCCACTCCTCCAGTACCAAATGGTCTGAACACAGCAGGCATTACACATTTGGTACTCTTGGGCTATTACTCTCAAGATTACATATTCCTCCTGGGCTGAAGTAGCTTATGAACAAGCAGACCTCCCAGGAAGTGACACACACTTTTACTGCCCGAGTTCTCATACTGCTGCACCAAGGCAGCAGCAGCTCTAGTGTTGCTGTGATCAAGATCAGCACTTCGTCAGAACATCATACTGCTTGGCATTAACCATACTTTTTGTTAGAAAGAACAAAATTACCTACATGGAAAACACTCCGGCTTCAAGTTACACACTAACCGAAGGAGATCTACATTCAAGACCAAATAATTCCTCCGGTATCCACTTCTCCTTTCTTACGACATGTCTTCATGGATATTAAATTCATTTTTTCAAGGATTTCTTTAACCTGCCTCCCCCCACATGCCCAAAGGAGATGACAGCTTTCTTCCTGAAGCCATTAGAGCCCTCCACGTGCTTATGAACAACACAGATTCAAACAAGAAATCCCAGACCTCATTCCCATCGCGAGTCAGTTAAAAAGCAGCTTCTTCACAGCTTTAAGGTTATGGTGCTAACCTTTCTCTCTCGGCTGGAGAGGTGTCCACTTTAGCAATCTTATGTGATGAAGAGGAATTTTCCGGTGTTCTGGAGCCCGTGTCTCTGGAACTGTCCAAACAGCTTCCATCTGAAGAAGTCCTTTTGCGCTGAAGCCCACCAGCATTTTGACTAGTACCTGGCATGCTTTGCTGAAACAACAACATCAAAATAATGAAGTCTTCAAGTAATTATTAAAGGAAAAAAAAAATATTGCCAGAAGAGCCCAATTTTTAATATACCTTCTTTCTTTTCGGTAAGGTTTCTGCAGGCAAAAAATGGTGGAGGTGCTTTCTCTTCACATGAGCTGCCTCAATCTTCATACCTTCCTTTAGCACATTGAGGTGGTTAGCCTGGCTGTAAACTAACGGGAAATTTAGTGTTGTAGCTCAGTGGGAATGTTTGCATTGGGTATTTGTCAAAGTTGTTGACATGATTTACATTTGCCACAACATTCAAACACAGTGCCACTGGATGTAACGTACAAGACAAGCATCGGTTCGGGTAACAGTGCAAGTCTGAGGAAGTCACCCCACCTGGCCTGAAACTCAGACAAGCGTTTTGATGCCTTTTTTCTGTGCTTGTCTCATATCCCAAAGCATGAGCTAAAAAGAAGGTCCGCTTTTACTGCATTTACTCATGTTGTCTGAGCAACACAACACACAGCTCATGCTGGTACCATGGAGAAATGTTTGTTTGCACTGATGAAGAGTTTAAAGGAGTCCACTGCTTAGAACTTTTTGTCCAAACACACTCGTCACTCCCGAAGAGTAACCCGATTTCCTTAGTTTGTCGTTACGATAGCAAGGCATAAGCCTCACAGCACACGTGCACTTCTGAAAGGCACAAGAGCAGTCAGCTTGGGAAGAAGTAAACAGACTTTGGAACCAAAGACCTGTACTTTCAAATGACTGCTCACCCCCAAGCCCCTTTATTCTAGCATTATCTAACAACGCTTGCGATATGACTTTATTTCTGCATCTATCTGTGATGGGTTAACCCTGGCTGAACACCAGGTGCCCACCAAAGCCGTTCTATCACTCCCCCATCCTCAGCTGGATAGGGGAGAGAAAATATAACAAAAGGCTCGCGGGTCGAGATAAGGACAGGAGAGATCATTCACTATTACCGTCACGGGCAAAACAGACTGAATTTGCAAAACATACTCAATTTATTACAAATCAACCAGAGCAAGGTAATGAGAAGTAAAATGAAATCTCAGAACACCTTCCCACCACCCCTCCGTTCTTCCCGGGCACAACTACCCTCCCGGATTTCACCACCAAGCCCCCCCAGCGGCACAGGGGGACAGGGATGGGGTTTATGGTCATCACACGTTATTTTCTGCCGCTTCACCTCCTCAGGACGAGGGCTGATCACACTCTTCCCCTGCTCCAGCGTGGGGTCCCACCCACGGGAGACAGTCCTCCACGAACTCCTCCAACGTGGGCCATTCCCACGGGCTGCAGTTCTTCACGAACTGCTCCAGCATGGGTCCATTCCACGGTGTGCAGTCCTTCAGGAGCACACTGCTCCAGCACGGGTCCCCCACGGGGTCACAAGTCCTGCCAGAAAGCCTGCTCCGTGGGCTCCTCTCTCCACAGATCCGCAGGTCCTGCCAGGAACCTGCTCCAGCGCGGGGTTCCCACGGGGTCACAGCCTCCTTCGGGAACCCACCTGCTCCGGCGTGGGGTCCTCCACGGGCTACAGGTGGATATCTGCTCCACCGTGGACCTCCCTGGACTGCAGGGGGACAGCCTGCCTCACCAGGGTCTTCACCACGGGCTGCAGGGGAATCTTCGCTCCGGCGCCTGGAGCATCTCCTCCCCCTCCTTCTTCACTGACCTTGGTGTCCGCAGGCTTGTTTCTCTTACATGTTCTCACTCCTCACTCCGGCGGCAGTTTCTCTCCGTCCCAACTTTTTTTTCCTTCTTAAAAATGTTATCACAGAGGCGTTACCACTATCACTGATTGGCTCGGCCTTGGCCGGCGGCGGGTCTGTCTCAGAGCCGGCTAATATGGGCTCGCTCTCTCTCGACCACAGGGGAAGCTTCCAGCAGTTTCTTACAGAAGCCACCCCTGTAAACCGCCCCCCCCCCCCCCCGCTACTAAAACCTTGCCAAACAAAACCAATACACTATCAAAAGGAATAAAGGAAGATGAACACGGAGCTTGACGTGCAAGACTGCATGTCATTACAATGTGACCACTCACTGCCTTTCAAAGTTCTGGGATGGTATCGTACAGAAACTGTTATTTTGGAAACAATACTGTCAGCAGGCATTCACAACTTCTTTTAGAGCCTGATACAATTAATTCCCACTTCCAAAGTTCAGTAACTGACAACTGCTTTTGACAAGTGTAGCTACACCCAGTAAACGGGCATCTCTCTCCTGGCTTCACATCTGACTGTCCACTTCAGGAATCGCAGTTCCTTTCTGATCGTTCACTATGATCTGCAGAACTGTTATTTCACATATGGGATATGGTACATAGGGCTGTAGTACACACTTCTGTTTCAAGGTGGACTTACATTGCCAAAGTGTCAAAATAGTATGTTTCTAAGGCTAATCTTCTACGTGTCACGCTCTACAGAAATAGCTAATAGCTAATACCAGAAGGAAGCACAATTCACTTTGTGAAGCAACTTGCACTAGAATTAAAAATCGAAACCCTACGAGACTAGAGCAAAATAGAGGCTTACCTGTATCCTTGAATGACTGTATAATGCACGTTAAATCAACATTAACACTTTCTGCATTCTCCGCTTTCCTAAACACGATTCCAAGAAACCACATTGACACATATCCACTCCTAAAAAGACAGAGTCACAAATCTATCATTTATGCACAGATGCCAGTTATTTGGGTGCTAGCATCTACTCTCAAGAAGGGATTAAGCAAAACAGTTTAGTTGTACGCAGCAGCTAAAGATTGGAGTCAGCCCATACTCAAGTTCTCCGAGAACTCCTCCCTCAAGTTCTCCCTTCTTTAAAAAGATCCTACATGCTCAGAACCTTGCCCGCCAGACCTCGTACCTACAAAACAGTAGCTACGTAACTGAACATCTCTCACAGGTAAGCTGAGGTGAAGGAATATAAACGAGGTACAATACATGGGCCAAACTCTAGTTCAGAAAAGTAATGAAACTCACTGTTTACAAAGTTCTCGGCTGCCAGGGAAAGACTGTGGCTTTACATGTGCAATAGATATAAATTCATTCCTCTCCAAGTTTCCAACCAGCACACGAATTTTAGATTCCACAAGGCCAATCCTGATAAGAACAAGAGACATTTACTCATTTTTGACTGTATCCAGCACAGTAGTTATCTGCCTTCTTATAATACAATGCTAATACCAAAAATGCTAACCAGTCAGTAAGTAAGTAGTAAGTTTCATTCAGCTCAGCAGATACTAGATATTTATATCACACACACTGGAGTTGGAGATGTTTTCAGGGACATTGGAGCTTCAAAGTTTCCAAAGACAGAGGCAGTAAGTAAGTTTAACTTGTACTCTTAACAGGTCAGACACAACACTTCAACATATAACCTATGATGAAAATGTCAACAAGAAGCAGATTCCCAGCACCTCTGGCTGCATTTTGAAGTGCAGCAAAGCTCCTTTTTACCCCAAAGATCAAGGAGAACAACCGTTTAGAAAAGGCTCAAGCACAACTCTTCCATTACACCTGAGTAAAGATGCTATTCTTCTTGCAGACTGATCTGTGAAAAGAGTTTACCCTCTTCCAGCCAAACTGAAAAATATCGTTCCTTTAATAAACAAACGATCCAGTCAACACAGTCTCATCAGAGACTTACCCAAGAAATGTATCATGACCACCAAGGCTATTCTTTTAAATGAAGTACTGGCATTTTACCCTTCTACCTAAAACACTGCTACCCTTGAAAGCAGTCAGAACTCTGTACGTTCTTCACAAGTATCTTATGTTGATGAACAACAGAGATGTGCCATCTATTCCCAAATCCATTCAAGAGTTGGTGAACTAAACTTGTTCTTATAGCAAACGGAAGCAAGTTTGTCTTCTGCTTTTCATTTTCCCAGATGCAAAACTAAGCCCCGTTTGCTGCCATTTCTGTCACTGCAAAAACGTCAGCTTTTACTGCAGCCAGAACTTTCCTCATCTTTATTGTGAGATACAATAAGCCTTCTCCACTTAAAACATCTCACATTAAAAACTATTTGGCTCTAAGCCCTCTGCCCAGAACTCCTTGTTGTATACCTAACTGCGACTGACATCAAGCTGTAGCTGACACGATTTTTAAGCGAACACATTAACAAGTTCAGGTAAGAGGTATTACCTACTAGAGCTGTTTTTAAACAGGAGATAAGGTGTCTTTCAGAGGTAGCTCAAGAATTCAATCATTTGCCTTAGACCGCAAGCCGAACCCTGAAGTATAACCAAGGTGCCCTCAGAACAGGGGTCTGGTACACACAGCTATTTTCCTTGCTTACTTGAGCAAGGCAGGCAAAGCACTCATTTCTTCAGAAAAAGAACACCACACACATTACAGTACCTTAATTCCTCACCGTTTCCCCTTATTTCAAGACTCACAGTTAGTCACCCCATTCACACAGGTTCAACAAGTTATTACTGGCATGTCTGCCTTGAGACAGTGACAAATACCACGTCAGCAGCAGTCATTTTCTCTAACCACAGTTGAAGGGGTTCTCACATTACCTTTCACAAAGTAGATCAGCACTCCTGCAATTTACCTATCCACTACCAAGCATGCCGAGATGATCATTTCCAGCACTAAACACAAGATGCCTGAGCACACTACTAGATTAAAACGTAGTAAACACTATTTATCACCATTCAGGTACTCTGTGCAGACGGTCAGGTTTCACCCCGATTAAACAGCCTTGTTTCACTTCACTGGAGAAAAGTAGGCTCTGGAACAGGCGGACTACATTACCAGAGCAACTTAGCGTTGAGTGCAATCTAGTCCTAAATTAAATATTGCATCCAGTAAAAAAGCTATGAAACCAAGCCTTCTAAGGCTCTACAACAGTCGTCTTCAAAGTGCCGGAGGGGGATGTACCCCAGGGGGTGCACAAGACAATCCACTGGGTCCGGGAAGAAAAGATTAGAACTTCAGTAATGTGTACGTAACTTGTAAAGAAGTAGATATAGACCGCAACTATGTGTTCAAAAATTACTTGTTTTTTTTTGTTTTGCTCACAGGAGTGCACAAAAGTTTGGAGACCACTGCTCTATAAGTCAGTAAAAGATCAAGCTCTCCAGTGTCCACTACACATCTGATGACATCAAGTAATCCCCATTTACTTCAGTCTCTGCAACAAAGAACATCTTCCTAACTGAAGTAGCCTTGGGTAAGTAGTCTCCTTAGACTCCTAAGGAGTCTGCTTCTCCAGATGGCACAGAGCATACGCACGCTAACCCTCTTTGTTCCTTCTCATCATGACTTAGGTCTTTAGCTTAACTTCTTAAACAGCAAGATAACTTACGCTAACTTCCCTTCACAAGAAAGCTTTTAGTTTTGCTGAGGAACTGTCTACTTACCTCCCTACTGTATTCCATGCCGAGCTGCACAGTCAAATACTTTAGTTTTGTGAACTGTATTAACCAAATGAAGCGCAACACTGAATTGAGCGTCAATGATGTATTGAACCCACACTCAAAGCAAGACTTACCACTCTAAGTGATGCTCTTTAGTAGAGGCACTAGCAGTCAGCACAATATAATGTCTAGAAGAAAAGAAAAAGTAACATTCTAGCTCAGGACTTGATATTCCTTCAAATGAAACCAAAACTGCCTTAAATGTATAGAAAATGACTTCCAGACAAGACACATTATATCCTGCAGGCAGCACAGTATTAACTGAAGAAAAACTGATTACATCCTTCAGAATCGTGTTCTGCTGCATTCTAAGTATCAGAGCTGGTATTTTTGTTAATAAAAACAGTGTCAGTGGCAAAACACAAACAGTTTTTCTATCTTCCCTATACTTATCCTTACCAAAATTCCTATGACTACCTCCAGCTTCTGAAAAACAAACATATCAATGCCATCTTGTATTTCGACTGCAAGCTAAAAGTCACTATGCTAACCAGTACGGCAATCATTTCAAGTTCAGGTAACAGATTTCATACATACTTGTATTTCTGAAAAAAGTCCAGTGGTTCAAAGAGCTTTGACCAGTCTGATTTTCCTTGGAGAATCTCATTCGTAACTGCAAGACCTACAATTAAGGTTGAAAACCTTACTACCATTTTGTTTTTAAGACTAGCAGAGCGTGATAGAAACTTTACAAGAGAAAGGTTTTGAACAGTAATTGACAGATCAAAAAGCAGGAATTCCCTTGACACAATACACGCCTACTACAACAGTTCATTGTAAAACTGCTCCCTTGTTGCCTGCAACAGGTAGACTTCCCAGAGAACTCTTCTGCCTAAAAGGGCACAACACCGCACGGAATATAACCAAGTCAGGTAATGTGGTTTCATATTGCAAGAATGACACCTTTTAAGCAGTTAATAAGCATGGAAAGAACTTTACCATGTCTGAACTCCTCCACCATTACCGCTCGCGTTGATGTAGATACGTTGTACGTAGAGTTCTGCTGCGGATAGGCTGGGGTGATGATAGGCATTACGTGGTATCGGTCTGATGGGTTCACCTGTGATGTTAAAACAATTGTGCTCAGCACCAGCAGCTTAGCTTAGAAGAAAGGTTCAAGGCTTCCAAATTCCATGTCTACATACCCTGGGGTCCCATACTGGTAAATTAAGATTGCTCTCTTCCTGTTGTTTCAGCAATACAGGTCTTGGCCACTCCCTAAACAAGAAAAGCCAGGCACTGACTCTGCCATGTAATTCAGGGTAGGACTGAATGGTGTTGGTCTAAATCTTATATAAAGAACCACCTCAGAAAGTGTTACTGCTTTACGCAAATCAAAATAGTCATCAATAGCTCTTACCATTCTGAAAAAACCAAGAAGAACTTGTTCACCAGAGTAGAAGCCAAAGCGTTTGGATAGAGTTGACACGTTCTCGCTACTAGCACAGCACAGGAAACCCCACCAAGAAATCCCAGCACGTTGGAGTAAATGCCACGTCCTACAATGCAGACATTGTCGTTGCCCTGTAGTCTTCCCGTGCCCAAGCATAGTCCTTCAAATTTACAGCACCACCTTCACAACCTATAGGATACCTAGCACCCTTCAGCCTCCAAGTCAGTTATTTTTGCAGTGCAACGAGGCCAAAACTGTTGGTCCTTACAGCGATGCGAAAAAGAATCGTTACCACACTACTTCCCAAAATACCGCTACTCTGAAATTTGCCTGCACTGCTACAGCTACTGCTTCGCTCCAACTTCCCTTGAGAAGAAGGTTCTGCCATTCTTCTAGCACTTGCTCTAGTCACATGCGCAAACGGTATTTTCTTATTCCTTATCTATCAAGCTTTTATACTTCACTGGGCACTTTTTATCCTTTCTAGTCAGGTTCCTGGTAAGCAATGCAGCACCTTGTCTTGTAGGCACTCCCCTCATCTCCCCACTCCACCCCCATTAAAAAAAACCACAGAATCTACCCCACAGACAGTCCTTGAATCTAAACTAAAACACAGGTTTTGAACTAAAACCTGATATTTAAACAGCTATCCAAAGATGAAGGACTTCTAGTGCCATTGTTTTTTCAGCACGAGGTGCCTCTGGAAAGTTTAAAGATCAAAAACAATCACATTACTCACGTTTTGCCCACAGTTTAATTGCACGGAGCGTGAGCCGGAAGGTCTCTTTATTTGGCACTAGGTGCAGGATTTCGTCAGTAACTCTGCAGCCTGTAAGAAAAAACAGTTGAAGTACAGCACTTCCTGGTAACAGGTACGAGTCAGTTCTGTGCTGTACTGGATCAATAGCTTACAGTTTCTCCTGCAAGTCTATGAAAACAAGTTTGCATTACTTGCTTTGTATTACCTTAAAAATCAGAGGTTACACATAACCTTACAGGCACATAACATAACGAATTAGAGGTTACACATTCCGTATCACCTCAGGTAACTGGTACCCTCAACAGCTTTTTCATACTTTAGACTACAGCCAACAATTGTCAATAAGGCCCTTCGACAGGATTCCGAAAGCTAGGTTTCTTTCGACAGCCAGGAACAATTAAACCAGTCAGCGTTAAACAGTGAGCAACTTCGGCTTCAGGTATTTTAAATATCCTTTTTTTTTTAATGAACTGCCACACAATCTTCTCTATCAAGTGCTCTACCTATTCACCTGAAGCAGTTTCTGTGGCAAACTGGAACATCACACACCCCCCAATCGAAGAAACATGAAACACAGGTCTATCTAAACACACAACTTGAAACAGCTGAATTTAAGCCCACTCGCCACCTCCTCAGATCTCAAGTATACAGGGGATCAGTTTCTGCATCCTGTACAGAAACTTGGGGTGTGTAACGTGCATTCCATACCAACTTTAGTAACATTTTCTTGTTAAAGATGTGCAAATATGCTTACCATTTAAGCTCCGTATACATCTTATATCCAGGCTTCTGAGACACGAGTTGTCTCTGAGATCAAGATTATCAGCAACAATTGGCACAGACAGTCTTGCAAACACGAGATCAATCTTAAGAGGGAAAAAGTGCCAACCGTTAGAATGCCCCGCAGTTTGCAAACAGCACACTGGTGGGGGACAGTTACTCAAGTCTAAAAAGAGTGGTTAACATCTGTATTTAGAATTATGTGACTATAGATACATCTCCCAAGAGATTTACTTGCCAGAAGATTCAATACAATTTCTAGAAGTTCCCAATTTTATTTACAAAGCCTTCACTGCATCACCCCTTTCTTTTTAAGCTAGGGAAAGGAAGAGGGCATTTTAAGTTGGAAAAGATTACTCTAGACTTAGAGTTTCAATTAAAAGGGAACTTAAAATTATTCACAGAATTAAGACTTAAGTTCAGTCACCTCAACTATACTTCAGCAAAGGAGAGAGCATTTCCTTTATGCAGTAAGCCCTTTTGATCCTGAAGTATCTGCTTTTTAGTACAGTCTGAGGCAAGAAGATTATCCTGTGAAAGTCTGTACCAGATGAAGGCCACAAAAAGGTCACTGAATAAATCTCTTTGTGATAGTGATACCAAGCAGTAACTTGCTTTAGGGACTACAGCAGGCAGGTCTTGATTCATTGTATAGGATGTATTCAAGATAGCTGGATTCCTGCAGCTGACAGACCCAGGCGGGAGTCAAATGAGTACTTTCACTTTCCATGTTCCAGATTGTTTGTCCCATGACCACTTCATTTTGGATGTGCAGCAAAACATTTAGTCTGCTCACACGATTCGTACAGTGAACTACACTGTACACATCCCTCTGTAGATACCTAGCTTGGCAGAGCTAAGAAGACTGAGCAAGGACACCGCCTCTGCTCCCACTCTGCATGATCCTAGGGATAAATGCTATTCAAGCAGGCTACCCTGGTCTACAGCACAGGCCTAGAAAAAGATGTCCCTGATGCTCCCATGCCTGCTAGGCTCCCTAGGGGCTTATTTTCCTATAAACTCCCATTCTACTGCAATGTCTTCTCCTGGGATACTTTGCGGTCCAAAATAGCACAGTCACAGCTCCCTGGAAAAGTTATCCTATTCCAAAGCAAGAAAAAATTTACTCACTTAAAAAAAACCCAAAAAATGCTTACCTCAACGCCATCAAACTCAAACTTGACAACTGGTACATATGCGTCTTCAACTGCCTGGAAAGGAGAGGATAACTGTGTAAGAAAACATGGTTTGCTACTTTAATGTTTCTCCTGAACTACGATCAAATGCAGAATTTACACTGCTAACTACTCAGTATAAAGACTGAGTTGCTTCCAAACCAGAAGAATTGTTCATAAGCTGCAAGCGGTATAGCACTAAGACGGTATAATACTAGCTTTAACAAGTTATTTAGCCAAGAGATCCGGAGGCTGATCACGTATTGTAATGAACAAACAGTGCACAATGAGCCATCAGTATCAGAGGTTGTAAGGTACTTACCTTGGTGGTGAGGAAGAAAAGCAAGAGATTTCTGTAGCTATCTTACTCCTGGTTAACATCCAGAGAAATCGAGAACATTCTGTCCGCGTTTGCAGCGCGCACTAGCCTCCTGTATTTTTATTTTCTACCATGCCTGAGATGCTATCAGCTACCTTATGGGACAGTTTTCAATTTTGTAGCCCACTCGTCAGAACTGTGCCACAGCCCACTGACCCTGTCTTCGGTCACCTAAACAAAGGCTCATTAGCTATGCACGTGAAGTCTTTCAAAATGTCTGCACAAGGAAGACCAGCCTGAGAGAAACGCTTCTCAGGAGTTCGGTTCTATATGCAAAGTACACAGCATATGCACCGGAGGGTCATTTTACAAGGCAGTTTTGTACATTCACAGCACAGCTCCTATTGACTTTATGCAAAGCTGACTGTGCATCTCTTCTACAAAGTCTCGGGCTGAGTAGCCAGAGAAGAACAGGACCAGAGAAGAATGAATTCGAGGTCCTAAAGTACACCCAAGGAACACCATGGCAAAGGTACTGACAGAAACCTTTCCACATCACATTCAACTCCCTTAGCTCTCAGGCTGCCCCTTCCTCTACCTGCATGCAGTTACTTTCTTGCCAAGCCCCTTACTACAGCTAGGATGAAAGCAAGGCTCCTAGGCACAACCTTGCTTTTTGATACTATAGCCCACTCATTCCCAAACCATGGGTAGGGGAGAAGTGAACCACAGAGATTCGGATCGGACATACAGTCACTGGGGAAGGGAACCAAAAGCTTGACTTCCACACTTTCATGCTGCGTAGACAGTATTTTAGAAGGGGCTCAGAAACAAGGCCCTTTTTCATTTTGGTTTGCAAGACAATCACTACCAATAGGAGTCTTTAACAGGAATATTCTTATTGTCAGAGTTGCACAATCTATCAAGGAGAGAGCTTGCTTACTCTTAGGTTTTTTATTTCCTCCTGACGTTTCAGTTTTTCAAAGAACGACTGAAAGAAATCTGATCTTTCTACACGTCTAGGAGCAACACAAGCCACGTCTATGTCAGCACCTGCAAAGAGATGCCATTTGTTCTGTTACTGTTGGAAGACACTTTCAAACATTATAACTATGACCAGACACCAAAAGTTTACCTTTAGTGTGTACTCCAAGCCTGTAAGAACCAAATGTAAATATTTTGCCACCAACATTTGCTACTACTGAAGGGGGAAGATTCTGTGGGTAGAAGAGAAAGAGTTTTCTGGAGAACAGAAGATACACGTTGACCTACGTGCAAGTTTAACTAGCATAGAAGTTACTTAGAAAGACTACAACAGCCTCCATAAACAATGTCTTCTCCCTCCCATACTGAGCTGTTAGTCTAATAGACTGATTCTGTTTTTCTGAAGGGAGTGCTGGCAACTCACAAACAACAACAACAACAAAAAAGGTGAGTACTGTAGCAGTCGCTTCATCAGTTTAAACAAAGACCTATTATCAGTCTTCCCTGCAGCAGACCCACATAAATGAACACCATCTAAGAGCCATACCAAAGGCAAGTCTAGAGTAATAATTTCAAACTAGATTGAGTGCTGTAGGCTGTCTGGGGCAAGTTTACTGCCCTGTTACCATCTGTCTCCCCCCACAATGTCTTGTTTCAGCTTTGTTAACCGCTACAAGTCAACTGACAGAGCCACTTCACAAACTTATTCAGTGCCCCAAGGACTTGAAGGTCTTCATCTAAAGGATCTTTTATACATTATTTCAATGGCTTTTACTACAGATCTCCTTGATACTTAAGAAGGAAGTTAAATGTTGAACTTTAGCATAAATCCTAGTAGTATCGCCTTTGAAAGAAACTAAAAGGCTTCAGCTGTTTTGATAAGAACCTATCAAAAAACCTTACCTGGCTCTCACCAAGTTCTGAAATCCATTCTTTGACCAAGTTATTCAGTCTGCCAAGAACGACCAGCCTGTAAAGAAAACTCATGTTAAGTTTGCCCTAAAAAAACCCCAGGACATTAACAAATTTTACAGTCTTGTTATACCTGTGATTCAGTTCTTCCTCCTCTTCAAATACCCCCAATGCTTTCATCGCTTCAAGCAGCTTCTGAGTATGAATGGAATCTCTATCCGTAGGAGGAGCCAAGCTAATTGCAGAAGTCATTCCATAGTGCCATGGAGGCTGGTTCTGCAGCCTAGGAGTACTGGGGGAGAAAATAAAATACCGAAGACTCCACAAAAGAGAAAAACAAAACCCAACAAAACAACAACCACCACCTTACTGCAAAACACCCTTCCACTTACAGGTTTCCAAATCAGCTTCTGCCCTTTTGCCCAGCATTAATATAAATGAGGGAAAAAAGATCCTGCTTATGGTTTTTAGATAACTTGACCTAACTTAGAAGCAACTTCTTTAAAAAACACTTGTGGATATAAGAAAAGATCCAAGTTGCTGCTATCTGAAGACAGCTTATTTGCATTGCGCTAGACAGTTGGAACTGATCGCCAGGAAATGAAAAGGTTTGAAATCCACTAAGGGCGACACTATGTACAGCACAAGTTTTTTTGGACCCATTTCAGTTTCACAGCACTTTTGACTTAAGGTTATTCCCATCAGCTTCCCGATCACATTAAACAAGACAATTTAACACTGGCTTCTTTTAGTTCAATGTATTGGCTGTGCTTCTACTGATTCTGAAAGGACATTAGAGTTGATTGCAGAGCAGGGACAAAGTGGTCTGTTAAACAGAGTTGTTGCAGTAAATTCAGCATTGTTTCAGTAAATTCAGCAGGTTTTGTCTATGGAAGAGGATGAAGGAAAACATCAACCAATCTGCAGCTAATGTTGCTAGCAGAGCCTTGTGCTCTTAACACAGCGTTCCACTTTTATAGCTCAGAGGCTTAGCTCTACATACATCTGGTTTAATCTAAATCCAAGAGATGTACATCAGCACGCAGAGCAGCACAAGTTAAGCTCTGCTTGTAGAAGGTGCTCAAATCTGCTTTCGCTAGCTCACTGCCCAGTCAGGCAGAGCATTACCAGCTGAAACCAGGAGAGAGAAAGGAGGGGCACCGGAGGTAAGAACTGTACTTAATGGATCAAGGGTCTCTACAGAAACACTAGTAGCAAAAGGGGGACACCCATTAAAAAGGTCTCTACAACTCATCATGCTTGTCAAAGAGTCCATATCCAGACCCTAAGGCTACAGGGATTAATGATGGCATTATTCAAACCGGTTATTTTCCTACTTCACAAATGGACGGCTTCAAATCTGAGCTGGGTTAGTCAAGAGACGCTTAGAACTATTTAAGGTATCTGACCCACTTTGGCTGGAATGGGATGAGGAAATGCTCGAAGGACAGCCTCAACACTTGATTTTAAAAAGATAGCTTATTACAACTCCTGATTTCTAATTGTTGCCTTTACTCTGCCACTGAGGGAAGATGGATTTCTCTCTCGCAGAGTAGCTTTGTCCAACTACAGACGTAGCTTTTAGTCACCTAGTGGGCTCCCCCACCCCCCTTCTCTATGAGCTCATTTTTCAAACTTTTTTTTCTAGGCGTTTTCCAAAAAGCTGGCGGGGGTGGGGGGGTGGTATTAGGACTGTAGTCCTATGAACTACTCTCCCCAGTCAGAACGGCTGTTTACTTTCAAGTGTAACTAGGCCCTGACCTAATTTGCCTTGTCTTCTTTATAGGCATGTCAACTTCCACTTCATAAGTCAAAATATTCCTAATGAGTATTTTCCTTCTTATGATACCATTTTCATAACAAATACAGAAGGAAAGCCAATGAAGCGGGAGTGTGGTGGCAAGCACTTCTTGTTCTCAACTGAAGCCTTTTTCTCCCTGCTCTCTGTTCATTTGAGACTACACTCATTTCTTGACCCTCCTACTTGCCTTCCACATCCTCACCCCCAACACTTCCCTCAGTATTGCTTGGCTATACTTTTGTCTGTTGTTTCAGTTGTAGCGTTAGTATAAGATTTCTAACCATTATTTACCAAATCTCACTTTTACAGTCACCTAGCAGCAAACCACAGCTGGTACAAAGTATTAAAACCACCCAAATATTTAGACGTGCTATACAGAACGTACGGAAATGTGCTATCAGAGGTGTCCGAGGGGCAGGGGGAGCGCCGGGGGGCGCCCCGAGCCCCGGAGCAGACTCGCTGGCAGGACTCGATAGGCGCGCGACTGACTGAATAGACGCTGGCCGGCCGGCCCCTTTGCCCTCCGGGCTGCGTTTGCGCTCCCTCTGCACGGGGCGAGGGGCTGTGAGGGAGCCCAGGGGAGGAGGAGGAGGTGAGGCGCTGGGGGGGGTCGGGCCGTGCCCCCCCTGTTCCTGCTGGGCTCCAGCTGTTGCAAATGTTCTGGTAAAGAAATCAACATTTAATCACATAGAAGAGTTAGGTTTGATTAAGAAGTAAAATGGTGAAGCGTAACGTATAGGATTGTTAAGTTTGAAACGTAGCCATAGAAACTTTAGGAGCTGTGTTATGTGTGACGCTAGGAACCGTAATATTGTTAAAGTCTGAAACAGCTAACCCTAGAAACCTCACCAGGAAGTTACTGGTTTTCCTACGTTCTGTTTCAGGAAACTAAGGAAACCGTCGTGGACACCAGTTTGCTGCTTGGAAACCCCCTTACCCTTCCCATCTCGATTTGAGTATCGACGATGCCAGTCAGCAGAGCCAAGTGTCACTGACCAATGATTGCTTTTAAATAAGAATATTGATAAGGTTATATAATCACAGGACCGATCGTTACAACGGTTAAATTTAAGAACGAGCATAGTATGCGTTTTTACGGAAGGAGCTTAGGTAACAATGACCTGACGGGAAAAGCCTGTAAAAACTGATGGATTTTGATACTAAGCGGGACACGCCTTTGGAGGAGCGATCCCCCGTGTCCCCAGCGCTGCGATAAACAAAGTGCCTGCTTCTTAACTTCACGTTGGCGTTAAGGAGTTTTATTCTGGATTTCGGTAACGGTTTTGGCGACCCAGATGGGACCTTGCGAGTGAGACTGGACGAGATGGCGTGTCGATCGAGCTCTGGCCGGCACCGAGGTATTCTCGGGGAGAACCGTCACCCTCGACACGCAAAGCTCCTCGCAGCGTTCCCTGGAAAAAAGGTAAGGCGCTGCTTCTTTGGAATTTGTTTGGAAAGCCTGCCCGTGAGGCGCGGCGAAAGCTTCCCAGGGTTGGGGCTTGGAGGGTAGCCGTCTGCAGTGGAAGCCTAGGCGTCTGCCCGTAAGTCATAAGCGAAAGCTATTGCTGGGTTGGACTTTGTGTATTATTTGGGACAGCTGTCGTTTGCATTTGTTTGGTATTTGGTATTTGAATGTATATAAGTATAATGGCATTAGCAAAATTGTTTAAGAATAAGAGTGCAGGAAGTAGAACTGCTGATGAAAAGTTACCAGAAACATCACCGCTGGGATGTTTATTGGCACGTTGGGGTGAACTGCAGGAAAAATGGTAAACAAACAGAACTTTGAGTTACAATACTATATTGCAATTACTGTTGTTTTGTAGGAGAGAGAGTAAATGGAATAAAGTGCCATATGTAGATTTGTTCTTTTTAAGTGAACGTATCGGACGGGGACCGGAGGGGAGTCTCCCAGCAGAACCTCTGGTTACAGCTAAACTGGGAGAACAGAAAATTGAATTTGAGTTGACACTAGAGTCACCTTTTCAGTTTTAAATACCTCAGAGGGAGAGTTAAGTTTTGAAGAAATTGGTGGTGTTGGTGCAACAAGCGAACGAGAAACTAGACCCTTCTTTAAATCTTTAACAATGAAATTAGGAAAGCAATGGGTCACTCGGCAGTTTTTGTATGTGCCAAATTCTCCTAAACTCCTGTTAAGGAGAGGTCTATTTGAGAACTTAGAGGCAGAAATTAAATTTAAAAATGGAGAGCTTAAAATTTTAATTCCAGAAACTAAACGTATCGAAGCAGCGGCTTTGTTGTTAACAGGATGTTTACCGAAAGCAGAAGATTATACCGGTCCAAGTGTAATGCTGTCATTCCAATCGTCTGGACTGGGACGTTCCCGGTAAATCCAAAAAGCAGAACCTGTGAGAGTTGATTTAAAGCCAGGATCGAATCCGGTAAGAATGAAACAATACCCCCTAAAACCGGAAAGTCGGAAAGCGTTAGTAATGGTAATACAAAAATTTTTAAGATACAAATTGTTAATAGAATGTGAATCCAGATATAACACCCCGATCTTGCCTTTTAAAAGGCTGATGAAAAAGATGATAGATTAGTTCAAGACCTCCTCAGAGCAATAAATCAAATAGTACAAGGTATTCATCCGGTCGTAGCAAATCCTTATACTTTGTTAACAACCCTAACGGAGAAATGAGAATGGTTCACAGTGTTGGACCGAAAAGATGCCTTTTTCTGTATTCCCTTGGATCCCAATAGTCAAGAGGTTTTTGCTTTGGAATGGGAAAATCCTGAGACTGGGAGAAAAACACGATATACGTGGACAGTCTTGCCTCAAGGCTTTAAGAATAGTCTTACCATTTTTGGAAATCAATTGGCACGAGAATTAGAGATTTGGAAGAAAGAAAATAATCAAGAAATCTTGCTGAAATATATGGACGATCTGTTAATGGTAGCTGAGACGGAAGAACAATGCACAAAGTCAACTCTTAACTTTTTGAACTTTTTGGGAATCAGTAGATATCGAGTGTCAAAAGAAAAAAAACCCAAATAACCCAGAAAGAAGAAACTTAAATTTGAGTTTTAAAATCCTAAAAGGACAGAGACAATTGGGAACTGAGAGAAAAGAGGCAATGTGTCGTCTCCCCGAACCTAAGACTAAAAAAATGAATGACAAGCATTTCCGGGAATGGTCGAGTGGTGTCACCTGTAGATTATAAATTGTGGCTTGCTGGCCTGACCTTTATAGGAGCAGCTCAAAACCTCAAACGACGGATTGGACCGATGCCGAGAAAGCTACCTTCCAAGAATTGAAACAGGCTGTAACAGGGGTGCCAGCCCTAGCGTCTGCCAGATCTCACAAGAGACACTTGAACTTTCTGCTCGTGAAAGAAGAGGTAGAGCTCTGGGTATCCTGGCCCAATATTTAGGGCCAAGTGGGCGAGCTGTGGCCTACTTCTCGAAGCGATTGGATAACGTGAGTCTGGGATGCTCTGGTCGTCCGAGAGCCGTCGCTGCAACTGTGCTACTGATCCAGGAAGCTCGTAAGTTCGCCTGAGGAGAAAGGATTACTGTACGTTTCCCATAGGATAACTGTTGTGCTAAAACGGAAAGGGGGGCACTGGTTATCCCCTAGCAGAATGCTGAAATACCAAGTGGTGTTGTTGCTGGAACAAGATGATGTTTACCTAAAAACTACTACCGCCGTTAACCCTGTTGCGTTTTCAACAACTGACCGAGTTAAAGGAGAACTGGAACGTGACTGCTTGCAGGCAATCGAAAGAGTTTACTCCAGCTGACTGGATCTCTGAGATGTGCCACTAGAAGAAACAGATTGGGAACTATATGCCGACGGAAGCGGTTCCATCTGTGAAGGAAAACGTTTTATCGAGATAGACAATAACTACTGAGGAGGTACTTGCGTTGCCAACTTTGCCTTCGATGATCTCTGCCCAAAAGGCTGAATTGATAGCTCTTAGTCGAGCTCTGGAACTAAGTCAAGGAAAGCGAGTCAACACTTGGACAGACTCAAAGTATGCTTTTGGAGTGGTACGTGCGCATGGAGCGATACGGGGAGAAAGAGGACTGTTATCTGCACCAGGAACCGCCGTTCAGCACGCAGAACAAATACTGAAATTGTTAGAAAGCATTCAAAAACCAACAGCAGTCACGATGATGCACTGTAAAGCACATCCGTTAGGTAAGACCGGTCCTAACGCAGGTAACCGACTGGCTGATAAAGCTGCTGAAGAGGCTGCAGAAAAAGGCATCCTAGCACTAGTTCCAGAGAAAGGTATAAAATTGCCTAAAGAAACTCCAAATTATAATGAAAAAGATGAAGAATTAATTATTAGATTGCAGGCTAACAAAATGAAACAGGATAGGCTGTAACACCGACAGGTCGAATAATAGTCCCACCCACAATAATAAGAGAAAATGCCCCATTGAACATCACAGAGTATACTGGGAAACAGAAAGCGAAATTTGACAAAGATTGTTTAAACAATTATAAGTGGACGTGAAATGTATATGTAAAATTATCCCCGAACCAGTAATAAGATCATCTTTGGGATTATTAAATAAGGGAATTTTTTAGAAGAATATTAGCAAATTGATTTTATAGAATTGCCTTGAAAATAAGGATATGTCCTAGTTTTAGTTGATATCTTTACTGGGTGGCCCAAGGCTTTCCCTTGTCGCACCAACAAAGCAAGGGAAGTAGTCAAAGTCTTGCTCAAAGAGATAATACCAAAATATGGGGTGCCTGTAAGAATGTCATCTGACAATGGCCCTCATTTTATAGCAAAGATTAGGAGACAAGTTGAGCCAAGTATTATCTATGGATTGAGACTATCACACCCCACATAGACCACAAGCAAGTGTGTGTGGGGAGAGAGAGAGAGAGAGAGAGAATGAACGATATCCTTAAACAACAGTCGAGTAAAATTTGTCAGGAAACCTCACTCCTCACACGGGTTAAAGCGTTACCCGTGGCTCTATTAAGAATCGGAGTATAGCCAGAAGAGAAAGAAAAGTCAAGTCTTTAGGAAATGTTGTATGAAAGACCATATCAAGAGTCCTGTGTTCTGAGTATCTTGAGTGCCTTTGGAGATATGTTTTTAAAAGGTGTTATGATTTCTTTAAGCAATTCTTTTCAAGAACTTTGTCAGTATGTCTCCACAGCTGGACCCTTAGAATTGGACGTAGCAGCGCATCCCTTCCGACCAGGAGACTGAATATATATAAAATCACCGAGAAGTGGAAAGGACCGTATCGAGTCATTTTAACAACACTTGTAGCAGTAAAGGTCTGGGAGAAGAACCTTGGCTTCATTATTCGAGAATAAAGAAAGCACCCAACAAGAAACTGGAAGTCTAAAGAAACTGTCCCTTTAAAACGGAAAATCTATAAGTAAGTTTCACGTTATCTATTTGGGAAAACAGTTGTGTAAAGTTTATAATGTTGGGGTTGCTATTAGGAATATTGTCGAGGGCAATAATCTTTTTGTGTGTTTAGAGGGTGTATGTGTTTTTTTTGAGGGGTTCTAAACATGAGATAAACAAAATGAAACAATTATTGTTTGAACTGTTCAGCTTGATATTAACCGGTTTTGTAATTTGAATTAAAAAAAATAATCTAGTTTTGTAACTGATTCAAAGTTTTGTAAAGACACAGAATTTAACCTCAGTAACAGCCTGCCTTTCCGATTCCAAAGTCAGATGAAAATCTAGTTCCGTGGAGAATACTGACATTGAATTTAACCAAAACTTGAGAAAAGAGGTAGAACAACGAGAATCATTTTAGCAGATTAAATTGGATGGATTTAAAAGGCAATTATTTTTTTTTAAATTTGAAAGAAGGAATTATAGCGTTGTGAATTATAACGTTACCAAACCATCCACCTCACGGACAAAAGAATTAATTTACTTGCCCTTCGGGAGAAACTTGTACAAGCACCCCTCGGGGCTGTCAGCTGCCAAAACCGTAGAGACAAGTGCAAAAAGGAACTTGGGATCATGTTTAAAATATAAAACGATGTTTAGAACTTACTGGAGTTCCAGGATCCTTGTTAGAGCCACCCAGAGTCGGGACCATCTGTGGAAATTTAGACCGGTTTAGACAACCAGAGAAACATCACACATCCTAAACAGAGCTGTATGAAAGTTTGTACTTGCAGCTAGCTCCTCTGACCCCAAACTCCCAAGACCTTCTCTAGTAGCTAAAGCTCTAAGATGGGGGTGTATTTGTAGAAAGGATAATAATACTTCACATGATCTTTGGTCCCCTCTTAATAACGGGAAAAATTTAGCTTGGAGTTGACGGCATTAAAGGACAGGTGAAAAGTTCAGGCTTAACTGCTTGGGTGACTAGTGATGCTATATGATCCACTCACCTCTTCATGAAGGAGAAAAGCAAATCGTGGTCTTGAGACTTAATAACTCTATCCTCTCTCTGGAAGAAATCTCCCTTGTGGCCTCGCTCGCGGGTGGACCTGGGGAAATCGAAAAGATGATACCTGGCAATCGCCAAGTCTTAGAACTAAAATCAGATGGGTAATAAAATCTGTATTTTGACCCCAGTTAACACCTCTTCCACATCAGATGACTCTTGACATCTGTCACTCAGTCAAGGCAGTGCCTGCTGCTTCACTTCACCTTGGTGGTGAGGGGTTTGGTTCCGGGTTTCGGTACCACAGCTGCGGGCCGGGGCTGGAGGAGCCGCAGGTGCGGGCAGTGAGAGGCTGATGGCGACGCCCCCTCCCTGGCAAGGGGAGGGGCTGCCGGGGGAGGGGCCGCCGGGAGCCCAGGCAGGAGCGGAGCTGAGCAGTGACCGGGCTGCAGCTGCCCCGAGGGAGAAGGTGAGCGGGGCCGGGCGCCCCTCGGAGCGCGAACGTCGGAGGCGGGGGTGGCCCGGGGGAGGTGGGGGCCGCCTGTGCCGAGGCCGGGGGGGAGCCCTGGGGGCTCACAGGGCGGCTGAGAGAACGTGCGCGCGGGGGTGGGGGGGGGCGCTGACAGGGCGGCTGAGAGAACGTGCGCGCGCGGATGGGGGGGGCGCTGACAGGGCGGCTGAGAGAACGTGCGCGCGGGGGGGGGCGCTGACAGGGCGGCTGAGAGAACGGGCGCGCGGGGGTGGGGGGTGGGGCGCTGACAGGGCGGCTGAGAGAACGGGCGCGCGGGGGTGGGGGCTCACCGGGCCCTGTAGCGGGGCTGCGCAGTCGGCCGGCGGGTCCCGGGGAAAGCCCCGAGGAGGATGGCGGGGTCCGTGTTGCACGCACGGAGCGGCAGCGGGGCCGCGCCGTGCCGGAGCTACCCGGAGCGGCGTTGGGGGCTCGGCGGGAACTGCCGCTGCGCCGGCGTGGGGAGGTGGGGGGGAACGGAAGCGGCGTTCCCTCGGGGTCAGGCAGCAGGGCAGGTTGCCTCCCGGGGCATGCCGGGAGCTGTAGTTTTTCGCGGACTCGGCGGCCGGGCAGCAGCGTGGCTCTCGGGCGCGGCGTAGTTCTCGCGGCCCCCGGAGTCCGACCAGGTCAGACTCGGGAGCGTTGCCGGTTTCGCGTGGTTTTCCGCGGGCTTCCCGCTGCGCCCGCTCCCCGACCAGCCGTGCGGATGCGCCTCCTGGGCGCATGCGCCGTGCTTCGCGTTGGGGCAGCCCGGCGTTCGCTCGCCGGCGCAGGCGCCGTCCCTGTCCCCGTCCCCGTCGGTTTGTGATCTTGGGAAGCCCATGTCCTGGATAGCTGGGGTTGTGGCTTGCAAGCCTGTGACTCCCACCAAGTTCCCAACAAATTCAAACGTAGAAATTGTGCATCAGCCCTCCTCGCCCCCTCCGAGCTGGTCTGTTCTCTGTGGTCACCATTAGTAGCCTCGGTTTCCCACCTGTGGTTCTCCACAAAGCCAGAGCCTCGCAGCTCCATGCTGAAGGGAGTGGGGAGCTACACACGGAGAAGGCAGAGGCCCGAGTTTGTCTTTTGGGGATGAGAAGTGGGGAGGAACTGCCGTAAATGGGACGTATCCCTGCTTGAGACATGGCTGTTTCAGCTGTGCACATGGAAAATCCTCAGATACGTTGCATCTAGCCCTCCTTTCCATTGACCCCGGGAGAACTGGCCTCCTGTGTCCCCCAAGTTTATTTACTTCCTGCTGCAGTGAAGTGGCTATTTTTCTTCTTTTCTCTGAGGATTTTGTGGATCTGGGCGTGGGAAGGAGTGCCTTAACGCTGGCTTTCTCAGCCTACTTCTGGGAAGCCAGGCATATCTGCAGATTAGAGCCGCGGGAGTGGCCCAGACACCTTTTATTCCTCGGAGGGCAGTGGATTTGGGGAGTTAGAGCAAGGCATGCCTGGATGTTGGTCTCCCTGAGGGGGAGGGGGTTTACAGCCAGATGACTGAAGAGCCTCCCCCAATCACTCCTGGGGAAAGAGTTGGGGGGTGGCTTTTAATGTACCCACGGTATCGATGTGGCAGGTGAGCATACACCCCCCTCTTGGCTGGGGGATCTTATGTGGACGCCTGCTGAGCCAGGGCTGGAAGCCCCTCTGCACACCCTGGAGGAGCTGGGTGCAGACTGGGGACGTGAGGGCACTCGTGACATGGACACAGAGCGGCAGAGAGTCCTGCTCTTTCAGCAGTTAACGGTGCTACCGCGTGGTCAAAATCTCAAGTGCACCCGTCCAACCGTGCATTCTCTTTCCTGGGGTTTGTTTGTGGGACAAATAAACTGCCCAGCACTAGATGAGAAGGTTGTCTGCACTCCACCTCAAATCAGGTGCGTCACCTCTCCGTCAGGAAAGAAGTATGGGGCTGGGCATAAAAGAAACAGTAACTCCAACGTCGGGATTCTTTTTGGCTCTGGGCACAGAGCAGGTAACCACAGCGATACAGAGAGGGAAGGAGGTGCTGATGGGTTTGTACCTTGGACTTACACTGTAGAGGATGATCTGTTCAGGACATCCATGTCATAGAGTAGCTATTGCATGATTTATACTCGTAATCAGGTTCCTACTTGATAGCCTTAACTTTGCGTGGATTGCGTATTGAACTTTGCAGTAGTTTGTTTGTTTTTACATTTCCTTAAGGTCTAGGCAAAGGTTTAGAAAGTTAGCAGACTTAAGGATAAGCATTTATTACTTTGTCCTGCCACGTTGCCATTTGAAACCTGTTCTGAGTGTTGGTGGTATTCAAGAAATTGTCCGAGATTTCGAGGGTGAATCTGTATCTTTAGGTGTACTGAGCAGAAAAGTACAATGGATCTTTTTAGTTGCCAGATAGCTTTCTTTATCCAGGCGGTCAATTTGTCAAGATCAGGCTGCAGTGTCCAGGGGGCCGGGGAGGCAAGGTTGGTGTTCAAGCTTCTCATTCCTATCAGCGGTGACTCCGCTTGCACCACTAAGTGGTGCTGTGTACATACGCTTAATTAAATCGGGAGCTGCCTGTGCCTGCCTGCTTGTGCAGTTCGGAGTGGTCCTTTTAGAGAAAATGTTCTTTTGGCTGCATTTGTTCTCCTGTGATACAAAAACTTGACAGCGATTGGGGGCAACTACTACTTTAGGAGGATTTCTATAAAGTAAGAAATTGCTGGTTTTATTTTGTCATGATGGGCAAAACAATAACTGATTCAAAATCACGTCCACTGCAGCTTATGCTTCCGTAACACACCACTCAACTGATTTCTATGCGTAAATGTCTTCGGAGAGGAATCACAGGTGCCTGCTGTGACTATAGGGACAAGCAGTATGGGCTCACAGGAACAGAACATGCTTTGCCTTCCCATCACCAGAAGAAAGAGAGAAAGAGGTGAAGAAGGGTGCTCAGGAGCAAGAGGCTGCAAGGAAGTTGCTGTACATGATCCTTTTGCCTTGCTTTATCTGACAGAAAAGCTGCCTTCTGCTAGTTGGGTCTTGGCTTGAAAGACAAGGGGGAAGAGACTCCCGCCCCTCTCCCAGGGAGTGTGCTACTTTTGACTGGCTTGTTCTGACTATGTGATCTGCAATTACAATATTTAGGTTGCATGCTGACAGTCTATACCACTGACTCCCTGAATGGTTTTTCATTTCTGTCCCTGCTTCCTTCTCCAGCTTTTTTCAATATATCAATTTAAAAAAAGAAAAAAATTAATAAAAATTTAACCTTACATGAACATCATGCGTTGGCTTTGGCCCCAAACACTTTATTTCCTAGAAATAAGTTGAGTCTTTTCATCAGAATATGTAAAAGATTTCTGGCCACTGTAATACTATTGTATTGTTTGTTTTTTTAAATAAGATTCTGTCCAGGTTCCAGCATGTGCACTAAACTTCTACTGCAGTAGAAGAGAGTCTTAAGCTGAAGAGAGATTTCATGCTTGGGAGAGAAAAAGAGCAGATCTTGACTCAAAAGTAACTTTTCCAAGGGAAAGGTAAACTCTTTTGTTTCTTTGGGGATTTTTATTCTGATAGCACAAGCATCTTGTTCTCTCAGGATTTTGTTATCTCTGGAAAAAAACCTTGGTTTTGTGTCACTTTCCTCCTTCCCTGGTTGTGGTTTTTTCACTCCTTTCAGAGGAAGTGCTAATACTGTTATAATTTAGGAAGACATTTTTAACTTGTGACTCGGAGGTCTGCAGACATCACTGTAAAGACAGTTTCTGTGCATCCAAATGCTGTTAATCCCTTAAAATACGAAATGAAAGATGTGTAACTTGGAGCTGAGAGGTCAGATTATTCCAGATGGGTCTGGTTTACTTTGCATTCAGTGTTCCTGTAGCCTGTTGCTTTGGAAGGTGCAGGTAATAAGCTTTTCAATTGAATAAATGAGCGGTAGTGTTTTTTTGTTTTCCTCCCCTAGAAATGTAGTGCTTGATCAGACTGCACTGACCTGTAGAAGTTGTGGGCACTGTGGTGTTCTCCAGAATGCTACTTGGGCTGCCACTACAAGTAGGTCATTTAAAATAGTAACCTTAGACCTTAAAAACACATAAAAACTTCACGATGCTTAAAGTATAGAGCAGAGTAGTCACCAGGTTAAAATAACTTCATGCTTATGACATGCACAGCGATGGTTCCTTTCAGGTTTTTTGGTGTTGTTTGTTTTTTTTTTTTTTTTTTTTATTCTTCTTTAAGATGGCACTGGTTGCAGTGATCTTCAGTTTTACGACACAGCTAACTGTCTTAGTATGGATATGGTTCCTTTCTGCCTACTATTTCCGTTTACTGGCAGACATAGTTAAGATAGCTCTTTGGAGTTGTGGAGTGCGCGTGTGTGTATAGATATATGTGTGTGTGTGAATGTGTATGAAAATAAGAAGACCTAAAGTCCCCTCCCCACATCATTAGTTTTTGCTGCCCTGTATTTCAGTGTTACCAAGATTTTAAAGTGACCCAAGTATTGCTGTTGCAAATGTTTCCATGTTTGTCTAACTATTGTGATGACATAAATAAAAAGAAAAAAATCAAAACACTAAATGTTTTATTACTTGCCCTATAACTATATAGGTGTTCCCTGTCTAATATCTATTTCTTTTTTCAGGATTCACTGTATTTATTTTTTTTTTTACCCTATGAAACGGAAAGAGATTTCTGGCTTACTGTTGGCTTTTGATAGACGTTTTATCCTTGGGGAATTGCCCACCAATTAATTCATAGAGTTTGGAATTTAACTGAAGGACATTTTGCATGCCCGTGTACAAGTATTGGTGCTAACAAGCCACCATACGGTTCATGTTGATAGCTTTATGGATACTTAAAGGTAGGCAATAGTCTTATTTTTTAATAATGCTTAACCTTTTTCTCTTTGGCAAGAACAAGCAAGTCTGCCTGGTTTTGTAGGACTTGCAGCTTTTCCTTAACATCAGACTTTAAAAAGGGGAGAACCAGTAGTATCAGGTATGCAGTTAGGATGGCGATTTTTAAAATACGAAGCTGCGTAACAGTCTCGGGAAGAACATGCGTGACTGGGCGTGGGAGTCTGTGGTACAGCATTACTAACCTTTGCTAAAAAAAGTTTTGAAGAATGAAGCATTTGCTTTATGAACGGTACTTGAGGACGAATTCTGATGCTGCTGCTAAAGTTTATTGAAAAATAGGCACTGATTTCAGTGATGATGCAGGTGTGGTTTCTGTTCATGCCTTAAATCTGAAAAGAAGAGAAGAGAAACCTCCATTTGAAGGAGGATTTTGTACGAAGGGTAATCAAACCAGTAACCTGCTTTAAGAACGAATTTAACATATTTGGAGCATCGGTTAAAGGCAAATAAGTAAGGTTTATCATATCCTCCTACATAAGCTGTGACTATTGAATACAGTCAGCAGTCCGCCTCAGAACCTGTTGGTGTGCAACTGCAACGTGTTAAGTTGTAAGGCTTCACAGCCACGAGCTGATGGGCCACAGTTCTCTCCGAGCATAAAGCGCTGTAAGTTTTAGTTTCTTGCACAGCAGTGACTCTTTTCAACATTAGTAACTATACAACAGGGTAAAAGGCAAATTTAGTGAAGAATAAGGTGTCGTTCTCAGAGTAGCTGTTTGCATTTCACCGTGATGCAGATGCTTTCTATAGCGGTTGTGTTGGCACATGTGTAGAATTCGGTTAATCCTCTCCTGAACTCATTTAAACTTTGGGCTTCAACTGCATCACTGACAATATGTTTCAGAATAGAATAATTATTTCCTTTAAAAAAAAAACGGGGGTGGGGGGATAAGAAGAAGGGGTGGTGGAAGCGGGGATAAAAAAATCTGTTGTCTGCCAGTGCTGTGGGCTGCTCACTCATTTTTCTTTAGAACTTCTGGGGGTTTTTTGTTGTTGTTCTTCTTCTTCTACCTTAATGCTAATAGGCATTTCTACCTTTTCTACCTTGTTTTTCTACCTAATGCTAATAGGCATTAGCCTATCCTCTGCACCTTTGGTCATTTCCTGAAGTTTGTCTGTAGTTTCCTACATTAGTAGGTAAATGTATCTATTTTACTTTACAGAGCTTTGCTAGTTTTTTAAATTATACAAGAAATTTAAGTCTTGGAACAAATGTCTTTGCTTATTGATTTTTGTGAGTAGCTGCAAAAATCTTATTTATTAGTTGCCCCTTTTAAAATTAAAATAAAAATGAATGCTATGCAAGAAATAGGTTGCAAGTAACTGTTAGTGTCTTACTACTGCTCGCTGTTGAGAGATCGTGGGAAGTGTGTTAAAAGTTACGGGCATTTTTCAAGATAGTTTTCCAGGTCTGAGGCGTGCTGAAATATCTTTTTCCTATGATAGTGTGTTTAGTTTCATTGACTTCAGCGGAACACACAGAATACATTGACTTAAACTAGCTGAGAATCTGATGATAAGGTTTTATACTCTACCTAACATAGTGTTGTGATGACCTGTCCACCGAACTCAAAAATATGTTTGATGATCTTAACAGGAGGCCGGATCTTTGATCTGGAAATTATGCTGGTAGCGACATTACAGAATCCAGGCTTGTAACTTCACTGGTTTCTTGCAGCCCCTCAAGTTCATGAAGGACAATAAGGACCCATTCTCTTTTGTTCTTGTGCTATAATCAGTGATGGAAGTATGACATTGTCAGTTGTAAGAAGTGGCTTAACTGCTGTTGGAGTCTGCTTTTATGCCTGGAAAACCTGTTGATTTGCATGGGTTTGCACAGCTTGTGCTAATGATATGGCTGGAATGAGAAAGGGTCTTGTGTATGTGATTAAGATGGAATAGGTCGGAACAAGTTACCAGGCAACTGCATGCTCCAGCTGCATAGGAGGCACAAAGCAGCTGGCCCGTTCCTTGTAATCAGTGGGAAAGTACAGATTCTCCTGTGACCTTGGTCACTCTTGTCTATAACATATTAGATAAGAGTATTTTGATACTCCTCTCACAGTGGGAGAAACACTGCTTGTGTCTGTGCAGTGTGTGAAAATCACTTTACCAAGATGCTTTTATTTCTAAAACCCTTGGAAAAAAAACTCAAAACGGAGTTTTAAAACTTTTTTAATCCAAGGCAAACTTCAGGATTCTCATTCTTACAAAGTATTTTACAATTGTGTAACCTTGTAGACTGTACGGAGAATGAGGATCTTGCATGTGACATACTCAAAAGTTTCATTTCTGGTGTTCTACACGCTTCTACTGATCGCAGTGCCTTTGTTTCCTAAGGGCAACTGGCAACAGACAATGCGTATGGGTTTCAAGGCCCTGTGGAACAGAGAAGGTAGTTTGCCAGTGTTCTTACTGCTGTTGCAGACATTGTTTCAGTGGATTGAAAGTGGCACGTTCCAAGTACCTTTTCCTACCATTGCTGCGTATATTTTTTTTTTTTTAAATCCAGAAGAATGTTTCTGTACTTCCCTTCCCTTCCCTATAGGTGCATGTTGATTTACATTGCATGCTATTGCAGCGTTCTTAGTCTACCAGTTACAGATTACTTCTTTCAGTTCTTGTGCATTTCTGAATGTGTATCTACCTATACACCTACTAAACTCACATTTATTCAGACATGATATGCAACTGCTACGGAAGTCAGCTATTGTGCTAGTTATGGTGTTTGCCCTGTCAGTTGTTTTACTATCTAATAAGTACCTGATGACAGAGAAGGGGAGTGCCAGAAAATAGACCAGTCAGGTCAGGCTTTACGTTAGAAATGGTTTTCATAAGATTTAAGAGAACGCAGTTTTGGCATAAGGATTTACATACCGCTCCCGGTGTTCTGTTGGGCTGACGTTTTGCAAGAAGCTGAGGTGTTTAGCTTTCAAAAGCTGTTTATGTAAATTGGCTTACCTATGAGTACTCTCCTTCAGCTGTGTGTAACGAAGAAATAAATGTGCATCTCTAGACATGTGCATATGCAGATATAATTGTAAGTGCAGAGCTGGGGATGATGCTTGTGTTTGAGGGTAGAAATACGGAGAGGGACAGCAGTGGGGAAAGAAGAACCTTTGAAGATAGTCTAGTGTTGCTCTCATTCTAGAGGTGAATGATCAACTTTCTGTACCATTCTTGACAAACGCTTGCCTAATTTATTCTTAAACATTTCCTGTAATTGTTACTACTGTTGCAAAGATTGCCACATACCCTAAGTTATTCAGGTTTTAATTTAAGCCCCATGATTCCGTGTAACTGTGTGCAGTGGATGCACACAAAAGTTCTTCCTTATAGCTACCTTTTAGAGTTTAAACATTGTTATTTCTCTTCAGTATTGCCCTTTCCAGGTTAAGCAGCTGTTTTTAAATTTATACTTTGAAGTCAGACTTCTGTACATCGTTGAGCACCCTCTTGGACTTGCTGTAGACCCTCGCCAGTTATACTACACCCTTCTTGAAAAGCAGTACATCATCTGGAGGGTTCAGCAGCTAATCCGTGCAAATGTAGCGCTGCAGAAATAATGCTTGGACGTACTAACTCCAGTGTGATGTGTGAGGAGGAATCACTGGGCCTTTTGATTAGCAAGAAACGGTACGTAAAAACTAGGTGACAGAAATAGGACACGAAGCTGGCATCCTGGTCTTCAAGCTTGCAGTGCAGCTCCGTGGGCTTTGGCTGACTACAGAAGAGCATGAGGCACAGGAGAGAACTGCTGCTGGATCTTAGTGAAAGGATGGTAAGTCATTTGGAGAGAGGTTTTCAAAGCCGGGAATTCAAGTCGGGTGCCCGATTCCAGATTGCCTGTGAAATCACTGTGTACTTCCCTCGCTTGTCTAACTTTGTGTTGTATATTGTCTAGCAGCTTTTCTTTCAAAGTTAACAAAGCTACACTTGTGTGATAGGTGATGTAATGATCTCATAATAATAGGCAAAATCCAAGTCACAGAAAATGCCAGCATTTGAAAGAGAGCCCTGATAAATTGCTAGTGCCTTATACCACTGCCACTTACCAGGCCTTCCATGTTAGAGCTGTCTTAATCATTGATGCTGTTTCCTCAGACTTGGAGCTGTAATATCTGCTTCTTGTTTCAGGGTATGTTATGAAGTTGCTGATGGCACTGCCTTAGCCCTTTGGCTAAGAAGAATAGCAAATAATTTGTGGATTATCCGTATAAGCAGCAGCCAAACAGCATTCTCTTCCAATCAATAGGGAAGAAAGCTGCTGCACCAGTTTGTCTGGGTTCCCTCATACCAAAGGTCTTTCTCACATTTATTGATCCTTTTATATTTTCCAACTTGTTCAGGGTCAGCTGATGACCGGAGGGAACTGTCAGGTCTTTGAAAAGTGCTTGTAACTGTGAAAAGAGGTTTGTTGACTTCCTCACGTGGTAAGTAGACATTGAAGAAATTGCATGTTGCTCATCTCTTAAGTCAGAGACCGGAATTGGATAGATACTGTGTTACTAGAAAATAAAATACAGCTGGGCCCCTTGAGGCAGAAATGTAGTGATGAAATCGTGTCATATTATCACAGGGACGTAGTGACTGTTTTCTCAACTAACAAACAGATCCTAGGCAAAAAGAATGTTTGTTCCAGGTAATTCTGGTCAGTCTCCCAAGGCAGCGGATCTGCTTTGCAAATGAGAAAAAGTGGACCTAAATGTTGAAACAGGAAGGGCTATTTTTCTTCCCCAGTTCAAAATGGGCACAGCAGAGCCTGTATAGTATTCAAATTAGTAGCAGCTCCTTCGCCTGCTTGTTAGCAGACAGAGCAGAATCTGTACTTTCTCCTGTATGGCTCTTGAATGAAAATTGGTTGAATTCATTTGCTTGTTGGAAAAAAAAGGTGGGATGTTGGATCAAGTGCAACTGTAGCAAATACTGACCTTCCTGAAACTATTTAGAGTTTTCATGTGTTGATACTCGTTAGAAAAAAAACAAAACTTGAAAAAAATCCTATGAGGATTAAGCTATAAGATTGTTTTCAGGGGAAGAAAAGGAAAAAAAAAAAAAAAAAAAAGGAAAACTAAATGGAAGATAGTTTTAGAGAAAGTAACGTTCATAGCACTTGGAGGTAACATAGCTGTCTGTAAACAGGATGTTTAAGGAAAAGATACTCGGTCTCTTTATGATTCTTTCTGTGGCCTTCTGACTGAAAAGTCTGACTGTGTGAACCCTGGTTATCTGTGTTACGGAAAACTGATGTGCTTTGCAAGCTGAGATTCTTCTGCAACAGAGCAAAGTAGGACAGACATGGTCTTGTGGTTTGGGTTACTATCCTGTGACGTGCCAAAAGAGGTCAGAAACTGTTTTAAGAGACTGTGGTGTCAGGGCAGAGGTTTCTGGGGAGATTGGAGCTCAGCCCATCAGCTCAGCTCACCCCGTGGGTGCGGGGCTGTGCGGAGGTGGCGGCTGCCGTCAGGTGAGGGTTTCCTCGGGCAGCGCGGGGCTGCGGCTGTGTGCGGAGGCGGCGGGAAGCGAGGGAGGGCTAGCGGCTGGATGGGGTGAGGGGGGCCGGGGCGGGCAGGGGCCCGGCCTTGTCCGGGCTGGGCCGGGGCGGGCAGGGGCCCGGCCTTGTCCGGGCCGGGCGGGGCCGAGCCGGCGGGCAGGGGCCGGGCCGGGCCGAGCCGGCGGGCAGGGGCCGGGCCGGGCCGGGCCGGGCCGGCGGGCAGGGGCCGGGCCGGGCCGGGCCGGCGGGCAGGGGCCGGGCCGGGCCGGGCCGGCGGGCAGGGGCCGGGCCGGGCCGGCGCCGGGCCAGGCCGGGCCGGCGGGCAGAGCCACCCTCCCGCGTCGGCGCGGTGGCGGGCGGCGAAGCCCGTCGCCTTCGCAGCCGCGGTGAAGTGCGCGGGTCTGGCCGCAGCGTCCGGCGTTGTTGGCCGGCGAGGGAAAAATCCTCGCCGGGCCGGGGCTGAGGGGCCGGGGCTGCGGGCGCGGCGGCTCTCCGGGCTCGTCAGTCAGGCGTCCGCCTGAGGCCGCGGGGCTTCCCGCCGCTCGGGAGCCGCGGCCGGGCCTGTCAGCGGCGCGGCCCCTGCCCGCGGCGGCGGAGAGGCGCTGGGGCGTCCCGGTCTCCGGCGCGGGCAGCGAGCGGGGGGGGTGGCTCCGGGCAAAGGAGGTTTGCAAAGGCCGGCTGGGGACAAGCGTTGGCGCTCGGCAGACCCGCGGTGATGTGCTGTGGCCCGGCGGCACCGAGGTGGAGGGAGGTTCTCGGTGGAGGGAACGTGTTCCTGCGGCCGCAGGAACTTGTGGAGGTACCTGCCGGCAGCAGTTGAGGAAGCGGGTTTTTTACTGTGGTTTTTTTCCTGTCTCTTTTTTTCGCCTTCTTTCTGTGCTTTTCACCAGTGCCCGCGGCAATGACTTTTTTTGCCGCCACAGCGTTAAGGTTTTTGCTGGAAAACATGTATGTTCTACAAAGCAGTATCTTGTGCCTTTCAATCTACAGAATTTGTGGACAAATGCGTAGGTCCACGCACGCGTTCATGTTGTGATGAAGAGCGATCAGAAATTGTGGGAACGCTTCTAGGACTTGATGACTTTGTCCATATCCTTTGATGGAGGTGTTTAAGGCCGTCCAGTTTATGCTCCAGCTCAGTGATGTTACTGCTTTTGAGAGGTTTGAGTTCACCGGATAGGAGAGCCTTTTTTGTATGGATCAGTTGTCGTGTTCTGATTTTTTTTATTTTACAGGTAAAATCACAGCTCAGTGTGACATGGAAATAACTGGAAATAGTTTTATTTTTAAATTCGGGGCCTTATTTTCCTTGAAACTGGTTTTTCAGATACGGTGCTAGAAGACGTTACAGAATTGCAAGTGTTGTTTCTGCCTCCTGTTCCTCTTGAACGTTTGGTTTCCTGGGGAAAAATACTGTGTAAGCTCTGTAAGCAAAGAGGTTTTATGTTTTTGGAATACTTGCCAGCTGAAGGGTTTGTACCTTGGACTTAAAATGTAGAGGATGATCTGTTCAGGACATCCATGTCATAGAGTAGCTGTTGCGTGATTTATACTTGTAATCAGGTTCCTACTTGATAGCCTTAACTTTGCGTGGATTGTGTGTTGAACTTTGCAGTAGTTTGTTTGTTTTTACATTTCCTTAAGGTCTAGGCAAAGGCTTAGAGAGTTAGCAGACTTAAGGATAAGCATTTATTACTTTGTCCTGCCACGTTGCTATTTGAAACCTGTTCTGAGTGTTGGTGGTATTGAAGAAATTGCCGAGATTTCGAGGGTGAATCTGTATCTTTAGGTGTACTGAGCAGAAAAGTACAATGGATCTTTTTAGTTGCCAGATAGCTTTCTTTATCCAGGCGGTCAATTTGTCAAGATCAGGCTGCAGTGTCCAGGGGGCCGGGGAGGGAAGGTTGGTGTTCAAGCTTCTCATTCCTATCAGCGGTGACTCCGCTTGCACCACTAAGTGGTGCTGTGTACATACGCTTAATTAAATCGGGAGCTGCCTGTGCCTGCCTGCTTGTGCAGTTCGGAGTGGTCCTTTTAGAGAAAATGTTCTTTTGGCTGCATTTGTTCTCCTGTGATACAAAAACTTGACAGCTGTTGGGGGCAACTACTACTTTAGGAGAATTTCTATAAAGTAAGAAATTGCTGGTTTTATTTTGTCATGGTGGGCACAAAATTAACTGATTCAGAATCACGTCCACTGCAGCCTATGCTTCCGTAACACACCACTCAACTGATTTCTATGCGTAAATGTCTTCGGAGAGGAATCACAGGTGCCTGCTGTGACTATAGGGACAAGCCGTATGGGCTCACAGGAGCAGAACATGCTTTGCCTTCCCATCACCAGAAGAAAGAAAGAAAGAGGTGAAGAAGGGTGCTCAGGAGCAAGAGGCTGCAAGGAAGTTGCTGTACGTGATCCTTTTGCCTTGCTTTATCTGACAGAAAAGCTGCCTTCTGCTAGTTGGGTCTTGGCTTGAAATACAAGGGGGAAGAGACTCCCGCCCCTCTCCCAGGGAGTGTGCTACTTTTGACTGGCTTGTTCTGACTATGTGATCTGCAATTACAATATTTAGGTTGCATGGTGACAATCTATACCACTGACTCCCTGAATGGTTTTTCATTTCTGTCCCCGCTTCCTTCTCCAGCTTTTTTCAATATATCAATTTAAAAAAAAAAAAAAAATAAAATTTTTTTTACCTTACATGAACATCATCTGTTGGCTTTGGCCCCAAACACTTTATTTCCTAGAAATAAGTTGAGTCTTTTCATCAGAATATGTAAAAGATTTCTAGCCACTGTAATACTATTGTATTGTTTGTTTTTTTTTTTAAATAAGTTTCTATCCAGGTTCCAGTGTGTGCACTGAATTTCTACTGCAGTAGATGACAGTCTTAAGCTGAAGAGAGATTTCATGCTTGGGAGAGAAAAAGAGCAGATCTTGACTCAAAGGTAACTTTTCCAAGGGAAAGGTAAACTCTTTTGTTTCTTTGGGGATTTTTATTCTGATAGCACAAGCATCTTGTTCTCTCAGGATTTTGTTATCTCTGGAAAAAAACCTTGGTTTTGTGTCACTTTCCTCCTTCCCTGGTTGTGGTTTTTTTATCCACTCCTTTCAGAGGAACTGCTAATACTGTTATAATTTAGGAAGACATTTTTAACTCTTGACTCGGAGGTCCGCAGACATCACTGTAAAGACAGTTTCTGTGCATCCAAATGCTGTTAATCCCTTAAAATACGAAATGAAAGATGTGTAACTTGGAGCTGAGGCTAAGTCAGAGTATTCCAGATGGGTCTGGTTTACTTTGCATTCAGTGTTCCTGTAGCCTGTTGCTTTGGAAGGTGCAGGTAATAAGCTTTTCAATTGAATAAATGAGCGGTAGTGTTTTTTTGTTTTCCTCCCCTAGAAATGTAGTGCTTGATCAGACTGCACTGACCTGTAGAAGTTGTGGGCACTGTGGTGTTCTCCAGAATGCTACTTGGGCTGCCACTACAAGTAGGCCATTTAAAATAATAACCTTAGACTTTGAAAATACATAAAAACTTCATGATGCTTAAAGTATAGGGCAGAGTAGTCATCAGGTTAAAATAACTTCATGCTTATGACATGCACAGTGATGGTTCCTTTCAGGTTTTTTGGTTGTTGTTGTTGTTGTTGGGTTTTTTTCTTCTTTAAGATGGCACTGGTTGCAGTGATCTTCAGTTTTACGACACAGCTAACTGTCTTAGTATGGATATGGTTCCTTTCTGCCTACTATTTCCGTTTACTGGCAGACATAGTTAAGATAGCTCTTTGGAGTTGTGGAGTGTGTGTGTGTGTGAATGTGTATGAAAATAAGAAGACCTAAAGTCCCCTCCCCACATCATTAGTTTTCGCTGCCCTGTATTTCAGTGTTACCAAGATTTTAAAGTGACCCAAGTATCGCTGTTGCAACTGTTTCCATGTTTGTCTAACTATTGTGATGACATAAATAAATAAAAAAAAAAATCAAAACACTAAATGTTTTATTACTTGCCCTATAACTATATAGGTGTTCCCTGTCTAATATCTATTTCTTTTTTCAGGATTCACTGTAATTTTTTTTACCCTATGAAACGGAAAGTGATTTCTGGCTTACTGTTGGCTTTTGATAGAGGTTTTATCCTTGGGGAATTGCCCACCAATTACTTCATAGAGTTTGGAATTTAACTGAAGGACATTTTGCATGCCCGTGTACAAGTATCGATGCTAACAAGCCACCATACGGTTCGTGTTGATAGCTTTATGGATACTTAGAGGTAGGCAATAGTCTTATTTTTTAATAATGCTTAACCTTTTTCTCTTTGGCAAGAACAAGCAAGTCTGCCTGGTTTTGTAGGACTTGCAGCTTTTCCTTAACATCAGACTTTAAAAAGGGGAGAACCGGTATCAGGTACACAGTGAGGATGGCGATTTTTAAAATACGAAGCTGTGTAACAGTCTCGGGAAGAACATGTGTGACTGGGCGTGGGAGTCTGTGGTACAGCATTACTAACCTTTGCTAAAAAAAGTTTTGAAGAATGAAGCATTTGCTTTATGAACGGTACTTGAGGACGAATTCTGATGCTGCTGCTAAAGTTTATTGAAAAATAGGCACTGATTTCAGTGATGATGCAGGTGTGGTTTCTGTTCATGCCTTAAATCTGAAAAGAAGAGAAGAGAAACCTCCATTTGAAGGAGGATTTTGTATGAAGGGTAATCAAACCAGTAACCTGCTTTAAGAACGACTTTAACATATTTGGAGCATCGGTTAAAGGCAAATAAGTAAGGTTTATCATATCCTCCTACATAAGCTGTGACTATTGAATACAGTCAGCAGTCCGCCTCAGAACCTGTTGGTGTGCAACTGCAACGTGTTAAGTTGTAAGGCTTCACAGCCACGAGCTGATGGGCCACAGTTCTCTCCGAGCATAAAGCGCTGTAAGTTTTAGTTTCTTGCACAGCAGTGACTCCTTTCAACATTAGTAACTATACAACAGGGTAAAAGGCAAATTTAGTGAAGAATAAGGTGTCGTTCTCAGAGTAGCTGTTTGCATTTCACCATGATGCAGATGCTTTTTATAGCAGTTGTGTTGGCACATGTGTTAGAATTCGGTTAATCCTCTCCTGAACTCATTTAAACTTTTGGCTTCAACTGCATCACTGGCAATATGTTTCAGAATAGAATAATTATTTCCTTTAAAAAAAAACGGGTTTGGGAGGGTAAGAAGAAGGGGTGGAGGAAGCGGGGATAAAAAAATCTGTTGTCTGCCAGTGCTGTGGGCTGCTCACTCATTTTTCTGTAGAACTTCTGGGGGTTTTTTGTTGTTGTTGTTGTTGTTGTTCTTCTTCTTCTTCTACCTTAATGCTAATAGGCATTTCTACCTTTTCTACCTTGTTTTTCTACCTAATGCTAATAGGCATTAGCCTATCCTCTGCACCTTTGGTCATTTCCTGAAGTTTGTCTGTAGTTTCCTACATTAGTAGGTAAATGTATCTATTTTACTTTACAGAGTTTTGATAGTTTTTTAAATTATACAAGAAATTTAAGTCTTGGAACAAATGTCTTTGCTTATTGATTTTTGTGAGTAGCTGCAAAAATCTTATTTATTAGTTGCCCCTTTTAAAATTAAAATAAAAATGAATGCTATGCAAGAAATAGGTTGCAAGTAACTGTTAGGGTCTTACTACTGCTCGCTGTTGAGAGATCGTGGGAAGTGTGTTAAAAGTTACGGGCATTTTTCAAGATAGTTTTCCAGGTCTGAGGCGTGCTGAAATACCTCTTTCCTGTGATAGTGTGTTTAGTTTCATTGACTTCAGCGGAACACACAGAATACATTGACTTAAACTAGCTGAGAATCTGATGATAAGGTTTTATACTCTACCTAACATAGTGTTGTGATGACCTGTTCTCTGACCTCAAAATTATGTTTGATGATCTTAACAGGAGGCCGGATCTTTGATCTGGAAATTATGCTGGTAGCGACGTTACAGAATCCAGGCTTGTGACTTCACTGGTTTCTTGCAGCCCCTCAAGTTCATGAAGGACAATTAAGACCCATTCTCTTTTGTTCTTGTGCTATGATCAGTGATGGAAGTATGACATTGTCAGTTGTAAGAAGTGGCTTAACTGCTGTTGGAGTCTGCTTTTATGCCTGAAAAACCTGTTGATTTGCATGGGTTTGCACAGCTTATGCTAATGATGTGGCTGGAATGAGACAGGATCTTGTGTAGTCTGCAAGGGCTGTATATGGTCCTGGTTTATAGCTGGGTGGGAGGGATTGGTTCAAGTTACTTCTGATTTGCCCTATTTAATATCTTTGTTTCCTAATGGCAACTGGCAACAGACAATGCGTATGGGTTTCAAGGCCCTGTGGAACAGAGAAGGTAGTTTGCCAGTGTTCTTACTGCTGTTGCAGACGTCGTTTCAGTGGATTGAAAGTAGCACATTCCAAGTACCTTTTCCTACCATTGCTGCGTTTTGGTTTTTTTTAAATCCAGAAGAATGTTTCTGTACTTCCCTTCCCTTCCCTATAGGTGCATGTTGATTTACATTGCATGCTATTGCAGCGTTCTTAGTCTACCAGTTACAGATTACTTCTTTCAGTTCTTGTGCATTTCTGAATGTGTATCTACCTATACACCTACTAAACTCACATTTATTCAGACATGATATGCAACTGCTACGGAAGTCAGCTATTGTGCTAGTTATGGTGTTTGCCCTGTCAGTTGTTTTACTATCTAATAAGTACCTGATGACAGAGAAGGGGAGTGCCAGAAAATAGACCAGTCAGGTCAGGCTTTACGTTAGAAATGGTTTTCATAAGATTTAAGAGAACGCAGTTTTGGCATAAGGATTTACATACCGCTCCCGGTGTTCTGTTGGGCTGACGTTTTGCAAGAAGCTGAGGTGTTTAGCTTTCAAAAGCTGTTTATGTAAATTGGCTTACCTATGAGTACTCTCCTTCAGCTGTGTGTAACGAAGAAATAAATGTGCATCTCTAGACATGTGCATATGCAGATATAATTGTAAGTGCAGAGCTGGGGATGATGCTTGTGTTTGAGGGTAGAAATACGGAGAGGACAGCAGTGGGGAAAGAAGAACCTTTGAAGATAGTCTAGTGTTGCTCTCATTCTAGAGGTGAATGATCAACTTTCTGTACCATTCTTGACAAATGCTTGCCTAATTTATTCTTAAACATTTCCTGTAATTATTACTACTGTTGCAAAGATTGCCACATACCCTAAGTTTTTCAGGTTTTAATTTAAGCCCCATGATTCCGTGTAACTGTGTGCAGTGGATGCACACAAAAGTTCTTCCTTACAGCTACCTTTTAGAGTTTAAACATTGTTATTTCTCTTCAGTATTGCCCTTTCCAGGTTAAGCAGCTGTTTTTCAATTTATACTTTGAAGTCAGACTCCTGTACATCGTTGAGCACCCTCTTGGACTTGCTGTAGACCCTCGCCAGTTATACTACACCCTTCTTGAAAAGCAGTACATCATCTGGAGGGTTCAGCAGCTAATCCGTGCAAATGTAGCGCGGCAGAAATAATGCTTGGACGTACTAACTCCAGTGTGATGTGTGAGGAGGAATCACTGGGCCTTTTGATTAGCAAGAAACGGTACGTAAAAACTAGGTGACGGAAATAGGACACGCAGCTGGCATCCTGGTCTTCAAGCTTACAGTGCAGCTTCGTGGGCTTTGGCTGACTAAAAAAGAGCATGAGGCACAGGAGGGAACTGCTGCTGGATCTTAGTGAAAGGATGGTAAGTCATTTGGAGAGAGGTTTTCAAAGCCGGGAATTCAAGTCGGGTGCCCGATTCCAGATTGCCTGTGAAATCACTGTGTACTTCCCTCGCTTGTCTAACTTTGTGTTGTATATTGTCTAGCAGCTTTTCTTTGAAAGTTAACAAAGCTACACTTGTGTGATAGGTGATGTAATGATCTCATAACAATAGGCAAAATCCAAGTCACAGAAAATGCCAGCATTTGAAAGAGAGCCCTGATAAATTGCTAGTGCCTTATACCACTGCCACTTACCAGGCCTTCCATGTTAGAGCTGTCTTAATCATTGATGCTGTTTCCTCAGACTTGGAGCTGTAATATCTGCTTCTTGTTTCAGGGTATGTTATGAAGTTGCTGATGGCACTGCCTTAGCCCTTTGGCTAAGAAGAATAGCAAATAATTTGTGGATTATCCGTATAAGCAGCAGCCAAACAGCATTCTCTTCCAATCGATAGGGAAGAAAGCTGCTGCACCGGTTTGTCTGGGTTCCCTCATACCAAAGGTCTTTCTCACATTTATTGATCCCTTTATATTTTCCAGCTTGTTCAGGGTCAGTTGATGACCTGAGGGAACTGTCAGGTCTTTGAAAAGTGCTTGTAACTGTGAAAAGAGGTTTGTTGACTTCCTCATGTGATAAGTAGACATTGAAGAAATTGCATGTTGCTCATCTCTTAAGTCAGAGACAGGAATTAGATACTGTGTTACTAGAAAATAAAATACAACTGGGCCCCTTGAGACAGAAATGTCTTGATGAAATCGTGCAATATATTATCACAGAGACATAGTGACTGTTTTCTCAACTAACAAACAGATCCTAGGCAAAAAGAATGTTTGTTCCAGGTAATTCTGGTCAGTCTCCCAAGGCAGCGGATCTGCTTTGCAAATGAGAAAAAGTGGACCTAAATGTTGAAACAGGAAGGGCTATTTTTCTTCCCCAGTTCAAAATGGGCACAGCAGAGCCTGTGTAGTATTCAAATTGGTAGCAGCTCCTTCGCCTGCTTGTTAGCAGACAGAGCAGAATCTGTACTTTCTCCTGTATGGCTCTTGAATGAAACTTGGTTGAACTCATTTGCTTGTTGGAAAAAAAAGGTGGGATGTTGGATCAAGTGCAACTGTAGCAAATACTGACCTTCCTGAAACTATTTAGAGTTTTCATGTGTTGATACTCATTAGAAAAAAAACCAAAACTTGAAAAAAATCCTATAAGGATTAAGCTATAGGATTGTTTTCGGGGGGGGGGGAAGAAAAAAAAGGAAAACTAAATGGAAGATAGTTTTAGAGAAAGTAACGTTCATAGCACTTGGAGGTAACATAGCTGTCTGTAAACAGGATGCTTAAGGAAAAGATACTTGGTCTCTTTATGATTCTTTCTGTGGCCTTCTGACTGAAAAGTCTGACTGTGTGAACCCTGGTTATCGGTGTTACAGAAAACTGATCTGCTTTGCAAGCTGAGATTCTTCTGCAACAGAGCAAAGTATGAGACACATGGTCTTGTGGTTTGGGTTACTATCATGTAATTTACACAGACTGTGTAACAGCCAAATCTTTTTGTGATTTAAAAACTTCATTTAACTGCATAAAGGATGAATGTGCCCCATGAATATTTTCTCGTGTTCATGCATATTGCCAGTGATTTACTACTGAGAGAAGTCCTAGCAACTGTAAACAACTAGATAATTCATCAGAACATCACACATAAATATATCTCAAATAATTTTTACATCACAGCTAGTCTAATGCATTAACTTTTTATCTTAGGAGCAATTCCATAATAATCTATTTCTCATTTTATGGGATAGATAATGAAAGAATTTCTTGAAATAAACAAAACATTGGATGAGAAAAGAGGAGAGACAGAGTGGGTTTTGAAGTGTTGATGCAACATTACAGATTCTGTTGCAGTTCACAGAGGAGAAGGCTACTTTGGTTATGATACCAAAATATTTCTCTTCCACATCTGTAAGCTACACTAATTATTTTATGCTTAGAAGCTTAAAAGATCCTGAGAAGTTAATTTCAAGCTCTTAGTAAAGTCTACATGGCGAACATGATATTATTCCCCTTGTGTGGTTTAGATTAACACGTATCTTTCTCAGTGACAACTATTAAACTGAAAGATTTATTTTCACATATCATGGATATCAGAAATGATAAGAGTACGTAAATTGTTGGAGGTTTGGACTTACAAGTCTACTGAAGGCTTTAAGTGCCTGATTAATGTTTAAGAGCAGAAGAAACCCTACTGAATTCAGGTGGGACCATGTTTTTGTGAAGCAGCACAACTTGTTTTAGTACACCCCGTGCACCTTTGTACCCACACATACCCTACCCCCTGTGTCCGTGTCTCCCCCATATGCTCCCCACTGCTCCAGCCCACCCCCTTCACCCACACAAGTTTTTAACCCACACGAGTTGTTTCCCCCTGCGCCCCCTGCTCTCCTGTCTCCTGCCCTGCCTCCCTCCTTTCCCTCCTCCGTATTCCACACCACCACCCCCCATCATCCATCAGGCTCCAGACCCCTGGTGTGCTGCCTGCACCATGTTCTCTGTAATTTTTTTTCCTTCTTTTCCTTACAAGTTGTTGTTGTTTCTTTTTAATGATGATTAAACTGTTTTCGTTTCAAGCCACGAGTTTTCTCACTTTTGCCCTTTCCGATTGTCTCCCCGTCCTGCTGGGGGCGGGGGAGCGAGTGAGCGGTCGCGTGGGCCTTCGTTGCCGGCTGGCGTTAAACCAGGACACGAGGTGAGTTGCAAGCCCTGTCTGGCTAATGCTGGAGGCTCTCTGTGTTCCTCCTGCCATCTCGACGGGCCGTCCTTGTTCTTCATCGCCGCTTTATAGCGAGCGCCTCTCGCTCTGTAAGCGGCAGTACTGGGGCCGTGTTGCAGGCGGCAAAGGGCAACTGTGACGCTTGCTGGCAGGAGCGGCAAGGAGTGCGGAGCCACGCTCCTGTAGGGAGCAAAGATGGAACCTCGAGGGCTCTATGGTCCTCTGCTGAGGACATCTAATATCCCGACAGGCCTCTTTGCTTTCCCTGCCTCACGTCTGATTACTTTGCACGCCAGAGGGCAGGGCGGTAAGTAACACTGTGCAGCGTCTTTTCGATAAGAGACGAGCCCCGCGCAAGAAGCCTTGCGTGCGTGCAGGATTAGGAGAGCAGCGTTCTGATAGCATGGAGGTGCCCACCCCGACCGAGCCCCAGGGTCGCCGGGGTATCGCTAGCTTGCAGGTGGGCCGCTCGCATCTGGTGCGCTGGGCCGCGGCCTTTCCTGCCGAACAGAGCTGCCCCTCTGGCACGAAGCAGCTTTGGGTCTCTTGTGGCCTGCCTTCAGGCTGTCACCTGAACCAGGCGTTATTTTTTGTTGTAAATCTCTCGCCAGCGTCTGCTGACTGGCTGCTGTCGCTCCTGCAACCCTGATGCCACATGCAGAGGGATACAGCAGACCCTGGGGCTTGCCGAGGTGCACCGCAGGGTCCGTATGCCGCACGGCCACATAGCGTGCGAGCGAGCGAGGCTCCGTGCCTAGGAAGCCTCGTCTTGCAAGACCTGTGTTACTCCTAGGGGGAGGATGGCCGTGCTGCCGGAGTTACAGAAGAGGTGGGGAGCGGGAGAGGAGCAGAAAGAAGCATCTGAACTGGCAAATTCTCCTGGCAGTGCCAAGAACAAGAGCTGTGGTGAGCCCTGGGCCCTTGGGGCCCAGTCTCCCCTCTTCGGTGTTCTGGTCCCTCCCTGCCCCTCCCTCCCCTGGTCCCTTCTCTTTCCCACACCCCTGCCCATTTTTTCTTTTTTTTTTTTTTTTTTTCTTTCCTCCCTTGTACCTCTGATACTGAAAAGCTGGTCAAAGAAACTCCCTAAGACTCGTTTTGGAGTTTTAGAAAGCGGGCATTCTTCATTGCAGCGCTGGATGCACGGGGGATAGTTCCACCTAGTGTGCATGCCACAGCTTTAGCACAAACAGGTTATATAGAATAACTAATTGCTTATTAATCAGATTAGTACACATATACATAAAAACGACGGCAACCGATTATCATAGTACTGCCTACATCCAATCATGCGCAATGAAGGATCCATTTGAGATGAAGGGCTGCTTTTGCGACCACCGACCCATTTGAAGTTCTTGCTGGCTGTCCTCGAAGTCTTTATTCTTGTCCTTGTTCTTTGATCTTGAAGCTTAATGCAGTTTCAATCACATGTGGTCAGTTTCAGCATTGTTCTCATTTAGTGTACAGGAACATCTAGTCATAAGAGCAAAGAACTGCAAAACTTATGAATAATTACTAGTTAGTCACTTCACTACACTTTTGTAATTATGTCCCCAGGTACCCTTTGTCTACTGTTTCAACAATAATGTTAATACATGATCATTTATCAAATCTCACTTATACAGTTATCTAACAGCAAACCAATTTTCATCAGTCTACATTCTAAAGGAAGTGTTGTATTGTGAGCTGACCTGTTTAGCTCGAGTCCTAATTAGGGCAGCTGCTAGCCTCTCCCTTTGCTGGAATTCCTCTACTCATTTGGTGTTATTTTCTTAATATGCTGAAATACAGTTTGTGATTTTAATTTTTCAGATGTGTTGTCATAAGGGTGTGGTGATGCTCAACAGATGCCCCATCCTGTGGGAAGCACCCCCTCCATGGGGCAGGCAGTGTGGATTATCTGATGTTGGGTCAAGAACCCAGAGCGGAATTGCTGTTGCAGATTATCCCAGATGAGGTTACCTACTCTGGATTACCTGGGTGGAGCCCCTGGTGAAGGTAAACCTCATGCATGACCCCCCCCAGCCTGTGCATGTTCTTGTGCACATATCTTACCACCGCAAACTAGCCATCTAACCCACCTTCCCTGTGAGTTTTTTCCCATGCCGATTGGTGGGGGCATCACCCCCTTCCCCCCACCCGCTGTGTATCCCTGAAGTTCCATGTTTTCTTGGTGTCATTTGTGGCTGCAGCCCCCCTCCCCGCCCCCCCCCCCCCCCCAAACCGCGGGGGTGTGGCTTCTGCTGACCCTTTCCTGCATGACTGCAGGGGGTGTTGTTGCCCCCCTGCCCTGCCCTGGCCTGTCCTTGTAGGGCATGGCTGCTGCCTGTTCCCCCCCATGTATTTCCATGGGGTTTTTTTGGTGTCTTTTGTGCTTTGGGGCTCTTGTACCTCTGTTAAGGGAGTCAGCTGGAGACATGCTCAGGGGGACTCTGCATCATTGGCTATTCACAGGAAATAATTTGTTTTGCAACCAGAGATATTTTGGAGACGGAATTCTTAAGGGATCTAATTCTGCTCTTTGATTCATTCCTATCCAGAAGGTAGTTCTGGTAGAAGTAAGGAGGTATGCACAGTCTTGCTAGAAATGAAGCATAACCCCAGAGTGTTTTGGCTTTTTTATAGGAAACTAAAGCACATCATTTTTGATAACAACATTGTCATTGCATTTAATGAGCTAGTTTCCTACCTAGTTTGGAAGGGCATCTATTGTTTTCTATCTAGGCCCCAGACAAATTAAGTTGAATTCCCTACCTGGTCCCATTGCTGATGCAATAGGTGTAGCTGTAGCACAGGAGCAGGTATCATCGTTGTCAGTAAGGGTCACTTTCTCTGTTCAGGGTCTCACTTGCTGTAAATTTAAGGCAGGTGAGAACAGTGCTGCTGCTCCTCCAGCTGACTTTATAGCTGCTGGTGGTTTGCCCTTCCCCTTTCCCAGGGGATTGTGCTAAGGGTGGTGGGCGGGGGCTCGGGGGTATTTGAGCCACAGGCTCTGCTGAGGGAGCTCATTGTGCTCCTGGGTTTCTCTGGTGTTGGTGCTCAGCTCTTCCTTGAGTGCTTTGCAGCTTTTGAGCTGGCTCAGCCCTTTGGGAAGAGGTGTCTGCCTGAGGTAAGAGCTTCAGGACCAGTCAAGGTTCAGCAGCATGTGTGGTAGAAAGTAACACTTTGTCCTGGGTTCAGCTGGGATAGAGTTAATTTTTACAGGAACCTGGGATGTGGGGGGCATAGCTGGGGCAGCTGACCTGAACTAGCCAAGGAGCTATTCCATACCATGTGATATCATGCTCAGTATATAAATGGGGATCGGGCCCGGGGAGCGCTCGACTTTCGGTGGGGGAAGTGGTGGAGCGTTGGGTTCCGGGTGGTGAGCAGTTGCACTGTGCATCACTCTTTTTGTTTACTCTTTCGTTAGTACCGTTGTTGTTGTTGTTGCAATTTTGTTTTGTGTTGTCCCAGTAAACTGCCTTTATCTTAACCCTTGAGGTTCCTTTTTTTTTTTTCCTTTTCTCTCCTCTGTCTCCTCCCTATCCCACCGGAGGGGGGCGGGAGGAGTGAGCGAGCGGCTGCGTGGTCCTTTGTTACCGGCTGGGCTGAAACCACGACACACTTGTATGCAGCTTTTTTTTTTCCCCCTTTCTTTTTTTCAGGTCAGTAATTTTGTTTCGAGTGTTCTGTTTCTCGAAATGAGCATTCAGTGATGGAGTTAAGTATTCTTTATTGCAGCGCTGGAAGAACGGAGGATCGCTCCTCCAAATGTGCTTTCTGGCTGGGACTAATTGTATAGGTTAAATACCTGCCTTACATACATATTCATAAAATTTCTGAGAAATAATATACATATTCATTGATTTTCCGAGAAGTCATTAGCATATGTAAATGTCCTTTATGCATGCGTGTTGAAGGTCTTCGGTGGTCTTCTGGAGTCCTCTGGTGGTCTTCCATAGTCTTCCTCACTTGTCCGCTGTTTGAACTTTGTTGTACGAGTTTGCGCAGTACGATCCCCTTCTGGGCCCCACAAACAACTTCTCTGCTTATCACCTAGCTTTTGGCTCAGTCACCACAAGAGACAGAACATATTTTCTTATCAAACAGAATACCTCCTCAAAGAGGGCATGTTATTTTGTCTTATATTACAGACACAGGAATCTTGTGCTTTATGTCCTTGGCTTGTCTACGTAAATCAACTTACAGAGGCAGTTGTTAACCTTCTAACAAATTCCTGAGTCTTTTATTTAGCAATACACTGAGTCTAAACATACGTTCTATTTCTACATCTACTAGGCCTAGTGTCAGTCTCTGCATCAGTTCAGGGGTAGAAAGATGGTTTAATAGTATGCATTGTTTGGGGTTTTTTTTGTTTGGTTTTTTTTTTTATCGTTCATGCATTGTGTTTTCCTGCAATTCCCAACTTTATTGAAGAAGGAACGTTGGGTTTTTAACAGTTCTGCTGTGTAAGTTGTTATCTCTCTTAACGGGACTGATGGTGACATTGTTTAGCAGGGGTTAGGGTGAGCATCTTGTATGTATTTGTATATGGAGTTTTAGTACTACTGATGAAAGCAGAAGGGCCGTGAGGCACAGTGCCCTTCAGGGTTTGGGGTGCCTTTCCTCATTGCCCACAGAATGCCACGTTGTCCTTAGAATCTTTGCAGCTGGTGGCAGGCCCCTCGTAGATTACAAGGCTTGGGACTTGACTTTCTTTTGTGGGCATGTAGCAGAGCTCAGAGTCTCTGGGGAGCTGTAGGTTAGGGGGTGCCCCCAGAATTTGGGATGTTGCTCAGAAGAGCGGCTCTTGAGGAGTAGCCACTGAAGGGGGTTCAGGAGTGCAGATTGAGGGCAGGAGGTGTCAGGAAGCAGTGGGGTTCCTTTCCTGACAGTTGAGGAGAAGAAAAGGGGTTTCTTAAGTTTTGGGACTGCTGGGGAAAGGGAGGAGGGTTCACCAGCCCTTCTCAGAGGAGTTTTGCAGTTGGATTTGAATGTCATAGAATCGTAGAATGGTTTGGGTTGGAAGGCACCATAAAGATCCTCTAGTTCCAACCCTCCCCCATGGACGCCGTCCGCAAGACCAGGTTGCTGAAAGCCCCATCTGACTTGGCCTTGAATGCTTCCAGGGAGGGAGCATCCGCAGGTTCTCTGGGCAACGCGTTCCAGTGCCTCGCCACCCCTAGTGAGAAACGTCTTCCTAACGCCTAAACTAAATGTACCCTCCTTAGGACTAAAGCCGTTACCGCCTTGTCCTATGGCTGTACTCCCTTGTAAAAAGTCCCTCTGCAGGTTTCTTACAGGCACCCTTTACGTACCGTGAAGTCTGCTATAAGGTCTCCCGAAAAGCTGCATGCCGGTGAGCGGTCCGAGAAGGTGAGGCGGTTGTCGGCCGGGTCGGTGTTGAATAGCAAAGTATTATGGGGCTGCTCGGTTCAGCCTTTACCTTCTGTTGTGGAGGTGCTGTGTGGGCTATCTTTGAATTGGATGAGCGTTTCAGGTGAGCTGTGGATTAGCGAGGAGGAGCGTGGGGCCGATGGCTTCTCACGAGTGCCACGCTAACGTGGTTTCTCTCGGTACCTTAGATACCACGAGTGATGATGGCTGCAGGGTCTGAGTCTGGAATGAGCAGGGAAGTGAACACGGTGGCACTTGTGAGGAGGGGGGAGTTGGGGAAGTAGTTGGCGTTGGCCAGCGGGATGCTTACTCCCTTTTCTGATTTGTTTGTGTTTGTTTTTTTCATTGCAGATGTTGAAGAGCAATGTTCCCCTTGAGGAACATCCCAGTTAGCCTGTGTGGTTTTGTGGAGGATGGATTTGGACCCTCAGCCCTCTGAAAGCTAAGTTGAGGGACCAGGCTGAGAGGAAGGGACAAAGCTGGGAATAGCAGGGAGGAGTTTTAAAGTTAGCGCAGGAGAGAGGGCTGTCCCAAAGCAGTCGCCTTTGCGCAGGAGAAGGGAGCGGGTTGCTTTTCAGCACGAGACCCGTGTGTGCCGGGCAGGGCAGTTCCAGCCCGTGTCCGCGGTGGCGTGTAGTTTGTGTAGTCTGTCTTGTGCGCTTAGACCTTCCTCGGGTCTCGATGTCCTTGTCGCGCTTTGCGCCAGAGGAGCGAGGCATGCGCTTCGGGTGCTGTCCCTAGGGTTTTGAATGCTCTTACTCATTGGCCCGGTGCCAATCGGGTGCTTCTTTTCTTGCGCTCGGAGCTCTAAAGCATGGATCGGTCTTGGCGGGTTCCGGTCAGTGCTCTATGGCAGCATTTTTTCAGCCTGCATCGGCAGCTCTGCTCTCTAGCCGTCCGTTTTCTCGGAGTGGGACTTCTTCCCCGCATCCTGACATCCTTAGGTCTCGACGCCAGGCTTCTGGCGCATCTGTCGTCTGGGTTTTGACAGTGCTGTCTTGTAACGGGCCGCTCCGTTTGACTCCTCTGGGTCTGCTGTGGAGCCTCCTGGCCTCGCGGTTGCGGCCCCGTAGGTCATCTTGCCCGACGGCGCCTCCCGTCCGGGGGTCATTCTTCTTGCTGAGAGTTTTCTCTCTCGTTGAATCACCTCGTTGGTGGCGTTCCACGTGGTGACGTTCTGCACACGGTGTGCTTGGCTTGGAGCTGCTCTGCCTGGGGGGGTGTGGAGTCAGGGGTAGGTGGAACAGCGATAAGAGTCTACAGGTGAAACGTTGATGTGCCTAGACCGTTTAGGCGAGGGTTGTACAGTCATCTCGGCTCGAGTAGCCATCAGCGGCCTGCGCGGACAGCCGTGCCGATAGTGTTTCACGGAGACAATTGGAGCCGTGTGGCAGGGGTTGTTGAGGGGCAGTGAAGCGGATTTGAGTCTCTAAGGTGTTAAGACTTGCACGTGATGGGCTCCAAGTTTGGCCCTGGGTTTTTTTGGTTGGTGGGGTGTAGGGTTTAGGGTTACTCCGTGCGGGGCCCGGATGATAGAACACCAGTATGATGATCAAAGTCGCCCCTTTATTGAGCTTAGCTGATCATTCTTACACAATTCTCTAAGTTGTTTAGAAGCTTTGATTGGCTGCTGCACACAAGCATGTGGTGTCCACGCGCACAAGCGTAAGCGGTGATTGGTTACATCGATACTGTCCACGCGTAGAAACGTAAGATACAGTTAGTTATACTCGCTCTGTACACGTGCATACACACAGGATATAATTGGCTATGTTAGAGCATGCAAAACTTGTCTTAGTCCAACTGGTCGAGATAAGCCCCTGAATTGAGGTCGGTTGTGCCAAGTTCCCTTTATCGTGGAATGTGCACCTGTGTTTTTCTAATTGGGATCTTTCTTCTTCTATCTTCTTGTTTGTTCTGTTCAGAGCCTTCAAAGGTGTCTGGAACTCTCTTGCGACCATGAGCTACTTTCAGGGCCAGTAACTAAGTTCCATATAATTGAACCCTACAGTGGGCAGGGGTGTGTGTGTGTTGGGTTTTTTTGTTGTTTTTTTGTTTGTTTTTTGGTTGTGTGTTGGTTTTTTTTTTGTTGTTTTTAAAATGACAGGCTGTAGCTGCATTCCAGATGGTCTTTGTAGATGGAATCAAGACATCTGGAGTTGTGAAGCTCTTGCTCTGCATCCAGGTGACTCATTCAATATGTTTGTTTGGTTTTTTTTTTCAGATGTGGAGGGACAGGATGTGTCCCACAGAGCGATGGGGGAAGGCAGCAGAGCACTGTAAGGAGTTGAGTCCGTGAGTGGACTCTGAAGGAAGATGCATCCGGTGGCTCTATGAGACTGCTTTGCTTTGCTGTGTTTTGCAGTTTTCTTGCATTGTATTGGTCTGTATTTGCCTTTGCCCTGTGGTGTTTTGTTGTGTATTTGTATCGACTGTCATGTGAGACTGTCTCGCATTGCCTGGCCCTGCATTGTGTTTTGTATTGCAGTGCTCTGTACTTGTATGGATTGCCACCTGAGACTGCCTTGCCTTCTATGGTTCTGTATTGGTTTTGTATTGTTTTGGTCTGTACTTGTATTGACTGTCACGTGAGAGTCTCTTGCATTGGCCCTGTTCTGTTTTGTCTGGTATGGCAAGGCTCTGAGTTGTTTTGCCTTGACTGAGGTAAGAGTACTGCCTTGTATGGCATTACATTTGCATGTGAATTACATGGCTCTATGTTTGTGTGTGTCTTGTATGGCATTGTAGAGGCAGCGTAGAAGGTTTAATGACTTCGGGCTCTTTGCATGCAGAGTTGAGGGGATCGCAATTGGACTGTGAACTAGCATTGAGTAAGGCAGGAACTGGGCAATGGTGTTCATCTTGTTTATGCAGATGCTTTGTGGCAAGTCTCTAGAAATGGTCAAGGCCTTGAGGTCTAAGTAGCAGCGTGATGGGTCTTGGAGCGATCGGTAACTTTGGGACAGCTCTGTGTTTGTGATGCTCTGTTTTTTTCAAGTGTCATGGAGGACACTGGCTGTGAGGATGTGTTATTTTTGGAATAGGTGGGAAGCAGGGTAGGGGAGTGGTGGAGGACTTCTCTCTCGAGGATGAAGTGTCTGTTGACAAGCTTTGTGTGTTGTTTTTGCAGGTGATGACAGGGCACGAGAGGTGCTTGAAAGAACCTTGCGTTTAGGTGACATGGCGCTACGGAGGTTGGGCTGTGACACGTGGCACTGTGAAAGCTAATTATCGGGTTGAAAATGCACGGATGGTGGAGATGATGGTGCGTGTTGAAATGTTGGTGTAACGGAAGGGCAGTTTGTGGGGAGGTTGGTTGGAAGGAGGTTGGGCTGGGGCCTGGGTTTTTGCAGGTAGGGTGCTTTTTTGAGGCCCCTGCTGCTGCAGACGGGGTGACGGCCTCTTGAGGCCTGTGGACGGTATGATGGATGAGTTGAGAGTGAGGGCTGGCGTTCATGTGATCTGAACGAGTGGTGTGTTGTGAATGTCTCTAACCTTGTAGGGTTCTGTGGTTAAGCCTTTTTGGTTTTTTTTTCCTTTCAGGTTGGATGTAGAGTTGAGATGTTTTTCAGGGAATTAGGAAAAAACCCCCAAACTTAGAATAAAAAACCCCAGCTGGGATATGGGTTGGTTTTTGGTGTGTCCTCCCCTGCCCCATTTATTTTTTCTTTTCCCTGGTCCCAGCTGCTCCATGAGGCAATGTTGATTGCCAATGTTTGGACTGGGGTCTGCCTCGGGCCTGGGTTTTCAAAGGCAGGGCGATTTGTTTGTTTGTTTGTTTGTTTGTTTTTTTCCAAGGCTCCCGGGAACGGTGTTCCTGTGGAGCGCTCCCCTGGAACCTGGTAATTGCCAGTCAGCACAGAGAGATATGTTGTTCGGTGGATGGTCTTTGGAAGACAGTTGAGGATTTTGTGGGGGGAGTTGGACTAGATGGCCAGCATGGAGTAGGCCAGGGTTGTGAAGTGTGTGAGTGTAACTGTATTTGTCTGTGGTGGGTTTGTAAAATATTTGGTTGCTCTTTGTAGCTTGTGATGTAATGATATTTTTCAATTTCTGGTTTTGTGTCGAGGTGTGGAAGTGGACGGTCTGTCAAGATGATTGGAGGTCACTCGTTTGGTGCCCGGGAACAGGGATCATGGCGGTAATGTCACCTCAGGGAGTAAAACTTCTGGATGTGCAGCGATGTATGTAATGGGAGCGAGGTATGTGGAAAAGACCACTCCGTAGAGCATTGCAGGTACTAAATAGTGGCATTTCTTCTTCAGGTAATGCTAAATTTTTGGAGTTTACATGTATTTGTAAAAATAGTGATTAAAAGAGGACTAAATCTAATAGTGTCAAATATTTGACGAGTGAGGCCATAAGTCTTTTCTATATATTGTAGAAAAAGTACATTGTAGAATTGGATTGAAATACTGACATAGCTGAATCTATGTGGAATGAGTAATGGACCAAATGAAGCACTAAAAATAAAATGTAGAAAAGGCAGGTAATTATGTGTCCTTGTGGGAATTACAGTACTAATGGCAATCACAAAGGGAAGCGTAGAGGGAAGCATGGGCGTTTAGTGCCCATAGGTAACCTTAGCTGTTGAAGTAAGTGAAAGTGTCTGTTGGAATTAGGCATCCAAGGGCGAGTTGTAGATACCTTGAGGTAAATGTAGCTGCTGCTGGGTTAATGGAAAGGGGGTGCATTCCTTCCTCTAGTGATTGCAGAACTTTGAAATTGGAGCTGTAGGTAGAGAACCGTGAAATGGGCTCGGGCGTGGTGCGGCGCCGAAATGGGCTCGGGCGTGGTGCGGCGCCGAAATGGGCTCGGGCGCATGTGTTACTTTTCTTAAAGGGGCTGAGGTACTGTGTAACTCTGAAATGGGCTTGATGAGTGGATAACATGTGTGTAATATGTGAGGGGTTTTTTTATTCTGTTGTCCTTCTCTTTCCCTGACCCTTTGTGGTGCTCTCTACTCTTTTCATTCATGTCTTCTCTCTCTCTCTCCAACCTCCTGTGCTTTTCATAGTCTCTCTCTATCTCTTGTCATTATTATCATCTGACGCTCTGTGTTACTTTCTGTCCCATCGTATCATGTTGTATGTTTCTCCTGCTTTTTTCTTCATCTGTCCAGATCCCTGTCCCTTGTTTCTTCTATTGCTGTCCCTCTGCCTTGCTTCCTCTTGCCATCTTTTCTGTATTTCTCTCTGTTCCCTTCCCTCTTCCATCCTTTCTAACTGTATCCCCCTCTCCAGCTAGCTGTCCCTTCTCTTTTCTCTCTTCCTCCATGTCTCTCTCACAGCCTATCAATGACAGTTGTTTTTTCCTCCAGTGCTGTCCTGCTCTGTCCCTTGTTTCTCACTCTCGTTCTGTCATGCTCCCTGTGTCTTTCTGGAACTCCTCCATCTCTGTCCTGTAGCCTATCACTATTTTTTTCTTCTGCCATCCCTTTGTCCTTCTTTCAGTCTTTGTGTCTCTCTCCCTTTGTTCTCCCTCCCTTCTTTTTTTTCCTTTCTTGCTACATCTCTGTTCTGTACCACAAAAGCACGGAGGGCGTTTAGTAACAGAGAAGAAGGATATAGGCAAGGACAAAGGAAATTAATGGCTGTTATTCGGGAAGAAAGGGGAAGAGGGCCTAGACGAGACTTGCCCCGACTGGGCAAGGATCAATGCGCTTTGTGTAAGAAATTCAGTCATTGGTAGAGGGAATGCCCAGGGAACAAGGAGCATCAGAGGGCTCAAACAGGAAGAACAGTAGCCTCTGTGAAGGGAGACTGACGAGAACCTGGGGAATCTACCCTAGCGGATCCACTGGTTATAATTAAGCTAGGGAAAACAGAACAAGAGGTAGAATTTTTGGTAGATACAGGAGCAACATACTCGGTTTTGAATCAGGCTTTGATGCCCCGGGGAATGATTATGTCACGGTGAAAGGAGCGACTGGCCAAAGTGAAAAGGCATAGTTTTGTAAACCTTTAGAATATAAATTAGGAAAACAGTGGGGCATTCATAAATTTTTATATATGCCGAACTCCCCAAAGGCCCTTTTGGGAAGGGACTTGTTGGAACCATTGGGAGCAAAAATTGTATTCAAGAAGGGAGAAATTACTCTGGAGGTAAAAGATCAGCAAAATATTCAAATATTGAGCCTAACCTTAACCAGTCTCCCCCTAGAAGGAATCATTAATGAGGACATCTTAAAGCAAGTGTACCCGGGGGTATGGGCTATCGATGCACCTGGAAGAGCAAAAAGTGCTCCACCTGTTGAAGTTAGGATCAAGGAAGGCCAAAAGCTGGTAAGAATTAAACAATATCCCCTAAAGAAGAAAGACAGAGAAGGAATCCGGCCGGTGATAGAAAAATTTTTGCAGTTGGGACTATTAAAAGAGTGTGAGTCTGAATTCAATCCCCCTATATTACCTGTTCGGAAGCCTGATGGGTCATATTGGGTGGTCCAAGACTTATGGGCGGTGAATAAGATAACTGAAGATCTTTACCCGGTAGCGGCGAACCCATAGACCCTGTTAACCGTACTAACACCTGAATTGACTTGGTTTAGTGTTTTAGATTTGAAGGATGCTTTCGTTTGCCTCCCTCTCCATGAAGCCAGGCAAAACTTACTCACATTTGAATGGGAAAAGCCCAAGAGCGGTCGAAAGACCCAGCTCACTTGGACGGCCTTGCCACAAGGATTTAAGAATAGGCCTACCGTTTTTGGCAATCGGTTTGCGAAAGACTTGGAATCCTGGGAAATCCCGTCTGAGGAGGGGAAGCTGTTGCAGTATGTGGATGATATCCCGATCACCACCAAAACGGAGAAAGATTGTACGACGTGGGCGGCGAGTCTGTTGAATTTCCTGGGACTTCAGGGGTACCGGGTATCCAAGAAAAAGGCACAGGTAATGCAAGGCAAAGTGAATTATTTGGGCTATGAAATTAGTGCGGGACAAAGACCTTTGGGACAGGCCTGTAAAGAGGCAATATGTCAAACTGGGAGACCTCAGACAGTAGAAGAGTTATGGACTTTTCTGGGAATGACAGGGTGGTGCCGATTGTGGATCTATAATTACGGATTGCTTGTTAAACCACTGTATGCGTTGACAGCCACTAAGCAGAAACACCTTGAGTGGAATAAGGAGACCGAATGAGCCTTTGAGCTACCGAAAAAGGCTTTGATGTCGGCTCTGGCCTTAGGACTCCCAGATGCGAGTAAGCTGTTTCTTCTTTACTCCCATGAGAAGCAGGGCATTGCTCTGGGAATATTAGCACAAAACCTGGGCCCGTATCGATGGGCAGTTGCCTACCTCTCTAAGCAGTTAGACACGACTGCAAAAGGTTGGCCTGGATGCCTGCGGGCGGTTGCGGCTGTGATACTAAATACACAGGAAGCCCGAAAGTTTACTCTGGGCCGGAAGATGACTGTTCTGGTGTCTCACGCAGTATCAGCAGTACCGGAAGCAAAAGGCGGACACTGGCTCTCTCCACAAAGATTCCTGAGATATCAAGCTATATTGGTAGCGCGGGATGACGTGGAGATTGTAGTCGCTAACATTGTCAACCCAGCTTCTTTTCTCAGCAGGAACACAGGAGAACCGGTACATCGTGACCATTTGGAAACCATCGAAGCAACGTACGCCAGTTGCCCAGACGTGAAAGACGGCCCCATGGAAAACGGGGAAACTCGCTTCACAGACGGAAGCAGTTACGTCCTAAACAGTAATCGACACGCGGGATACGCCGTCACTGCCAGCCAAGAGGTAATAGAATCGGGGGCTTTGCCCAGGAACACCTCCGCACAGAAGGCAGAAATAATTGCTCTAACCCGCGCCCTGGAATTGGCCCAGGGCAAAGTTGTGAACATTTATACAGACTCAAAATATGCCTTTGGAGTTGTACACGCACGCGGAGCAATTTGGAAGGAGAGAGGACTAGTGAGTTCTCAAGGGAAAAATATCAAACACGCAGAAGAAATTCTGAAGTTACTGGAAGCTGTCCAGCTCCCTAAGAAAGTAGCAATTATGCATATTAAGGCACACCAGAAAGCGAGCTCAGATTTGGAAAAAGGGAACGAGCTGGCGGACAGAGAGGCAAAACAAGTGGCCAAAACACAGGTAAAAACAGAAGGGGCCTTAATTCCTGATAGGTGGATTTCCCTAGAAGGTAAGCCAGAATACACTAAGGAAGATCAAAAGCTCATTACAGGTTTAGAAGGGTCATATAATGAAGAGGGGTGGGCTCATACCCCACAGGGAAAGCTAATCATTCCCTCTTGCTTATTATGGCATTTGATAGGGGAGGAACATAGGAAAAGACATTGGGGAACAGAAGCCCTGTATAATCATCTGATAGGAGAAATTGTGGCTAGGAATTTATACGCCACGGTGAGGCAGTGTGATCGCACAACAGTGTGATCTTTGCCTCCAGACTAATCCTAAGAGCACCCCCAAGCTGGAAATGGGCCAGACTGCAAAAGGCAATGGGCCTGGACAACAATGGCAAATTGCTAATGTTTATTCATTACTAAAACACACCCACTTGTGATTTGCAGCTATGCGTGTTCCGTAGCTTTCTCATGGGAACTTCTTCAAAAGTTACTTATGAAGTTATGCCAAGGTCACACTGTCCCTGTTTTTCTCCTGATATCAGCAAAGCCAGCTATTTTCGGCCAAGGCCTAGTCTTGCTGCTCAAACTGACATTCTTTCACACAGAACTCTGCTCGCACAGCTTTTCTATAGACCCATGTCCTTTTTCATGAAGCCAATTCCCAACAATTCCCCCTTTTTCTTTTTGTGCGAGTAGAGCTTGGTGTGTCAGCTTTGAGACTCCTTTTATCATGCACCCATACGGAATTCTAACTATTACACAGATTAATATCAATATACCCAACCATCATAAGGCTTCCTTAATCAATGACATTACCCATAGTGTTATCCTGCCGAATATTGATTGTAACACTCCATCAAACCAACTAGTTTCTTGCTGGATCTTTGTGTATGTTTCTTCAGCCAATCTATTTGTTTGTATATAGATTGAGGTAAAATTTTAACACCTGCTGTATTGCCCTTTGCAAAGATCTGTGAACACAATTAATTAAACACAGTAAAAACAACATTATACCTAATAAAATACATAAGCACACAAAAAGAGGTTTGATTAATAGCTTTAGCTAGTGACACCCAAACGTTCTTACTGTCCCATGGTGTTAACCGATGTGGATCAATCACCGGTGTCACTGTCATGCTGCTTACTACAGTCAGTGTGTTCGATATCAATCTCAGCATAAGGTTTCAAATTTATGGGTAAATCAGGAACGTATCTGCCAGACATGGAGGATGTGATGGGGTTTTTTTGTTGTGTTTTTTTTGTTTGTTTGTTTGTTTGGTTTTTTTTTGTCCAATTGCTGCCAAGGCTTGCCATCCCGGTGTACTTAGTTGTCTTGTAGAAGTTAAGGTACCGCTGCCCCACAATAAATCCAGCAGCGGCTGTAAGTCTGTATTTGTAATACCACAACAAGGTTGAATCCACTGTAGGTCTCCGTTTAAATCTTTCTCCCTCTTTTTGCTTTTGAGCAATCCAGGCTTGCTTAATAACTTGGGATGCCATTTTCCTTAATAAGCTGAACAAGGTAAAACTATTACAATAGCTAAAATCACAGTAACTACAATAATGCCCATAATTCTTTGAGCCAACCCGTTACCCCTAATGACCCAGACCATGAAGAAAATGAACCATCTATACATTCTTGTGCCATCTTGCTCCACGAACTCAGCCCAGCAATCGGTAGGTGCCAGCTTTCCGTGGGCGTCCCCACAGAGGCAACGATGGCCTCACCGTACACCAGCCCGATGCTCTTCGGAAAATCCCAGTATTTATACATTTGCAGAGGAACGGGTTTTAGCACACGTGGCCAGCGGGTGCCAAAAGTCCGCCTCGGTTGCAATCTATGACGCATGCGCTCGCTGGCCAGGCGCGCTGCACGAGTCATAGCCATCTTGTCTATTGGTTCATGGGCTTTACGATACAGTTGCGATGCACAGAGAATCTTGACCTGTTATGTTAGCCAAGGTGACCTATACATTAGTTTTTGGCTGAGGTAGTATTCATATTGCCACATCATCTATGATGCTCCAGATGATGATGGTCATGCAAATCGAACAGGAGTCCATCGTGGGCCTGTATCTGTGGAAACACAATCAACCTCGTTCCCAGGTTATTAATGGAAATAGACCTTACCCCTAATTTTGGCTTTAACTAACTTTTACCCCACACTGTCTTCCCGTAATCACACTATGTTTAATCAAATTATGCTTTACACACTTTTTACCTAAAGCAGGTTCTATATACAATAAGGCACGCTGTTCTGAAAACCTCTCTGAAGGACTCCGTGTCCACTAGTAATACTCTATTAGTTAGAATCTGTCAGATCAGTGGCTCCAGCACCCGCCGGTGCCGTGCCAGTCGCCATTGGAACAATTCCGGGTCCAGCATCAGTGCGAAGCCATGGCTTGTCCCACTTAGCCAGGATCTCCCAGTAAGTTTTACTTCTGCTGATCTGCACCATTTCCTGGATTCTGGGTCCTTAGACATTACCATGATTCCTGTACTTTGTTGCGTCCTTTCTGCCTGTAAAAGAACATGATGCACTACCATTGGTGGGTCTTTGTGATCACCTGTCAATCTAAGATAATTTAGCACAAATAAGGCTTTGGCCAATCGTTCCTCTGGGAGTAAGCCCTGGGTTCCCCCCTTTTGTTTTTGCAGCATGTTCTTTTAGGGTTTGGTTGGCCCATTCGACAATAGCCTGTCCTGTGGGAAGATGTGGAATACCGGTACCGTGGTGAATTCCCCACAAATTACAAAATCGAGCAAATCGTGTAGAACCATAGGCTGGGCCGTTGTCCATCTTAATTTCTTGAGGCACACCCAGTACTGCAAAAGAAGCGTGAAGATGTCATTCAATATGTAAGGCCTTTTCTCCAGTTCGTGCCGTGGCCCACATGGCAGCAGGATAGGTATCAATACACACATGCACAGAACGCTTTGCACCAAACCACATGACATGGGTGAAATCCACTTGCCACAACTGCAATGGCAAAAGACCTCGTTGGTTAACCCCACAGCCCAAGCCGAGCCCTTCCTTTTGACAATCAGGGCATGCTTTAACGATACCTTGGGCATCAGTAAGTGGTAAGTCAAATTGCTTTGCTAACATCCTAGCGGGTTGGTGCAAGAACGCATGCGATTGCCGTGCTTTGTTGAAAACGATTCCCTGGAGGAGGCTCCCGTGGCGCTGCAACCAATTGGTCAGCTCTGTCATTTCCCGTTTCTCATCTGCACAGTGTTCTCATACCCAAGAGTTCTACCAGAGGGGTCATATTGCCATTAGTGATACCGCAAAGATTCCGCACCCACTGGATATCTCCCACAAGCTTCTGGACATCATGTAACATTGAAATTTCTCATGTTATTTGAACCTTCTGAGGTTTAACATTGCTAGCATTTATGTGCCACCCCAAATACTTCCAAGGTGCTGCCTTTTGCACCTTTTCAGGAGTGATTATTACTCCGCGATGGCTTAAGATGTCCTGCAATTGAGTTAAAATCTCATCCTGTGGCAAGTTACTGAGGTAACTGCTTTCTTACAGGCTCTAATGCCCAGGCCACATACACCTGACGCATCGTGGGGGAATTGCACATTCATTGCGGTAACACGACCCAATGGTATCTCTTATAGGGTTCTGCCTTGTTAATCGATGGTACTGAAAAGGCGAACCGTTCAGCGCCATCTGGGTGCAATCTTTTAGATTTATAATTAACAAATCCCATTCTTCTGGAAGCATAACTGGAGATGGCAAACCTGGCTGCAGGGCTCCCATACTGTGCATCACCACATTCACAGCTCTGAGATCATGTAACAGTCTCCGCTTCCCACTTTTCTTGGGAATGGTAAATATTGATGTATTCCATGGACTAGTAGAAGGAACAACTTGTCCCGCTCTCAACTGGTCCTCAACTAACCCTTGTATTTTTAGTAGCCTTTCAGAATTTAGCAGCTACTGATCAATCCAAACAGGTTCATCTGTTTTCCAGTTAATTTTCAGAATCGGCTACCCCTCAGTGACCGCTCCTAAAAAGGATGCGTCACTAACATTGCCTTCATTTGGCTCAATAAATCATGGCCTACGAGGCCAAACAATTCAGTTGGGGTAGTCATGACATACGGACACGTCGTAATGTGTTCACCATCGAGGAACACAAATGTAATTGGTAGCTGACTTACTAAGGTGGCTTGTGTGCCCCCTATCCCTGCAATACCAAAGTTTGGATTGATCGATGGCCATGATGGAGGCCAAATGCATCATGAAATAATCATAACATCAGCACCTGTATTGATTGTCATCGGTTTCTTGACAACAACTCCATCGGGCCCTTCCAATTGCACTACCTTTTCTGGTTTACCTCTTGTTGTGTCCATGGCAAAGTATACCTGCGGTTTCCCTGTGGAGCTGAATCCACCATCTCCACGTTGTACTTCACCTGGGTTCGGAACACACGACCTGAATGGAACTAATTGTGCTATTCTGGTACCTTTAGGAATAGAAACAGGAGGGATTACAACATGAATCATAATTTTCACAGTCCCACAATAATCTGCATCAATAAGCCCTGGGAGCACCAGAATTCCTTCTAGAGCTGTTGAAGATTGCCCCATTAAAAATGCACTAAGTCCAAACCCCAATGGTCCCTTTATGTTGACTGCGGTTTCCACATCCACTCCGGAGCTTCCTGCGGTGGCGGATCTGGTGGTTGCGAGGCTGCCTGAGGGCTGGCAGCTCAAGCCCCTTGCATTTGTGTCGCCGCGCGAGGGGCCTTCGCGGTCGGTGTAAAGTTTCCCTTCTTCCTGTATTCTTGGTGGTATGGTTATCTTTCTTACACTTGTTGCAGCACTTACTGTTAACAGTACCTGTACATTTGCTCCTAATGTGTCCACGTTTGCCACAGTTAGAACACTTGACCAAGGGTGTCTTACTGGTCTTGTGTTTCTTTGTAGCTCCTTGGAGAGCTGTGGCAGCATAGGCTACTTTCTGTGAGTCCACTGATCGATCCGTGTATTCTATCATATCAACGATGTCTGCGTTTTTCGGCAAATTACACAATGCTTTGCGTGTCTTTTCAGTAGCATTTTCAAAAGCGAGTATTTTGAACATGTTTTCTTTCATGCCCTCGTTCATGTCAGGGTGGTCATAAATTGTATTCTCCTATTTCACCTGGGTAAAAGCATGGCTGTACATATTGTCTGGTACGGTAAGAAAAGCTTGATACGCCAAGATCTGTGATAGATGATGAACCTCAGTGACACATTGTAACTGAGCGTTCCCTGATGCGAAGGGTCCAGCACCCATCGGCATCTGCGTGGTTACTCCCCATAGGGGATCTGTTTGTTGTCGTGATGTTGCTTGTTCCCTATCACAGAGCTTCTCCCACTGCTAGAAAAACACTAACATTCGGGTGGGAGTCAAAATCAACTGTGCTAGCTGTTTAATATCTCGAGGTATCAGCGTATCAGCAGAAAAAATGAATTGCAGTATTTGGTGAGTTAACGCAGATTTGATTCTGTACTGACTCACAGCATTCCTTAATTTCTCAATGACCTTCCAGTCAAACACCTCCCATTTTTTCTGTCCATTTGATGCAATAACTGGGAATGCTTGGAGCATAGTCCCTTCTATAATGGCATCTTTTATTACACCCCTCCAATGTCTCTGCCTTTCTTCTGCAGCGGCTATTACAGGTGGCTCCGCGTCTATCATGGGTGCGGTTGGTTTCCCCGTCTCTTTTCCGCATTTCCTTTAACAATTCTAACATTGTCTCTTTTTGTTCTATTATTAGAGTAGCCAAGTCCTTGTTTGCATTATTTGAATCAGGGTGTATGCTAGGTATAATTTGTTCATGTTGAACGGTGGTATCTGAGGGCTGGTTTTTCGTAGGCAGATTTTTACTCACTCCCTGATTCTGTAGGGTTTCCTTTAATCGTACGGTTAGGGAGGCTTGGGAACTGTCGGATGGCTGATTAATATCGGCAGTCCCAGGGAGTGGAGCAGAAGTCAAGGGCACGAGAGCAGGTGAACAAGCTCCAAAAAGTCTCTCTTGCTGCATTATGTTTTTCTCCCCGCTTTTCCCTTTCGCTTGCGGTTGAAGAGAGAGAGCAGCAAAAGCAGACGCAGACGCTTTACGATCTGCTTTCATTTTTTACAGAGTTGTCTTAATCAATTTCCATAAAGTTGCAAGATCTTTAACTTCTTTAGACCCGTCACTAATTTCATCCCATAGGGAGGTTCCGATAGCATTCCAGGTACTAAGCTCAAAAGCTGTACCCACACTAATTGAAAGGTTTCTGTCCTTGCTTCATTAGTTTTTTAGCTGATTTATCATCGTCAGTTACCATATCCCATAATACGTCTCCTAATCTACGCCATTCACTCTCCTCAAATAATAAATCCGGATTCTTAAAGCATCCCTTAAAGCGACCCAGCGTGACTAACCCCGAAATTTGCTTAATGCAGTTTACTCCCCGCTTTTCTAAAAAGCACTGTAATAATTTTAGGGCTACCTCTTGATCCATTGCCGGCCGGCTTCTTGATACTCCTTGGTGCTACCTTGATTAAGGCACCTCGGTTAAAAAGTCTTTGCAGCCTTTTTCCAGTAGCCCTCACTGACGGTGAACCCCTTTTGGACGGTCCAGGCACGAGAGTTAACACACCAACCAAGACGATCAGCGTTCGGTTAATCTTTTGCCCCCCGGTCGCTGCTACCGGTGCTTCTCAGTGTCCGTCGCTCCAATTCCCCTTTCTTCGGTCCCACGTTTGGGCGCCATTTGTTGGAAAAGGCCAAAAGACGCTAGGAGACGTCTGGAAGGAATCACAGGGAATCCCGGAGGGCAGAGGCTTCTCCAAAAAAAGAAAAAAACCTCAACGGTAGCTTCCTTGGAGGAGTCTGGGGCTTCTACCTGACCCCTTAGGTAGGTAAAGCAGAGGACAGAAGACTGTGGGAGATGCCTGGGAGGAGTCTCAGGTACCTGTCGGAGTTGAGAGATTTCTCTACAGGAGAACAAAAATGTCTCGAGCTACTTACTTGGAGGAGTCTGGGGCAGGTAGATGGGATCTCCGGTCCCGAACGCAGAGGTCAAAACATTCTGGGATGACGCCTGGGAGGAGTCTTGGGTCGATCCCGGAGAAGAGAGCTTCCTGCAAAAGCAAAGAATCATCTAGGGTAGCCTCATTAGACAAGTCTGGGTCTGCTACCTGGGATCTCCGGTCCTTATAAGAAAAGGCCAAAAGACTCTAGGAGACGTCTGGAAGGAATCACAGGGGATCCCGGAGGGCACAGGTTCCTCCAAAATAGAAAAAAACCTCAACGGTAGCTTCCTTGGAGGAGTCTGGGGCTTCTACCTGACCCCTTAGGTAGGTAAAGCAGAGGACAGAAGACTGTGGGAGATGCCTGGGAGGAGTCTCAGGTGGCTGTCGGAGTTGAGAGATTTCTCTACAGGAGAACAAAAATGCCTCGAGCTACTTACTTGGAGGAGTCTGGGGCAGGTAGCTGGGATCTCCAGTCCCGAATGCAGAGGTCAAAACGTTCTGGGATGACGCCTGGGAGGAGTCTTGGGTCGATCCCGGAGAAGAGAGCTTCCTGCAAAAGAGAAAAATCTTCTTGGGTAGCTTCCTTGGAAGAGACTGGGGCTGCTACCTGAGGTGTTAGGTAGATAAAGCAGTGGCTAAAAGACTCTGGGAGACGCCTGGGAGGAGTCTCGGGTGGATCCCGAAGAGCAGAGCTTCCTCCAATGGAGCAAAATCATCTTGGGTAGCGGCACTGACGAAATCTGGGGCTGGGCATTCCCTGGGAGGTGTGACCAGCCTGTGGGACCAGGAGGCAGGTCTTGCTCACGTGCTCAGGGAATAACTGATCGCCAGCTCTGGGGTCAGGAAGGAATTTTCCCCCCGGGCAGATTGGCACTGGGCCCCGGGGGTTTCTTGCCTTCCTCTGCAGCACTGAGCAGCACCACTTGTCAGGGCTCCTCTGGTCCGTTCTGGCTAGGTTACTGCCTGCTGCTCGTGCACCACGAAGATGGCCTCTTGTGCCCTGCAGCCGGGGGGAGGAAGGCTTTTTTTCCCCCACGGTGGGCTAGCAAGTGTCCCCGGGGCTTTTTTGCCTTCCTCTGCAGCACTGAGCACGGCCCCTCGCTAGGGCTCCTTTGGGCCGTTGTGGCTAGGTGCCCGCTGCTCGTGCTCCACGAAGGTGGCCCTCATGCCCCGCATCCGGGTGGAGGAACCTTTCTGACTCCCAGGCCGGGCTCCAAGGGATGCTCCCGGGGGTTGCTTCTTGTCCTCTGTAGCACTGAGCACAGCGCCTTGGCAGGGCTCCTCTGGGCCCTTTCGCCTAGCTCCCTGCCTGCTGCTCTTGCACCTCCAAGGCACCGCTCGTGCCCTGGCTCTCTCGGGCTCTCTTGCCCAGGGCAAGTCTGGAGCGGGAGCGGAGCGAGCTCTGCTCTTCCCTTAGCTCCATTTCCCCAGGGCTTCTGGCTTGGGCAAAACAGCCTGTGCTTGGAAGGGCTCCAGGATTGCTGCCCCATCGCGAGCTGCCACTTTTTGCCTCTCCCTGCACGCAAATCAAGTGCACGGCCGGCACGAGAGCGCCTTTCGTGCATCGTTGGCCAAGAAGCACAGCGGCGCAGAAAGTTGACGAACGCAAAAATACGCTTTTCACCTCTACCTCTCGTACTGTGGAAAATACCCCACGGTACCACACACCACCTCCTCCTCCTCCTCCTCCTCCTTCTTTTGTGTGTGGTCGGTCCTGATCCTCATTCTGCACGTTCTCACTCTTCAGGAAACAGGGACTGCTTGGCCTGTATTCCTCCTGCTACTTTCTGTAGCTCTGTGACTTGCCTTTGCCGGGCTGCAAAGGATGTTTTCTCAAGCTCAACTGAAGAATGCATCAGCCTGCTCCTGGCTACACAGGCACATTGTGTTAAGGCTTGTGAGCATCGGCTCTGAAACAGACTCAGAAAAATAAAAATAATAGCCTGTTTCCACTTGCAACCTTTGTGTTATGTGTCTTTCAAAGTGGTTTTGGAGCTGAAACCCTCCTGGTGTTTCAGGCAAATAACTGGTCTCATTGGTATTTGACTCATGGTGAGTACAGGGAACACAGCAGAGTAGAACAGAACAGAATAGACTGGAATAGTTCAGCTGGAAGGAACCTACAACCATCATCTAGTCCAACTACCCGACCATTTCAGGCCTGACCAAAAGTTCAAGCATGGTATTAAGGGCATTGTCCAAATGTCTCTTCAACACTGACAGGCATGGGGCATCCACCGCCTCTCCAGGAAGCCTGTTTCAGGGTGTGAACACCCTCTTGGGAAAGAAATGTCTCCTCACGTCAAGTCCAAACCTCCCCTGACAGTGTGGTAGCAAACGTCCCTTGGTGCCTTGGTAAGGAACGGTGAGGAAACCGTGCATGCTCTCTACATCTCTGCAGAGTTCCTGCAGAGGGAACCAAACCCCTGTCTTTCACCTCTGCCATCACCACAACCAAAGGAATGTCTGCGCCCTAGATGCCCTTATTTACATAGTCTGAAGGTACAGATCCATTTTGGCACCAACGCACAAAATGGCAAGGAGAGTACCTCTCTTCATCTTTCGGTACTCAAAATAATAAATCCTAAGGGAAAAAGGAGACTTGCCAGGGTTTCCGATAACATCTGAACATCTTCCCACAAACTGAGGTAGGCAAAGAACTCTCAGAAAGGTTCAAGTCACAGGTCAGCTGTGGAAGTTTCACCCATGGCTGAAGTGCCTTTGGTATCCCCTAGAAACATGGCCAACAGGTGTGTTTAATAGAAAGGCTGCGCAGCTGGGTTTCAGTGGGACAAGGGGATGTGACGGCAATAGCAGCAGTGGGCTATTTTGACAGTTTGGAAGAGCTGCCTGGCCTTTGCCTGGCTGGGCTTTGGTCACGGATCCAAATGGTCCACGTCTGAATATGACCAACCTTTCCTTCCACCACACCGGGGTCACCTCCGCGCACTTGTTTCTCAAAGCCTGGCTTACTTCCATGGCGGGTTGTTGGCACCCACCATCCCAACCTATGGCTCCGGTTACACTTTGGCTTGCCTCCAGGCTGCGGCTGCCGAAATCACCCCCTTTACGCCCCACGAAAAGGGGTTGTGTCCAGCCACATCAAGTCCCTGCTCCTCCTGGCTGCGGGGCCGCATAGGCTTTAGCTCTGGCGCAGAGAGGGGACGGCTAATAGGGGCGGTCTCTGTGCTGCACGCTTGGTTCCTGCCATGGCCCGAGAGAAGAGGAACAGCACCAGGCTTCTCCTTGCGAGCCGAGTGGCAGAGGAGGCGCCAGGGACACCCAGCACCTGGGCCCAGGGCATGGCGGCCAAGGGCAGGGAGAAACCCCCGGGCCTCCTGGCCACAGCGACAGCCCGTGGAATGATTGCCGGAGGTGACTTGTCGGTATGACGCACGCCCCCCGCCGCCCCTCGAGGGAAGTTGAACCTCCAGGGAGGAACGCAGCGCACACCTAAAGGATCAGTTCCATGGGAGCTCCCCAAGCAACGTGACCTGCAACTTTAGACGTCAGCAACACCAGGGGAGCTTGGTACGCTGACTCTGAAAAGCAACACGGAGGCGGAGCAGAGCCAAGACCCCGCGGCCAGGCTCTGTGATTGCAGGGATAGGGAACCGGGACAATAGGAACGAGAGCGGTTGGTCCCTGCATTGAACCCACTGAAGCAAGGAGGTAACACAATGGGGGTTCTGTCGAGCTAACGCCCTACTTCTGGCTTATATCACACGTGCCTAGTTCTGGGGTACTCACACGCAACAGCAGGTCTTTTGGGTGAACTCTGCTCATTATAATGCCAAAACACACCTCCACCCCCAAAGTAACCCACCTCCAAGGTGTGACCACCCCCCCACTGAGCACGCGCTCTGAATTTTCTCTAGCGTATGCCTTTAAAAGCAAACCGAGAGAACTTTATACCAGTCAAAGGAAAGGTATGTATGACTAGAGTCACTCAAGCTCCACCGAAAAACTCAGAAAATATAAAAGGGCTTAAGAGAGGAGAAATGTCAGGGAAGACACCATCACAGACAAGTCAGGAGGACATCGCTGACTTCTGGGATCAGTCGATGAGCTGAGCCTCTCTCCCCCCCCGCCATACGGATGCCTATTGCGTGAGATTCGAACACTCGGCTGTACTGAGTCCTTCCCCGGGAAACTTAGAATTCTTCAGAGCTCTTTTCTTTCATCATTTCATGCGCTTGTAGGCGACTGTATTGCCACCTGCACATGCTTTGCAGACAGTCTATTTATCACGGGCAATCCAAAAGCACCTGTACCGTTGCTATAATAAACTGCGCTGCTCATTCATCTAGTCGTGATAGTTTGTTTGCGTGTGACAGAAATGTCAGAGTCAGCAGGTGGCAAGGGACACCCTGGAGTAGCAGGCAACTCTTTGGCAAAATGCAGCCTTAGCCCTACAGAGAAGATCCCTTTGGCTGGTTTGCATTAGCCCTTTCTTCCAAAGGCCTCACTTTGGAACACAGGATTCACATTGGTGTGTGACACTCAGTTTGTTTCTGGCAGCTCAACAAACACAGGGATACCATGTCTTGGCTAGGAGGGTAGCTCCTACACCACGCTGAGCCTCGACATATTTAACATCGTCGGGATGGAGCCCCAGGAGCCGCGGAAGAATGCAGGGATGGACCTGCCACCATCCCTGTCTGCCATGGCAGAGCAGCCGAGGAAGAGGCAGGCGCAGAGCTCCTTGCCAATGCCACCCAGCAAGCGCAGGGCTCTGGCAAACGAAATGGGGGTGTGAGGGGGGGTCAGACGGGGGTGAGATGGAGATGGGGGGAGTGGGGGGTGGGAGGGGAGGGGGGTGGATTGGTTGGGGGGGCTTGAGGGGGTGGGTGGGAGGCGGGTGGGGGATAGGGTGGGTTTAGAGCAGCTTTGGTGGGACCTTTTCTTTTGTCTTTCCCATTAAAAGCTCTTTCTCCAGAACCGCTCCGTGCCTGTGTGGGACGGGGAGGGAGCGCGGGGGACACCAAGAAACAGCCCCCAAGAGGTGCAAAAGCCCCGCCGAGCCCCAGATCTGAGCCAGCAAGCCCCGAGGGGAACCCAGCCACCCCCAGACCTGAGTCACCACCAGCGCGGCAGGTGATGGTGGGGGGGGGGACGGGAACGGGAACAACTCCCCTGTCCCCTTCCCCAGGGGAAGCAGCCCTTTGGTGGGGAAGCCAGGAGAGACAGGTCCCTGCAGGACTCATGGACACGGCCCCACGCAGAAAGCAGCACAGAGCCCCTGCGACAACGACAGACCTTGGGGGCCGGGGCGGGGACACGGGCACACACAACAGCAAGGCCTGCAAGGCCTTCGTCTTGAACACCACCAGCGTCCCCTCCAGCAGGGACAGGGCTCGCTGCAAAGCCCTTCAAAGCCTCAAGACCATCACGGCCTTCCTCGCGTCCCAGCGCACTCAGCCCCCGAGAGCCCAGCTTTGCCTCACTGACACAGCAAAATAACCCCAAATCACCCCAAGAATGGCAAGGGAGGGAGCTGCAGGCCAGGCAGGGACCCTCCTCCGCTTGTCTGGCTGCGCCTTCGGCAGCTGCAAGACCGGGAAGTTCCGGGCGGGCGGGAGGGGGGCGCGGAAATCAGAAGGAAAAAAAACCAACCAATCCCCCAAAAAACCCCAAATCACTGCACCGGCCAGAAAGTGCCTGGAAACTTCAGCCCTCTTTATTGCCCGTTTCCCATGCGAGCTCCACGACCTGGGAGCAACGCAGCCAACGGCACCTTCGAGAAGCAGCCTCAGCTTTCCGTGTCTGGCTTTCAGAAGGTGCAGGGTGAGGTTCCTGTCGGGGTGGTCTCCCAGCACCACAGGGGGCAGGGGGGGGAGCGAGCCCCTTCCTTTGGGCAGTCCCAGTGGTGCCGCTGGGGCGGCAGGAGCTGCGCTGGACCCCGGGCAGGCGCAGTGACGTCAGCAACAGAACGGCGCAGCTCCCAGTGCCCGCTGCTGCTCAGTGTCTCGCCTCGCACACTGACTCGCCCCAAGCATTGTCCTTGCCCCAAAACCGTCCCCTTGAGCAGCTGCACCATCACCGCCCGCAGCTCTCGGGGGCCACAGAGGTTTATTCTGCTCAAGAGGAGGAGGAAAAACAAAAGAAAAGAGAAAGCCCCAAACCCAAACGTAAAGGAGCCTCAGCGCTGGAGAACGAGCTCTCCTCTCTCAAAGCAGCCTGGGGGAACCACGGGCAGAAGAGGCGAACCCAGCCCTGGGCTTGGGGTTTGAGGACTGCTCACCACTTCCCCAGCCACCCTCCCTGGGTGGAGAACTGCTGCAGCACGTTGAAGGCAGAGAGCAGGACCCAGCTCTGCACCACCAGCGCTTTGCCGGGACACAGGCGGCCTGAGCAGAGCCTGGACCTCCCCGTACACCTCACCGCAGACAGCCAGAGCACACCCAGACACCCAGGCGTCCTCCATGTGGAGGCCACTTCCCACCCCAGCTGGCCAACGCAACGCGCTGCCTACCTTCTTCAAGGACGTCAGCGGTTTGATGCTGACGAAGCCCATCTTGTTCTGGACATGTTTCAGGACGAAAGCATCCTTGGCCAGGTTCTCGTCAGAGAGGTGGAATTCCACCTGGGACACAACCCTCCTGGCCAGCTGCCGGTCAGGGACGGAGTAGCTGCAGTCCAAGAGATCAGCCCCCAGAACATCGCTCGCATCGCAGAAGCTCCCGGCAAAGCAGCAGGGACACGGGTGTGACTTGGTGGCCTTTGGGATGTGCAGCACTGCCCGGTCCCAGCCACAGCGGTGCAGATGGCAGAGTCTTGAGGAGCGGGGTGGCTCAGCTGCGCTCTGAAATGAAACGGAGTTTTATGCTTTTAGAAGCGCGCTTGCCTTCATGCCCCCAGCATCGGTCCCTGCCACAAGTTACGCAGCACATGGCCTTGCACAATCTTGCAGCCAGAGGTGCCTCACGAACAGAGCGCAATCTCTTTGATTACCAGGATACAGGCCAGGAGAGATCTTTGGCCTCCGGTTCACGGCAGTTGTCCTGACTCCCCCAGGCCACACACTGTTCACACAGCGGGAGCGAGAGGCCTGTGTCCTTGGTACCCTTGGGGTGTCCTTGCTAGCGCCGAATCCTCCAAGCACGAGGAGGGGATGTACTAACCCCATCCCTGGGATCCCGTAGAGCGCAAACAGCCCCAGCGCCCCGACACCGGACGTTGGGCAGAATCCAGTCCTTTTCTGGGAGCACGCGGCGGCGGGTACCGTCTCCTCCGGGGTGTCACGCACCCAGGGAAAGGGCCGCCCCCTCCCAGGGGGATCCAGAACTGCTGCTTTTCCCAGCAGGAGACTGAAAGACCTGACAGCACTACTGGAGCGAGGGCTGGGGGAAAGCGTGCCACTGAGCGACACCGTGTGACCTTCCTTCGCGCCCTCGAGGTCCTTTTTCCTATTTCTGCCTCGCTCCGGTCAATGCAGCAAACAGAAGCGCGGGCAACGGTCACAAACGCATTTGCCATCTGGCGCAAGGAGGCTGCGGCTGCAGCTTGGTCCCCGCTTGGCTCGGCTGAATCAACTTGTTCTTCTTCCCCCACCGGAAAAATACTGTTGAAAGGCAAAGAGCATTTGCACCCGCAGACCCCAAGAGCCGCCTGTAGGCCCCGGGGGGCACCCCAGCCTCCCTTAACCCTTTCCCTCCCCAGGAGGAGCTGGGGAGGCTCTTGGGGGTGGGGCGGAACACAGGGAGCCCCCGCATTCCTTCCAGGGAGACGCCAAAGAGTCCTTGGCAGCCAACAGCCAGAAGGGACCATGGCGCGGCCACCAAGGCAGCTCCCACTGCCTGGGCCCTGGGGCCCCCTGGCGCCCCAGCTTTTCCAGCCATTCGTGCTCCCCAAAACCTTCTACCCTCGAGGTAGGGACCAACCCCAACCCCTGCAGCCCAGGGACGCTCTTGGGGGGCAAGAGCAGTGGTGACCGCCAGCCATCGCTCCTGCCTCATTCTCTTAGGCTCAGCCAACCCGTGCCGCCTGCCCACGCAGGAGCAGCCCTTCCCTGCAGCCCGGGCCCCCCAGGCACCACCAGCAGGTATGGCACCCCAGTCTGCTCTGGCACCTTCGCCATCCCCATCACACCCGTTCCCCCGGCACTTTTCGCATGGGGGTTCAGCAAGCCCCGGTGAGCATCCTTGCCCTCGCCCGGGCGGCACGTGCCCAGTAAAGCCCATCTGCAGAGAATTCCCCAAATATTTGGGGCCACCTCTCCCCTTTCACCTCCTAGATGTGAGTCTCCTCCCCGATTTGCAACCCCGTCCCACCGGCACAGTGGCTCACCCCGTGGGGATCGCCCCGGCCACAAGCTCCCCACGCCCCTTGCCCAGAGCTGGGGGATGTCGGCCATCGGGGCCGGCTCAGCGGGTGCCCCTGGACAGTTCCCCCGGCCCAGCACGGCTCCCCCTCACCCACACAGGTCTGCAGAGGGCTCCATGTGGCTGCCTCTTCGACCCCCGGGTCTTCTGCATCCAGTGGACAACCACCGACCTGCCTCCACCAGCCACCGCCACACTTGGCCAAGGCGCCACTTCTCTGCCGGGTGCTGCCCTGTGGGGTCCCGGGGGCTGCGGGGCCCCCCTGGCCTGGGCAGCCACAGGGACCCCCCAGGGCCAACCATGATACCTCGCACCCTACAAAAATCAGAGGAGTGGGGTGGCCCCAGCCCCTCCGTTGCTGCTGACAGCCATCCCCAGCTACCAGCACATCGAGGGGCCCCTGGCGAAGATCAACATCTCCAGCGCGGCCACCCCTGCGGGGGCACCCCCAGGCAGCGACGTCCCCCCCAGCCAAGCCCTTGGAGATGCCCTTGCCGTGGCTGAGAAAGTGGCTCTCCAAGAGGCCCTAATGCTCTTTGATTGCTCCCTGGGCGGGCTGGTGGTCAGCCAGCATGCTCCCAGCAGCAGCCCCATGCCTGGGGACGCTGGTGGCACCGGCGCAGACACCCCCGACTGCGACTTCAGCTCGCTCTCGCTGCCTGAGGAGATGCTCACCCCCGACTACTGCATCCCCGAGCTCAGCGACGCCATGCTGAGCCTCAAAATAGTCAACGGCGGCGGGATGGAGCCCCAGGAGCCATGGCAGGATGCGGGGATGGACCTGCCACCGTCCCCACCTGCCACGGCAGGCAAGCTGAGGAAGAGGCAGGCGCAGAGCTCCTTGCCAATGGCACCCAGCAAGCGCAGGGCTCTGGCAGCCAACGTGAGGGTGTGAGGGGGGGGTGGGGATTAGACAGGGGTGAGAGGGATGGAGATGGGGGGAGTGGGGGGTGGGATTGGAGGGGGGGGTATCTGTCGAAGGGGGGGCCGGGGAGGGGGGTAGGGAGGGGTTAGACCACCTTGGATGGGACCTTTTCTCTTGTCTTTTCAATTAAAAGCTCCTTCTCCAGAACCGCTCCGTGCCTGTGTGGGACGGGGAGGGAGAGCAGGGGGCACCAAGAAACAGCACCCAAGAGGTGCAAAAGCCCCGCTGAGCCCCAGATCCGAGCCGGGGAAAGCCCCGAGGGGAACCGAGCCACCCCCAGGGCCCAGTCACCACCAGCGGGGCAGGCAATGGTGGGGCGGGACGCGGACGACTCCCCTCTCCCCTTCCCCAGGGGTGGGGAAGCCAGGACAGACAGGTCCCTGCAGGACTCACGGACACGGCCCCACGCAGAAAGCAGCACAGAGCCCCTGCGACAACGACAGACCTTGGGGGCCGGGGGGGACACAGGCACACACGACAGCAAGGCCTGCAAGGCCTTCATCTTGAACACCACCAGGGTCCCCTCCAGCGGGGACAGGGCTCGCTGCAAAGCCCTTCAAAGCCTCAAGACCATCACGGCCTTCCTCGGGTCCCACTGACCTCAGCCCCCAAGAGCCCAGCTTTGCCTCACTGACACAGCAAAATAACCCCAAATCACTCTAAGAATGGCGAGGGAGGGAGCTGCAGGCCAGGCAGGGACCCTCCTCCACTTCTCTGGCTGCACCTTGGGCAGCTGTAAGGCCAGCAAGGAAGGAGAAAAAATCAGAAAGAAAAAAAAACAAAAAACAAATCACTGCACCAGCCAGAAAGTGCCTGGAAACTTTATCAAATGGTACATTTCAGCTTGGGGGCTTGAAGATTTACACCCATGTACCAGTAAAGCTCTCCATGCATGCTACAATTTGGTGGGAGCAAGATTTGTGGGTATGTCTGCACCCAAAACGCAGCAGTAAGTGGCATCCTTTAACTGCTGTTCTTCCCAAGCCCATTTACCTTTGCAGCAAAAGGGATTGTCATCCTGCACATGGCACAAAGCAAGACACATGCAGCCTATGGTGGCTGAGAGGGTTATTAGGGAATAAATGCATTGAGCTGGTAAATTCAGCCACCAGCACTTGAAATCAGACACTGAGTCCCAACTCAAGAAGCGCTCGCTCTCCTCCCTGCCATCACGCCTCACCATCGAGCTATTAAAGCCGTCCCATTGTACCAGCTGTCCCAAGGCTGGCCCACAGCATCTGCCCAGCTTCAGCAGGCACCAAGGCCAACCCTTACGCTTCCCCTGCCTGACCCTCCGACTCAGCTCCAGCCCTTCTGGGGCAGCCCCTGCAATTTGCCATGAGCTGCTGTTAACACTCACGGGCCCAGTGACAGTACTGGATTTACTCCAGTTTATGTCAGGAACAGTGAGCTCAGCCAGGACATTCGGATTCTTCCCATCCTCCCACCAACCTTATTCATAAACAGGGGTTTGTTTGGGGTTTTTTTAAACGCCGTATTTTAGGTAGATGTAATTACTGTGAAACGCAGCAAGAGGTCAGCAGACTACATCATCACACAGACGGTCCAGGAGATGAGACGCCGTGAGCCGGGACGACAGTCAGCCCCTTCCACTGTTCAGCCCCTGGAAACATTTTGAGAAAACCAGAGGGTCGGGCTGCTCCAATACAGCTCTCACACTCCTGGCTCTGGAGCCTTCATCTCACATTCCCCACATCCCTTCGGCCTTTCTAATCACAGGCTTTAAGGTCACGACATACATCGGTGAGCAAATATTGATTTGCCTGCACTGCCTACAGATCATAATCTAACTCCACGCACCTTAAAGAAGCTCAGCACACACTCCATGTTCTTACAGCTGCTTTGACTGCAATTCAGTCTCTAGTACATTACCCTTATTTATAATGCCAGGGCTTCAGCGTGGTGCCTCAGGCACTCTAAAATTATTACAGGGCCCTTTTGACTTTCAATTCCCTTCTATTCAATTCCATTTTTATTTGTCAGCAGAGACTCCCATTGACCAGCGGTGGAAGCCAACCGTGCGCAGGCAGACGGCACTACTGCATGTTAAGCCAATCCTATAGAAATTACTTGCACGTGGCTCAACACGACGCGTCATCTCAGTTTGAATGAGAAACGCCGGGTCTGGAAGAGCAGGTGGCAGAGTGCTCCTGGGTGCAGCTGCCTTGGAGAGATGAGTCATCCAGGCTTGGAGCAGCACCGGGGGTGCTCAGCTGCAGCCCCTCGACAGTGCCATCTGTCCGGCTGATGCAGCCATCATTTTAAAAAATGGCAAAGGAAAGCGACTTTAAGAATCAGAGCTCCGGTGAAATCAAACTTCAATTATTTACCAAATCTCCCTTTTACAGTCACCTAGCAGCAAACCAGTTTCCACAGCTGGTACAAAATATTAAAACCATCAAAATATTTAGACATACCATACAGAATGTATGGAAATATGCTATCAATTCCCCCCTTCCTGTTTGAGGCTACTAATTCTTTTAGTAGTCTCACCTGAACGTAGCTTGTGTCACAGTTGCGCACAGCATTCTTTATCTCCTTCCGTTCATTTATGCTAACATTAACAGGCTGTATTTAAGAGAAATGCTACTAACTTAGACAAATCTTTAAGTTGACAGCTTACTTAGCTGTATTTAGGAATACATGAACTAATCTACAACCATGCTGTTTTAGAAGAAGGTACCTTTCATATGCCTGGGTAAAAAAAAACATTACATATGAAGACATTCTATGCACATTTTATGTGATGGATATATCCTTTCAGCAGGTTTTTTTTTTTTATATAATTACACCATTTCTTCAGCTAGAGAAAACAGTGAATTGCAGAACTACAAGAAATGGATTCCTGAGGATGACAGGGAGGTAAGTATTTTGTTAGCGAGTTATTGATGGTTGTATTTGCTTCTTTCTTATTTAATCTAGTGATGACTTTCCCCTTTGCCTGTTCTCCGCCAGGATTCACTCTAACAGCTGGTGACCAGGCAATCACACTCACTAGGTAAGTTATCAAATACCAGGGGCCTTCGTTTGCATAGCCATGTTAATCTGGTGTTCACAGCACATCCTTCGGTTCGCTTTTAATAAATAAATCCCATTTATTTAATAAAGAAAGAAAGAAAGAAAATAGCAGAGGGGAAGGAAGGTTGCTGTGCTGCTTTACAAAGCAAGCAGTAGCTCAAGCAGCCTCAGAAGGGATGGTTCTGCCCCCTCTACTGAACAGAACAGCATCCTCCTCCGTGAGCACTACTGCTGCTTTCACAAATAGGCCCTCTGAAATAAGGTGCTCAGTGTAAGGGTGAAGAAATCGAGCCCCAAATCAGTTTACTGCTGGGCCAGTTCCTGGCTTTCAATTTCCCACGACAGTCAAAAGGAAAATGCATTCCTGCACTCCAGAGACAACATTTTTGATTTTCAGGCAAACTTTTTTCTCCTGTACCGCCAGACCCTGGAGCCTGATGCATGGTTAGACTTTTTCTAACCTTGACACATCACTGCTATTGCAAAAGTTCCAACAAATTCCTTTTGCTCTCTGTTCAAGGAAAGTTTCACCAATCTCCAGGAGAAAACAGCAGCCCCAGTTTAAATCCAGCCTGCGCTTTCTCTGCGCAGACAGTATGAAAGAAAAAACAAGAGGTGAAATGTAAGCTAAAGTACTGCTGGTTTCCTAACCGACTAAAAGCATGAAGACCCCATCCTTGAAACAACACCGTAAATGACCCTGTGACAACAAGCACAATCCCACAGAGGTCACCAGATGCAGAAACACATCCTTCTTTCTCCAGCACCTTTTCCCTTGGCCCCCTCCAAATGCTGCCCGTGCGGGCTCCAGCTGCCTCCTACATCTGAAGCACCTTCTGCCACAGCAGCAATGTTCTTCTGCAGAGTTCGACACCTCTGTCACCCCAACCTTAATCACAGGATAAATAAAGGGCCTGACAAAGTCTACAATGGGTCCATCTTTCTCAGCCTTGTCCTCTTTTTTAAGCTGCGGGGCTCTTTTCTGAACGACATTTTTCTAAGTACAGCTGGGAGATGAGTGTTGGAAATCAGTGCCAGGAGCTGGGGCTGGAAGAGAAGACAGGATTTTTGAGCTGGAAGGCGCGGGAGCCTGGGAGGGGGCAGAAGAGGGGCTCTGCAGCAGGGCGAGGGGCTCTGCAGTGAGGGGCTGCCAAACAGGGCGAGGCGCAAAGACGCCTGCGATGACGACTCACTGGGCAAGTCTGTATTAGCGACTATAGTCTCCGTTATCACTCCCCTTCCACCTTCTGGAAGGAGCGGGGCGGCAAGATTCTCCCTGTGGGAAGCAGTCTGGGACAGGACGTGGGGGACACGTGGGGTTTGCAGAAGGGCTCTGAGCAACAGGGGCAAGGCCCTTCCCTCCGTGCTGTGCCCCCACACTTACATCTGGACACCTGTGGCCAGGGCTACACTTGGGGCTGGAGTACGCAGGCAGGAGCCCTGCTGCCAGCTCACCCCCTGCTTACACACCTACCCCACGCACAGCACTGCTGCCTCCTTCTCCTTACCAAGGAAGCAACAGCCATAAGCTACCTCTCCAGCACGTGCAAGCAGGGCAGTACACTTTGAAACGCGTTTCCTCTAAAAACATCCCAGACAAAACAGATGCCAAGAGCGACAGTGTAGTTCTCTGCCTCCAAAGAAGCGGGGTACTGCTGAGACTGTCCACTGCACATACAGAGAGCGCTATCCACCAGCCGTACCAACACACCCTCACCAGGTATTGCCTGTTCATTAATTACTTGCACTAGCAGATCTTCCCCACCTCGACTTTCGGAATGTTGGGCCATTATGGGACTTGGATTCCTCCCAGTACGAGGCAACAGCATCTTTTTAAAGAAATAAAAATAGCACTGCTACATGGGTACAACTACCTCTTATATTACTAGAGTTAACACAGAACGCATCGTTGGTAGAATTCCACTCAGTCTGGTCGACTTACCCTCTCAATGATTTTTTGAGCCCTTACATCTTACCAGTTTACTGAAAAGGCATTTTTTTTTTTGGACAAAAGCCCAAATAAAATACTTCGCAGTCCATGTAATTCTCGGCCTTCCTATGTTCCTGTATGTCTCCTTCTCTAAAGCGGATAAATAAATCATGCATTTGGTTTTCAAGTAATGCAATCAAATGCCAGACAGACATCATCTAACCCAAGAACCCATTAACTGACCCAAGCTTTGCTCCCCACGAGACCAAATGTTCTAACAGACTCAAGATTTAAATGCATTTTATCAAAACTCTAACATACATACCTATGTATATATCTCATCCCTTCTGCTCTGAACAGGACCAGGGAAAAACTGAAAAAACTTAATTCCAATAATTTACTCCAGAGCTGTCTTGTGGCTCAACAGACTGATTCACAGGTCAAAGAAACTCGCAACAAAATAGCACCAGAGCTATTTTCATTCTCCGTTTCCCAAGAAAGAGTATTGCAGTTATGTTTGCCAATATTCACCGTTTACACCAATTAACCAAACTTCCCTATTATTTATAACTTCTTGGGGTACATATTTCATCGCTTTTACACATATGCCCCTCTGCCTCGCACTAGAACCATGGATCCTACTTGAGGTTGCTCACTGAGTACAGTACGATTTCGCCTTGGTACACTTAGAAATATCTTTGTGAATGGTATTTCACAGCATGCTCTTGCATGTCCCTTTCAGTTAGCAAAACATCATGGATATGCTCTACGTATCTGTACTCCTAAAGTTGTCCTCTTCATGTAAAATGGATTTTAAGTCAAGCTATTATGCAGCTGTTCCATAATCAAATTGCATACCATAAAAGCTGATGTAGAAAGTATTACCACGTTGCTGAAGGTAAATAGTCATAGATTAAGCTTCTTCTCCTTAGCTTGAAAAACTAGGCCAGTTAGAGATCAGGACTTCTAAAATTAATCAAAACCTCGGCAGATGTATTAACAAAAACAAAGCTCAGTGTTTTAAAGAAAATAAAAGGAGTCTGCTTTAGTTCAAGCTCTGCTAAAATTACCTGATGGATAGGTGCCTAACGTGCATCCTGTGCCAGACACTCTGTATGCACAGAGACCTTTCTTATGCACTTTCTTAATTACCTGCACTGCTTATCAGTATTCATTCCTTCATATACGCATACTCATTTCAAGCAACTTATCTTAGTAGGGCTATTTTCATCACAGCTTGCTTTGAATACCATCTCATTGGCAACATCAGCTGGTCAACCCTTAGGTATACATAGGATTCCCACAGGTACCCGCACCTACAGAATCTGGCATTTGTGAGACAATGCCTGTGCAAAGGCTAACGAGGTGGCTAAAACAGTCTCATTTGGTGCATCCAGGGTGGGTGCTGCATCCTCTACCCACAGCGCAGACAAACACAGGACTAAGATGCACGTGATACAGTGAATTTACTGGGTGAGAAGGGAGAAAGCAGAAGAGGATTTGCCTTCTGAAACGGGACAGTACTCAAGAGCAAGAGCTGCTGCTTTTATTAACTGTTTTCAAAAATCTGCAGCTAAGAGGACTCCTTTGAGCTGAGTACTTAACAGTCCTTTTCCACTTGTACATACTTGACAAATACAAGGGTATTGCCCCTTAGGGTGTGTTTTGGCTTGATGGGGGTTTTGTTTGTTTCTCCAGAAGAAATTACCAGGAAGTAGTAAATGTCAGCAGCTCTTCAAGTATGCTGCTGTGTTTCTGCATGGTTTGTAGCCCTGCCTCCAAAGGAAAAACAGATGCACACAGTTTAGCATTGAAAATACTTCACACTGAACTGATGGCTTTTTTTCTTCTGAAACTCAGTTCGTAATTGTTGGAAGCAAGTTTTCTAGTCATAAAGTTAACTGAGCTATTGGAAAAACCTGCTGTATATTATCTTTACACTGCTATCCACCAGCATGGAACTTACTGTCCTGTAACTACATACCTCAGATTCTAAAATACATATGCATGTGTTCATTTCAAATGATCAGTTATTCATTTCATAGCTGAAGAAACATATCTCAACGTGAGAAAACAAGTATACACCTACTCACTCAACTGCAAGTTGTAAGCTTCACTGCAACACACCTTATAGTTTTAGTTTCTTTCCAGAGGTGAAGACGACAACAGAAAGGCTAGAGTCCAAGGCTGTTTTCACCTACCCTGAATGTTATTTCAAGTTATTGCTCTGTGATTAATACAAAGATTACACAGTGATATGGCTTGAAAGGCTGACGATCTTTCACGCACTCTGCAGAGTGCAAGGATTTGTACATGAATCATAGAAAAATGGGAATCAGCACAGGTAGATCAGTGATTTGTCTGTCACACGTACAACAAAGTGTTAAGAGGTTAACTTGCAATTTGTTTCATTTTTATCCTTACATCTCCACCACTGACTGGTAAGCCGGTTGGGTGAGACCCTTCATTTCTGTAATTCCAACTGGTTTACACTGTACTCAATATTTCCATCTCTAAACATGGGCCCACTCAAAACAAACAACTGATTTCAGGTTTTAAAAACACTTTTTGAGTTTTAAAAGATCTCTAAGTTTTACAGAAGTCCAGTTGTATGTGCAACTCCAAAACATCCCTCGCCTGTAAATCCACCAGTCAGATGCTCATTTACATCATAGGTCTTTCACCGAGCGCAATGTTCCTGAGGTGGGCACAATGCGATATGTGCCAGTGTAGACTCTTTTCCATTACCAGGGAAGGTAAAAAGATGCTTTAATATCACTGAAAATTCAGGCTGGATGGAAAAACACACAAGTAGAAAATGCTGATTTCAAAAATGCCAAGGCATATCCTTTCATTGCCCACACGGAAAAAACCCATAGACCAGGTATGGCTATGGAGATCTCTTCCTCCACCCACTACTGCCTAAAAGGACAACGGGCAGATTTTTCACACTGCTTGGGACCCACAAAGATCTATAATTTGCTATTATGTTTCTGCATGCAGCCTCTGCATCATGTGGGAGCAAAGACATGCTCCTGCTGCCTTGCAGCCCTGCCACTCCACAGCTCCCAGGACACCTCAGAGCTCTGCACATCCACATCGGTTCTCCTTGGGTGGACATTCCCAGAGGAATTATGCTGCTGTGAGCACGCAAAGCCGCGTAATCCAAGCCACCTGAAGGAGGCACAAAACAATTGTACATTTTCTCCTTAATAAATAGTCCCTCTGGACACAGAAGTCACAGGCTGTCTCTGCTCGGCAGCACGTGGGCTAACGGCACATCAGTCACATCCTACATGTTCTCCGTGTTGTTTCTTTCTTTTGCAGCACTTGCAGGTATCCACTGGGGAATATGGTAATCCCAAAACACTGCTGCCTCCATGCTACACGGTTTCACCATTCATCAACATTAGCTGTGTTCATGCATGATAAAGTACTGGCTTATTTGTACAGGAAGGAAAGACAAATTAGGAAGTTTGTGTACTAACATTTTATCTGCCCTGGCTTTCACACACCACACCCTGCCCTCTTCTAGAACCACGGTACCGAAAAAAAAGCTATGCAAAAATGACACGTACTCTCTGCTTCTAGTCTGCTTTCTTTTCCCCACCATCAAATCCCTTCTCAGAGATCTGAGAAGACAAGCAATGTCGAGAGCGCCTGGAAGGTTACCTTACTGCTTTTCCAGCAAATTATATGGCTGCCCGCCTCTGGAAAACGTTTGGGGAGCTGCATCAACATGCGAGGAACCTCAAAAGGAGGAGGGAATTTTTGACTGCTCTAATTGTCACTCTGTCCTGAAATTGAGACCTCCAGCACAGCAAAGACCTCTGACACCAAACAAAATCAGCAATGAACAACAACCAAGATGGTTTCCCACACAAGCCTCAGTCCTGCCCTTGGCAAACTGCAGGCAATTTGCTTAGAGAAGAAATTTTCTTAAGCTGTCAACTGGGCAACAAAATTGCCATCAAGGAAAAAACAAATGCAACAGTATCTCCATGCAGATGGGGAAAAAGAGAGCACTAGGTTGTCTCCAGGAGAAGAACCAAGAGAGACGCTATAGACTAGGTTCATTCAGTAAAACCAGCTAACAGCATCTGACTTCTCCTTTATCACTCTGATACGCACCTACTTACTCCTAACTTACAGTGGACAGAGTAAATATGGTTTAAGAATTACTTGTTCTCAAATTTCACTTATATTCTTAAAAGTACAGGACTTCGGGCATAAATCTGCCACACAGGACACACCTGTTCCCCCTCTGTATTCAATCTAAAAGCAGCATTTCTTGAAATGATCATAAATTACACATTGACATTTGGCAGCCTTTGTTAAAAACAGAAACCTACCACAGCCTCATCACAGCTCTCTATTGCCATCTCACTTCTGTAGCTAAACACACCCAGTGTGGCAAAGCAGCTGCATCATTTACTGTTCATTAAGAGGTAGACATGATGCAGCAGGTGCATGTCAGGTTTTGCCCATTACTTCACAATTACTTGTTCTGAATATTTAACCCACATTTTGGGAGGTGGAATGAGAATCATTTATCTAAATCAGAATGATTCACCTGAGGAATATTTCCCCCCCCTGCACCTCTTTTATACCCCGCCCCCCCCCCCCCCCAACCTCATAAACTATTACATTCTCCTGGATCACCTTATTAGTACTCAGCTATTAATAGCAGACTCCACAAACACCTCACTCCTCAATTAATGTTGCTCAGCCAAACAGCCCATGCTTGAAAGGGCTCAGGATGACTACAGAAACCTCTCTGTTGCAGGAGCTAACAACCTTGAAAGATACCTTAACGAGGCCAAGAAGATCTCCTCAAGCTTATTAAAAAAAAAAAAAAAACAAAAGTGCTAACTCGTCCCAATGCTTGCATGAATTTGGACCAGTTTCTGTCAAACTTCCCCTTGTTCTTGGTTGCCTAGGAGTCACTCTTAGATTTTAACCCAGCCACCTTTGCACACAGGATTTGTCCAGAATTGTAAGTTTCCATTAAAATGCAGAAAACCCTTGAAAGCTAACGTTATTTCCATTTTCTATACAGACTGGTACGCTTGTAGAAAAAGCTCCACTGTCCAGAAGGCTGTTGACCACAGCCTTCGTTTGCAGCTTGAACTACAGCCAATCCAGATCACTGAAGGTAAGGACAAACACTCTGAATTTGACTCACAACATCATAAAAAGTCAGGGTAGCAAGTCAAGCACATGCCAAATAATTTACTTTTTACATATATGACTTCATTCTCCACAAGGATGAAGCAGCTCAGCAGCAATCTCATACTAGTGGCAAAATACAAGACTAACACATAGCAGTAGGTATCTTGCAAGTGCCACCAAAATGTGAAACACAACTATAGGCAACTTGCTGTATACAACTGATCACAAACTCTGGCATCTGAATAACAGGAAGGTGAGCTGGAAGATCTATGTGTTATACCACAAGCACAATTCTCCCACCAACAGGGCCCCTCTCTTGCCTGAGAACAGTAAATTCACACTGGGCTACTGCAAAACTATCGCCAACAATTGAAATGAGAAAAGGTTGTGGTATCTAATTAGGAATTTTAAAAAATGCCATCTGTTAAATATAAACTGACAGGACTTCATTCTTTCTGCCTCAGTGTTGTTCATTGAGCCCTTCTTTGCTTTCTTGAATAATAGCCATGAATTTTGGGAAGGGTGCAGAGAGGATTACTTGAAGTATAGCAAGGGCTGTGTCCCGTGCTGGAAGCTTTTAAAAAAAAAAAAAAAAAAAAGAAAAAGAAAAAGAAAAAAAAAAAAGAGAACTGTGGCAAATGGAAAGAATGACAACTTCAAATCTGCAAGCACACAAGTGATCAACAAATGCTAGTTGATAGCCTAACGTGGTGAGTAAAGCAATCACAGTACGCCTGCTTCTGCCCTGACAAGGGCCAAATGAGAGAACAACCATCAGCCAGGGGTCATGGGCAAGCCATCACTTCTGCACAAAATTAAAGTACAATGGAAACAGGCTGAAGAAAGAGAAATACACAGAACGACAGTGTGGAAAGATGCCCCTCTGCCTTACTTCAGATGTTCATCTAGAGGAAGCGAAGGAAGAAAACAACAGCTGTTCTATTCATCATTTCCTGCTGCTGCAGGAGTGCCTGAACTGGCATGATAACATCTTCTTCCACCCAGGTGTGCTAGAAAGGGAATGCTGCACACATCAGTTACTGAATTCAATGAAATAGATGCAAGTAATAAGTTCATAAACTGATCTCTAAATCACTGCTATTTTGTGGATAGACAAGGTCAGAGTCTCCATCCCTGTATTTCGGTTCATCTACAGGCTTGCAGTCCATTTGACTCTCACTTAAAAGTTATTCCTGATTTCACTCTTGAACTGAACAGCAGGGAAATAAAAACGGACTTCTTGCATCCCTAGCCCCATGGTTACTTGCAACGAATCCTAAAAGGATGGTCACAGTGCACGTTTTTAGGGTTTTATCTGCCATTTGACAACACTTCCAGCTACCCACTGGTCAGATAAACACTAACATTAGACACTGCATAGAGGTCTGGCTTATCAGAGCTATCGCTCCTCTGTCATTGGGTCTTCTTGTCCACAGCTTTTGTAGAGCCCCAGCAAAACAGCCCTCTTCTCTCCCGTTGCATATACATAATGGGCAGCTACACTCATCAGCTAGTCACAGACCTGTGGCACATGAAAGAGGAGCTGGGCATGACCTTCAGCATCAAAATCACCCGCCTCCACGCTCAGAGCAGTGTGGCAGCCCGCTGCCCTCAGTGAAGGAGCGAGGCTCTGCAAGCCAACACAGAGAGAGGGGAATGCGCTGCCTCCTATCATGGACGCTACCCTCACACCCTCATCAGTTTTAATTGTGATTCTCCTGTAGCAGCATGAACTACTCCTATCAAAGAGGTAATGACAACAAGAAAACATTTGAAACCAACTTCCTGTATTCTACATGAGAGTGAAAAATACGTGCTTTCCTCCAAACGATGCTGCTTGGTTTTTTCTTCCTCCTCCTTTTTTCCCCCTTTCTGCTTAGTATTCAGCTGTGGGTTTTGCATCTCCTCAGAGATGAGCACAACATAGCCGGTTCCTCACTGGACCTGTTCATGACAAACTTCACTGCCAGTTTCTAATGCTTCTTCTAGCAGCTAAGTTTTGTCCCTCAGTATGGTTTCAGGCTTCCCTCCTGGCTGAGTTGTTGCAGTGTGCTCATAGGTCTCAACCTACGATATTGCCCTGGAAGGAGCAAAATTCCCACTTGCTGACACTAGAGAGGAAACTTGCAGTCTGTGACAGGCCACAAATCCTCCTCTCCTATCAGGGTAAAAAAAAAAGCAGGTACTTGGTACCACATGCCCTGCTTTTCCAACATATGCCACCTTTTTCAGGCTTCTCACAGACAGAGCACTTGAAGAACAAAGACAATCCGGGGCTGAGTTATCCTGCAGGACCACCAGCATCTCTCAGCAGGATCCTGGCCTGACATTCAGGAAATGGTCCAGGGCTCTCCCTACCTACCACATGCACACGCACAGAAAACCATCCATCTCCTCTCATTCCTCATTTTCCTTTCCATGGCATTCCCATTTTTGCTGTCACAAACTAGGTATCCCAAGGAGAGTGTTGCAGGGAAGGTCCTTGGCAAAGCTGGTTCCTTACACGACTGTTTGGTAAGGACTAGGACAAACCACTAAACAGGCATGTAAAAACCATAAAGCACATGATTCTGAAAATCATGCATTACCATTCTTTTTATGCATTTTTTCACGCTGCTTTGCAGTGTACATTTTCATATTGTGTTTTAACAGTGAGATTGATTTAATTGGCAATTGTTTATCTAATATTGCTAGTCTCCTACGTTATTACTATTTTTACAGGCATCAAAAAATTCTGATGAAAATGTTTTAAAGTTGAAAGAACACCCACAAGAGAAGAAAGTTCCAAAATCACCTGAGAAATTTCCAAGGTTTACTTTCTTCCTCAGAAATACAACAAAATAGTAATCATTTTCATTGCAATTTCATTTAACTGAAGTCTGTCTTCTACCTTGTGAAATGGGAAATAAGTACACCATTATTCTCTGTGTTAACATACTACTTCCAATTAGCTGTACCTTTATATTAAGTTTAGCTACGAGACATTTACTTGCATGCTTCTAAATATACAGTTGGGTTATTTCATTTTATAATCCATGCTGCCTGGAAACTACAGAGCCAGAATTTTTTTATTTTTTTCCATAAAGAAGAGCTTCATTTTAAGAATATATGACCAGGAAGAATAAAGCTGAGAAGAAGAAATTTCAGGAAATAGGTATAAAATGAACTCAGCGATCCTCTCTCAACTCTCCATTGCTTCTATTGAGACGATCTTCTCAAAGCCGCTTTGCAGGCTAAGTTGGCCATATGTCCACACTGCCTAGGCTGCAGCAAGGCACCAGCCTTTTTCGACAAGCCGTAACGCTTTGAAAATAGTGGGCTTTTGATGCACTTTACAGTTGGCACTCATATGTAGTTTGGATGCATCTTCTGGACGCAAGCCACCTGAAGCACCACTAGTCAATGTACACCTGGAGAAGAGGCATAGCCCAAAACACTGTAGTTACATGGCCAGGTCAGCACGATGCTATAGCCAGTGTGACCCAGAAAACTAGATGCCACGATGCCTCACCGTAACCAGTCATGATGTCATCTCAACACGGGCACCAAGCAAGGAGGTTGCTGGTCAGGTAACTGCCACTGGGCTTCACAAGACTAAACTAACACCTGGGTCTTGACTGCTTACAAGTTTGGGACAGACAAAAGCCCTAAAACACGCAGACTTGATCAGTGACACTAGCATAAATGGAATGCTTATGGCAGTCATCCCAGGAAAATGCTAAGTGCCACACAAATGGACACTATCCTCCAGTAGATGCTACACAACAGGGAACCCGTGGACAAGCCCAGCCCAGCCAAGGATGGCCTTCTGTCAGAAAGCGACTGTTAGTTTCATCGCTGAGTCGAGGACAAGCCAGATGGCTGTAGTTTCACACACCTGCACGCTCCAATGCTGACATTGAACAGGTGGGTGCCGAGCAAGGAAGGCCACAGGGTAATGTGAGTTTGGTGCAGACAGAGGATGATGACCACAACCCTCTCCTCCTGGACTGGGCAGCTCATCCCAGACCTGGCACTACTCCAGACTTTCTGCCAGCTCATTTAGCCCACAGCCCAGTCCTGCAAATCCAGTCCTGCCAAGGGATGCTGGTGTCACTCTGCCGAAACAGCCTGAGGTGACAGGCCTTGGTTCAGTAAGAATCACAAAAAAAAACAAACCCAAAAACAATTTTTAAAAATATCACACAAAATCTCACAATGCAACAACATAAAACTGGCACAGGAGCTAGACCCCTGCATGTGAACCAGCTGGTTACCCAGGAGCACGAGGAGGTCACCGCAGGTCACCTCAGCTCTCTTACCTGCAGCTCTGGCTGTCCCTCACAAAACAGCTGAACCCCTCCTGCCTTTCCTGTCCTGCTAGTAACATCCCACTGAAAAATAATCCCTCCGTGGTCACCAGAGAACAGCCAAGGAGGACATGGGGCAGAGCCACTTACAAAGGTAACAGTGAGGTGGCCCTGGGGTCCGCATGGTTACAGAGAAGTCAAGTATGGCACAAATGCTCTCCAAGACTAGGCAGACCGTAGTCAGGTGCTGTGGAATAGCAAGGATCCCTCGCAGCACTCAGCCTTTCTGTACTGGGGATGTCAAACAGCATGAACATGGGTGCAGTTGTCTAGCCAGAGCTACAGCCATGGGGACTTACTCTAAAAATTGCACATACTTGGCCCTCAAAAGCCAGCATTTTGTCTCAGAGTTCAACAAAGCCAGTGTTTAGCTCAATGTGGTCACATAGCAAACCTGTTTCTTTCACCTCCTCTCCAGAAAAGATCTCCTGTTCAAAAACAAAGAAACAAACCACAGATGGTCGCTGTTCATGCTACCCATCTGAAATTTTGAGTCAAGTTAGCTTTTGGTGCTTTGTTTCTATCACCAGAGTCCTTGAAATTCCCACAGAAGTATGAAGGCACTCAGAAGAGAACAGAGAACTGGTTGATTGATTACCTTGCTCTCCATCTGAATTGCACTCCATTAGCTAATGCCATTCAGCTTGTGACATCTTAGTTGCCTTAGGCATATACTGGTACAGCCCTGCTAAAGGCAGGTACTCTGATAAAACTGCACGGATAAAACTGGCAGAGAATCTGGTCTCACATCTGAGGCCACCCCTGGGCCAACAAAACCAAACAAAACCAGAGAATTTTAGAAGCCAGCTGCAGAAAGTATTTAACAGGTAGTTCCCAAGAAAGTGTCTGTGGACAGAGGAGTGTCATTAAGATGACTTCACCTTTGACAAGACAAAGGAAAAGTATAATCACATTTTGCACATCAACAGACACAGAAATTCAGCAATTGAAAGATTAATAAGAGAACAGGCTTATTTGCTTTCCTATCACTTTTTCTTATCTCAGGGCTGGAGGAAATACACTGGAAAATTTCTCATGTAGTATTTTAGGCCAAGTTCTCTGTTGACATCAACATTAGTAGAGAGTACTGGTTAAAAATAGATGCCACCTTAGTCTAGTATCTCTGCAAAGATCAATATTTAAGCAGCATTTTTTAAGACCTAGAGAAAGCTCAGCAGGACCCCCAGAAATGCTTCTGCAGAAGCAACAAGCAGCAACCTCTGCGACCAGGCTTCGATTCAAAACAGATCTAAGCATTTGGCTGACCCTGGAAATGAACTACTGCTTGCTAAGGCTACAGATAATCTCACTAAGACCATTACCCAACTCACAATGAACTGATAAAAAAGTTTTCACTGCTTCTCTATGGAAGTTGTCTCTGTCATTTGCACCTCCCCTCCCTTCTTAGAGGAAACTTGTTCAGACAAATTTAAATTACATTTGCAGACCTGTATTAGTATCTTGTCACATGAGTTTCCTCTTTCCTAGCATCTGAGCTGTGAACTCAGTGCCACTTTTTTTCGAGGACTGGGAGATGAAGCTTGCCTTTTAATAAACTTCTCTATGGAACACTCAACTCACAAAACACTCCGTTTACAGAGGAAAAAAGTTAAAATGTTATCCTGGTTTGTCTCAAGCACAGATGGGGAAATGCTCCAGAGAAAAATCCCAGCTGTCAATCTGCACTGCAGACCTCTACTTTATACTGATGTTGGAGGGAGTTCCACCAGCAGATGCGTGCAGACAATGCAACAAAAATCTGCAATGCAGACAACAGATCCGCAATGCAGATCAGATGCTAGGATTTTACTCACAGGGTGATAATTCAGCTTCGCTGTTCCCACTACAGAATCACAGAAATGCTGAGGCTGGAGGGGGCCTCTGGAGATCATCTCGTCCAACCCCCTTGCTCAAAGCAGCGTCAGCTACAGCAGGTTGCCCAGGACTCTGTCTCATCATGTTCTGAATATCTCCAAGGATGGAGATTCCACAACTTCTCTGGACAACCTCTGCCAGTGTCTGGCTACCCCTCACAGTAAAAAAAAAACCCAAAACAACAACAAAAAAATCCAACCCAATAACCACTTAAGAAAAAAAAAAGAGCTTCTTCTTATGTTTGAATGGTATTTCCTGAATTTCCATTTTTGCCCTCTGCCTCTTGTCCTGTCACTGGGCACTATGGCAAAGAGCCTGTCCCCATCTTGTGTGCTCCCTTCCGTCAGGTATTTACATTGATAAGCTTCCCCCAAGCCTTCTTGCCTCCAGGCTGAGCAGTCCCAGCTCTCCTGGCCTCCTGCTGCATGTCAGATGCTCCAGTCTCTTCATGATGCTTTGCTGGACTCTTTCCAGTATGTTCCTGTCTCTCTCGCACTGCGGAATCCAGAACTGGACCCAGCACTCCACACGTGGCCTCACCAGTGCTGAGCAGAGCAGAAGATGGACCTGCTGGTGACGCTCTTCCTAATGCAACCCAGGATGCTGTTGGCCACCGCCTTTGCTGCAAGGTCACATTGCCGGCTCATGGTCTAAGTTGTTGTCCACCAGGACCCCAAGCTTCTTCTCAGCAAAGCTGCTTTCCAGTCAGTCAGCCCCCAGCACATACTGGGGCATGGGGTTTTTCCCTGCCGCGGAGCAGGACTTTGTGCCTCCCCTTGCTGAACTGCATGAGGTTCCTCTCAGCCCAGTTCTCCAGCCTGTGGAGGTCCCTCTGGATGGCAACACACCCACCAGGTCTACCAAACGCACCCCCTCTTTTGCGCTGTGCCCCATCATCCAGGTCATTAATGTTAAACAGCACAAACCACAGTTGCATAGGCTATAACACAGCCATGCTGGGGCACGGGTGACCAGGGCGGAAACTGATCTGTGTAAAATAGATTGAATCAATTTCTGCTATTATAAAATTTTCACTCATTATTGTACCGCTGCTTCAAAAAGAATGACATATAGAAGATGACAAATCTGAGTTTAACCTCAATTCAGAAAAAAATGAAATGAGTTTGGAAAAAAGAGAGTAATACGGTTGATATTCTGCTGCAACGCAAAACTAAGGAGCCTGTATTCTGTTGATACCAAACAGCAGTTTTTGTAAGAAATTAAGACAGTTTTGCTAGCAGAAGAGCTGATGTATCAGGATAACACAATTATTTATATTATATAACAAATTATAAAGCAGAAAAGCACTAAGCACTTTTGGGTTTTTTCTGAGAACTAATGCAACGAACAAACACGCAAAGCCCAATTAAAGGCCATACTCATTCCAAGTCTGCGAGCTTCCCGGAGTTTTTGTGAAAGCCAGTGGGCATTCCACAGATGGGAATTTGCTGTATCTAGCCCAGGCCACTTTGACTAACACATCATTCAACAGCATCGCTCATGATTCAGCAAAAACACTCTGACAAGTTTAGCAGACTTCCAACATTAATCAACAAAGAGGCACGTTTCAGTGCACGAGCACTGCTTTGAAATACCAAGCCACACACTCACCCGCAGTAAATCAGTATAACTCCACAGAAGTCAACTGAGTTTTATGCCAATTTACACCAATTTTGGCCCACCCCATTTACACTACTACACTCTCTCATTCTTTTACTCAAGTACTGCACACACTGCAGGTAATTATATTAGAAGCAACTTTAAAACTCTTTAGGAAGCGAAGAAACTCTCACAAGGAGGTACAGTGCCAGAAGAGGAATCCAAATTTCTCAACATCTTCAGAATGAATCTGAGTATTACTTTATTATGAGTAATACTGCTTGGAATTAGGGCAGACTTAATTGTAACTGCTACAAGCAGCCGGAAGGATAACAAGCATCTTTTTGATTCAGGAGCAGATACTATTGGTGACAATTACATGACAAAAATCAGTCCTGAGGTTCCAAGTACTGGAAAGAGAAATGTTACCTTCTTCTTAGAAACTCCAACTACAGATGCTCACACGGATCTAAATGCTGCTTGCGCACATCATTTAAGAGGAAGCAAAAGAAGCTTCTGAGAGTTTTCCTTTGCACAGGAAATGCTCTTCAGTAGCTCTCATTTAAAAGAAACACAACTTCAGGTCTAGCCCTTTCTCAGCTGAGCTGAGAGAAAATTTGCTCTGACAAGGAACTGCAAGAGCTCACATGAAAGAAGAGACAGATCAAAGCTACATACGTAACAGAAGGAAGCCCTGGGCACAAATGGGGACCCAAAGCCCACATTCCTGGGTCAATTGCCACACCTCAGAATAAAGGCCTTTCCACCAAAAGAAGATACAAGATTGCTCTTTGCCAGAGTACTGGTGCTGCACTGACAGCAAATTTAAACTACAGGCCTGGTTTCAAAACAACCGGAGTCAATTTATAAAGTTTAGATCCATTTTTAAAGTTCACGTGGAAACCAGCTAACACATGATAGCTTTAGCAGTCTCGCTGTGAACACTTCAGTAGATTCAGATCCAAAAATTATTACAACTGCAAATAATTGTCCCAATCTGCAAACTACAGGCACAGCGGCTCTGACATTAGCATGTGCTGAGTACTCAGATGGATAGTGTGATAATTTCCAAATTAGGCCCTTCTATTACATAAAAGAGTTTCTAGAAATTGCCAGTTGGCAGCCTAACAGGCAAAAACCAGATAAAGAACAGCCACTAGCAAGTTAGGTGGGTAAGGGGTGTTGACAGTTCACGGCAGCTTACCTACACCTTGCTATCTATCTGCAAAGGCACTGATAGGCTGGGCTTTAGAATTGCTGGCAAAAGAATCTCCAGCAAAATACAGCAGTTACAAAAAATCATTCTGCATGGGGAGGCAAACCAGACAAAACCTTCACCAGAAAGCACAGGGTCAAAAGAGAGATACACAGAGCAGGGAGTGCAAACAGGGGACTCCAAGCAACCCATAGCTGGTAGTCATAGCATTCCTGGGGGAATCAACAATTCAATCCATTGGATGCATGACACCTGCAACAGGTATGGGGATTTCCAATGTGTCCCAGGTAAATGTTTAGAACAGATTCTCTCTTGGGTTTCATCAAAAAAACAAATCTCAATTTGATCTTTCAATGCATAAATGGCTAGTGTTTTCCCAAGATGGAACACAGGTTTCTCTCCAGATCTGATTGTCATACTCAATTAACTGGAGCTAAGTATCCCTTTTTCCTCCTCCTTCAAAGCTCTTCACACAAAGAAGAAACACAGGACCTTAGCAAAGATTAAGCTCTTATCCATCAGCCTTAAGATTATTTTGGGTCATTGCATGATTGTTACTGTTGTTGTTCCCTTCAAATTATTCCTGAACTCTTACTTGCAGGTTTTGTGGTCTCAAAGCCAAACCAAATCTGTCCTTGATTGGATTGGATCTGGAGAATGTTTTACCACATCCTTTAGGAAAGCATCACAGTACAACGTACCACGTAACTTCATTGCCATCAGCCAGCCATTTAAAAGCAGATGAAACTGTATAGGAATTTCCTTTGGAGTGCCTTCTTAACGCTTCTTGCTTATGCAAATTAAAGAACTCAAAGCTTCAGCAATTCATCAAAGCCACTTAGCTCAGCTCATCACACTCTCTCTGACTGCCAAGACTAAGAAAGCCACTATCCCCTTTTCTCATTGGGAATCAAATATACACCATGACAGCCTTAATTCAATAACAGGATGAGCCACAGGACATGCACAGACTGCCAGAACAAGAGCCCGCATTCCCCTCCTCCCAAGTGCCCTTCAAGGGCAAGCAGGCTGGAGGAATAGGCCAGGTGGCCACCAGCCCCTTTCCAGTGCCATTCTGCCTGAAAACCCAGCTGCTCCTCCCCATTAGGTGACACGCCAGGACAGTCAGTTCACATCAGGAAACCCTCGACCTCTGCATGTGCACAGAAAGACCACGCTGGGTGTCACCACATGCCAAGAGGCCAGGGGGTCATGGCATAGAATTCACTTCATCTACCCAAATAAGATATGTGGTCCACTCCACCAGGGTGATTAGACACGATTTATAGCATAACAGTAGTGACAAGAGTACCTTTCATTAGCAGCACTTCGAGTACTCAAAGCGGCAGCACAAGCTGTGACTGCTTTCTTAGGCACTTGTGCTTTACAGCTTTCCTACCTTCCCCACAGCAACACATTCTCTGATCTGCTGTGTCTCCTGCTGCTCTGCTCTCCTTGGGCTTTTCCTCCAAATAGCGCCCTGCCTGCTTGTGTGGTCACATATGGCGCCTCGTTCACAGCTACAGATGTGCTGATTACATAGAGACAATGTTAGCACTGCTCAGCCAGACAGCAACTCTGGGAAGTCAGCTTGTCTCTCTCCTATCCATTCCTTCACTGGGACCCTTTCTTATCCTACCAGCAGTTTTCACAAAGCAGAGAGGAACCAAATACCTGCCCTGGTTTCAGCTGGGATAGAGTTAACTGTCTTCCTAGTAGCTGGTACAGTGCTATGTTGCGAGTTCAATATGCAAAGAACCTTGATAACACTGATGTTTGCAGTTGTTGCTAAGGAGTGTTTACACTAAAGTCAAGGATTTTTCAGCTTCACATGCCCAGCCAGCGAGAAAGCTGGAGGGGCACAAGAACTTGGCACAGGACACAGCCAGGGCACCTGACCCAAACCGGCCAACAGGGTATTCCATACCATGTGATGTCCCATCTAGTATAGGAACTGGGAAGTTGGAGGTGGGGGGAACCGCTGCTCGGGGACTAGCTGGCTGTCTATCAGCGAGTGGTGAGCAATTGCACTGCACATCATTTGTACATTCCAATCCTTTTATTATTGCTGTTGTCATTTTATTAGTGTTATCCTTATCATTATTAGTCTCTTCCTTTCTGTTCTATTAAACCGTTCTTATCTCAACCCACGAGTTTCACTTCTTTTCCCAGTTTTCTCCCCCATCCCACTGGGTGGAGGGGGAGTGAGTGAGCAGCTGTGTGGTGCTTAGTTGCTGGCTGGGGTTAAACCACAACAATACCTTTGAGATGCCTACCATTTTGTTAAGCTACTGATCAAGTTCAGCTATGCTTAAGAACTTAACGGGAAGGCTGACTGAGAGATACACAGCAATTTCCTTTGGAAAAGGATAGCCAGTTTTCCTTAGGAAACCAGGCTAAAAATTATGTCAACAGGAATTGCAAGGCATCCCAGTTTGATATTAGTATCTAGAGGCTTCTAGTCGCTCATGGTGGAGACAACTAAATAGTGCATTATTAAACACTTCCTTATCACAATAAAAGCTATCCTTAAGTTAGTGTCTTTTCCTGTATACAACTCCCTGACCATATACAGTTTCTTCTGAAAACCTGCAAGGAAGACTGGGCTAGCAACTTCGGTAAGCCGAGCAACTAAGCACAGACCCAGGAACAGCCTTGTATACCCACAGGAGTGCCGCACAGACATTTGAGACTCACGTGGTTGGAGAGGTATACCACCATCTGGATTTAAAAATATGATTGTCCTCTGTGCGTGGTGGGGGTACCGTAGTCCATGCCAAGGACTGGGGGTGATCTGCATGCTTACAAAGACAGACCTGGAAGCCTTGCACAGCTGCAAAACAAATGCTCAGAGTTTATTATGGTACCAGATTCACGTGACGTACGTCAGGCAGAGAAGGGTGGTCAAGGACAGGCATTGGGCAGTCCTCAAAGCAGGACTTCTTTACTACCAGGACTTTGTTTAGCCATGGAGCTTCAGCTCAAACTCTCATCCCCATCTTGGAAGTGGATTTCTTCCCTGCCTTTCCGAGGCACAGCTCTGTTAGGACACCCACAGTCCATCTGAATTTCTCAACTTGGGTCTTTTCATGTGTCCAATATTTACAGGGACAGAATCTCTGGCTTTGCTTGTCATCAGTAATACATCTATCCTCTGAAGAACAAGAAGACTGGGACACCAAAAAAAACCCCAACCCAAAAGACAGAGAAGTCCATTTCTCTTTCAACTGCCTGAAAAAACACCTTCCTCCTGGACCCCTGTGGATATACACAAAGAGAGAAAGAATGCAGCCTTTGAACAGTAACTGGGATAAATCTCTTTCTCCTCTGATCATTCCCCCTCTGACTCATAAATCTCAATCTACCAAGAAAATAGTGCACAGCTCTCACAAAGCATGACTTGCACCTAGAAGGGAGGCACAATTAAAACAAGAGACAAGAGAGACAAATGATATGGGAGCCATTTCCTTAATGAACAGAACACTTTTCCCTTCTTATTTGTCATAATGACTACCAATAAATAACAGGAAGAAGCAACAGGTTTGAATACAACACCAATGAATTTAAGTTTAATGCAAGTAAAATGCCTTATAACAAATCTGGATTGAAAAAGATGTTGAGAAGGGCGGTTTTCAGAGAGACTGCTTACATTTTAATGTTTAGCGAGACCTGAATCTGCAGTAGATGGGTACAAAAGACAAGGAGAAAATGTCTTTTTTTTTTTTTTTTTAACAAGTTAGGGCAAGTGAGATTCATCTCTCATTTTTGTGTGTTCTTTAAAAAAACAAGAAGAAAATCCAAATGAAAAAGGCAATAAACAAATACTGAGACCCGGGAGGGAAGGCGGGCTTTATTCTACCCCACGACTAGCCCTCAACTCCTGTTCTTCTGCGGTCATGGTCACAGCTCTCCCGCATAGCATCACCTCCCTCTCTGATTTTCAGACCTCACATACTAGCTTAGGTAGCTACAGCCAAGCTTCGGTGCTGCCCAGAGAGTGTCAAAACGTGAGAGGTGCTAAAGGAGTCCTGTAGGTCCCTCTCCACCAGGTCACTAGAGATGGGCTCTTGCTAGGACTCAGGCAAAGTAGGGGGAAGGCTGGCTCATACCCCTTATTCCCACTGATGCCACCTTGACCCACATGATTGAGCCTCGTGGGCTGACTCCCAGCACGCGGTGCTGTGACTGAAGTTTTCGCATTTGGAGCACTGCAGCATCCTCTCTATCCTGTCGATCAAATGGCCAGTAGCTGGCATGAGCAACAGTTTACATCACTCACAACTGAACCTGAAAGACAGGAAGATTAGCTGCCAGGGCAATTTAAGACTCCCAAAGCAGAACAGAAGCAGATAAGGAAAGCAAAGCAAACCATCCTTAGAAGGATAAACAAACTTTGCAGCTGACACAGGAAAAGCAGCTATTAAGGTAAGCAGGGGTGTTACCAGTCTCAAGCTAAAAGTATTTTGAAAGGTGACAGCAGTTAAGAACCCATGCAAGCCTTGAGCTTAAAAACACTCTGACCTTGAAGGAACTCAATCTGCCTTTCTGGTTCCCAGGACATATGGCCTCAGTAACAGATGATCTATATCACTTCCTAGTTCAGTATAGCTACACAGGTATCCCATAAGGCTTGTCTGGTTCAGGACAGAGGGTCTTTGCCTCACCTGCTGACTGTTCAGCTGCCTGCTACCCTGACTCGTCACTTTGGAATCACTGCTGCCCCAAGCCCCCACGTGCTAGATGGAGCCAGCTGGACTACTCCACGATTCCAGACCAACTTCAGCTGTCACACAGGCCCTGGACCAGGATGGCAGGTTGCACTGAACATTTTGTCTCAGACGAGCATCTCCACTCCTCCCTGGATGTCACCGTCACCTTGTACCATGGGATCTCTCCTGCCACAAGAGCCAGCACAGCCATTACATCCCATAAGCACCACCACAGTCATATACCCCAATCCAGTGCCCCAGGTCTTCGGACTCAAAAGAACAGCCTGTCTCTCCCGTACATCAAAACCAAACAAGTCTAGCAGAAATGATGACATCTTGGACACATCGAGTTTTCCGCTGGAACAGTGCCACCCTGGCGACGCGGTTCACTCCAGGCAGCAGTCTGGGGACAAACGCAGCAGTTTCTCTCCTATCCTCCAACATAAAGCACTTCCACAAACTTCTAGGTGGTATTGGGAGAACAGCACCCAAACTGTCCCTGGTTTCTCTGCTTCCCCTGCTGGGTGCCAGCCCAGCATTATCAAAATGCCTGCTTGGGTAGCGCTGCCAGGCAGCAGCACACGGAAGCTAAAGCAGCCTGTAAAGTTACTACACAGTCTCCCGATGAGCTCAGTAATTACCACTGTTAATTCTTACCAAGACCAATAGCACCACTACTCTTTAGAGGGACCAAGCAGATCAAAAAGCAGATCCGGGAAGAGAGTTTCCGAGTTACAGGCTTCAGTGTCAGCAACCGCTGACATCTCCAGCCAACAGCCAGATCATGCAGCCCTCCCAAGGCTGTACGCCCACCACCTAATATTCCACACTGGCATCAGCCCACAGCCACTGCCAACGATTGTACGTACACGGATGCTGATCCACGCACAGCTATTCAAAAACAAAGGAATCACAGCCCCTGAAATTGTGAACTTGCATATTGGTGCAAAGAAAGACAGTGGATATATCGGGTTTGTTGCATAAAGTGTGGGCCAAGAAGCTAATCACTTCTGTGTGTCTCATGATACTTTTTTTCCCTTGTCAAAAGGGGATAATCCACCATTCTCCATATTCCACTGTATTTTCAAATGCAATTCAAGTTGGGGCCTCCCCTATCTTTATTAGGCAAACAGACTAAATGCCAGGGAGAATGGATTTTAAATCTACATTTTAAGCACTGGAGTAGTAGAACTAGTCAAGACACAAAATTACTTACAACTGCTTGCTCACTGCAATATAGAGAGAGGTATAGAGAGGGGGTTCGTTTCATTTGGGTTTTGCTTTACATCTTAAAGACGGATTATTACCGCAGGAAAAGTACAACCGAAATGATTGAAGTAGTCACATTCCTCCTTCCATGTTTAAATGCGTTTCAAGCTCAGATCTGGAAGCGGAACAAAAGCACACATAGATCTCCTCCGAATTTTCCAAGCTACAGAACAATAAGTACCGCACAGTAGAAAACAAGATCTAATACAAGAGGTGGCAGCTGGGATTTCATGCTGCTTGTGTGTATTCACATAAACAGATAGGCAATCACAAGCAAGCATCACTCCTTTGACACTGGACAGGCATTCTCTCTCTAGCTGTGCATGGAAGGGATAGTTTTGCCATACACTGCTCCAACAGCAGTCAATCAGAACTAGTAAGGGAGTCGCTGCATTTTACAGTTCGTAGCAGTCACGTTTGAAAGCAAGGCCTGGTTTTTCTCTCTGTAAAATCAGTTCATGCAAGCCCAACGTGGCCCCACGCACCCCCTGAGATTCAGCCAACAGATTCCCAATTAAGACATGCTGAACTGGACAACTCGGAAAGCACATTTCAGTTCCCAAAAGGCAACAGGGTAGCAAGATCTTCCACTAGCGTCTAGTAAACAAGAAACAAGGAAAGCCCATGCTTGCCAGGCAATCACTTACCCTCAGACACACCAGGCAAAGTCTGTCACGGAAGCACTTGAAGATCACCACCCACAGAAGACCTTGAGGAATCAAACATGCAGCCCATCATACAAAAGATGCTACTGCCTCCTAAGCCCCAGTTTGCACCATAATACCAACAAGATCCCAAACTCAGTAAAAACACCACGGTGTTTTTATTTTCTCGTGTCTTTAGACAGTAATTGCAACGTACCCTCTTCTCTTCCACTCCCCTGCACAGCTCAAGCGCACACGGGGCTTCCTTTCTTTATGAAACTAGACAATTAAAATCTACTTTGTAACAACAATTTGTTTGGATTCCCATCTATAAAAGCCTCCAAAAATGCCACACTGTACAGTAATTCCTCTACCGGTGAAATACAAAGGTTCGGTAATGTTTATAAAGACATTTAAACGGCATGAGCAAAACTATTTTGCTTAATTACATTTTCCAACCCTTCATGCGATGTACAAGCTCACTGCTTCCAAGAGTCACCCCTACTCACATGATCAAATCATGCCACTTGAAACGCTCCGACATTATTTTGGCATATAAAAAAGTTGAAATTATCGTGACGACGGCAACCTAAGGACTGCAGGTACCCAGAATCTGGTATGAGAAGTGAAAGCTGAAAAAGAGTTAGAGCTCTTGAAATTACACATTTTAAATACCAGAGACACAAAGTGTTTAAAAGCCATTCAATACCACGCCTCACCAGAAAACCATAAAACCATCAAAGGTTCTGAAACACTTCTCCAGAATCATTTCAATGGAAATATTAAAGGATGAAAACGCCCCAGGGAATTACAGGATTCATTTATATAGACTGACAAACTCACTTTGTGGTAATGTGTTTTTAAATGTCAAGCAGTATAAACAAGGTATCTGAAATTACCACCTAATACAATGACTTGAACTTCAGCGCCTTCAAAATCACACTTAACCAAAGACTGAAATAAGTTTGACAGACTGAGGTATAATCAAAATCACTGTAGTCAAGAGAAATTTATCCAAAGCAAAAACCATTTCATGCTTGCACACATGTGTGTTTACTATAAAAGTAGAGCATAGGTTTTCAACAGCGACCAAAAAAAGGCTCGAAAAACACTTGGAAAAAATAAATTCTGCCACTCACTCCGCTTTTGCTGGGCACGCTGATTTTCACATTTTGGTCAAAGATCACTCGGCTTCTCCAGTTTACCTCACTTTGAGAAAATCATTTTCAGAAGACATGCCTCCAAGAAACATTGGACAACTGTACGTCCACATGATTAAATAACAGGTAGGATCTATCACGCACTTTACAACAGCAGCGACTGCTTGCTTGCAAGCCCCTGGCCAGAATCCTTCTCCTTGGCAAAATAAATTTTAATGCTAGACAGTTCTCAAGACATCACATCAACAGGAAAAGGATTAGCTCTCCCTCGCATCAATAAAGCGCATCATCTGACCTAAAGTGCAAGTCTTCATCACTAAACCACTTTCAGAAGAAACAGTGCCAACCTTCAAAGACATCTTCCTAGAATGAGCTGTCTTTCCTGACCATTTTGACTACTTACAGACTTTATATCTGTCTAGTTCTTCACCTTTTAGGAAGGCTAAGGAGGTCGGAGAAGTAAAGGACAAGTCCAGCCAGTATTATTCATGGACCTCTTTTTTCACTCTTGTTAAGTACAGATACGCAGCACTGCGGAATCCTTCGGGACTGATTTCTCCCACCAAACCCACGCTGCAGACTTAATCTTAAAAGCATATCCTCTCGAGGATAAACAAAGTAAGCTCATATCCGCCAGACCTGAAAGATGTTTTCACCAATGCCTCAGGACTGTCCACTGCTGGTAGTTCATCCGCTGAGCTTTCTTCAGGAGGTCTAGGGTCACTGAGGATCCTCGGCTTTGGCCTTTCCTTGAGGTTGCCGGTCAGCCCACCGATAACGGTGTTCCACAAGCAGTTCTGTCATTTAGACCCTGCAAAACCAGACAGTCAGCAAAACACATTCCTAGGCCTACTGTCCAGCCTCTCAGCAGTCTGCAAAACAAAGATGCTCTCTGAACTTTTCACCTTTGCATCACCACCAGTTTGGGATTAAGCCTGAAAACCCAAAAGAAAGCTCCAAGTGGAAATAAGCACTACCTTTCAGCTCATTCCAAGCCCAAGACCACAATGCTTCCCATAAAAAGATTTGGTTTCAGAACAGGGAGTTTTCACATCTCACTAAAAACCATCCTCTCCACGTTAACTTAGAGCTTAGCATGTAGTGGCGTGGCTGTATTTCAAGCCAAAGAACGAACCACAAAACACAGTACCAAATCCATACAATATTAATCGTTGAGTTTCTTAGTGCTTAAATTACAGACTTGAGAGATCACTGAAGGACTCGCATCCAAAAAACATACTTCTTTTCTGCTGAAATGTCAACTTTTCCCAGCAGACATTCAAATGCCAAAATATTTCTAGGGATGGTCTTTGTACATTTCTTTCCAAGAGTCGCCAGGTGCCTCTTGCATGTCATTCAGAGAACCCATCCTCATCTGCAAGTCTAGCTCCACTGACAAAGTACAATTAGCACCCTTCAGTCAGATCTCCTCCCCCCCCACCGCTCAAGAACAGAATACCTACCTTACAGCTCATCAAGTTGAAGGACAGGGAGGGGTCACTCCCCACTTAAGACAGGCTCAACCTGGGGAAGAAACCAAATCCGTGTAATCTGCTACCCATCAAGTCACAACAAGGCTACGAGGAAGCAAAACCCAGCCTGAGAACAGCTTCCCCCCGGGGAGCCCTCCCGCCTTCCCGCCTCAACTCCACTCCCCGTTCTCTCCACCTCCTCCCCCCGCCGGCGCAGGGAAACAGGGGACGGGGACGGGGGCTGGGGTCGGTTCCTCACCCCTTGTCTCTGCCGCTCCTTCCTCCTCAGGGGGAGGTGGACTCCACGCTCGGCCCCTGCTCCGCCCTAGGCTCCCTCCCTCCCTCCCTCCTTCCCTCCCTCCCGCGGGAGACAGCCCTTCCCCAACTTCTCCAGCGTGGGTCCTTCCCGCGGGCTGCAGTTCCTCACAGACTCCTCCAGCGCGGGTCCCTTCCACAGACAGGGTGCAGTCCTTCCGTCACAGACTGCTCCAGCGCGGGAGCCGCGGCCATTTTGGGGGACATCCGCTCCCCCGCTCCCCTCCACGGGCTGGGGGGGACAGCCTGCCGCCTCCCCGCGGGCTGCGGGGGCATCCCCTCCTCCCCCGCTCCTCCTCCTTCCCTGACCTCGGGATCCGCAGAGGGCTTCCTCTCACGTCCCACTCCCCCGACTCCCTCACGGGGCATTCCCCTTTGGAAATCTCTTCTCCCAGAGGCGCTACCGCCGTCGCTGAGGGGCTCGGCCTGGGCCAGAGCCGGGGCCGGCTCCGAGCCGGGGGAGCTTCGAGCAGCTTCTCCCAGGAGCCGGCCCCGGTTGTACTTTTCCTGCGGTAATAATCCGTCTTTAAGATGTAAAGCAAAACCCAAATGAAACGAACCCCCTCTCTATACCTCTCTCTATATTGCAGTGAGCAAGCAGTTGTAAGTAATTTTGTGTCTTGACTAGTTCTACTACTCCAGTGCTTAAAATGTAGATTTAAAATCCATTCTCCCTGGCATTTAGTCTGTTTGCCTAATAAAGATAGGGGAGGCCCCAACTTGAATTGCATTTGAAAATACAGTGGAATATGGAGAATGGTGGATTATCCCCTTTTGACAAGGGAAAAAAAGTATCATGAGACACACAGAAGTGATTAGCTTCTTGGCCCACACTTTATGCAACAAACCCGATATATCCACTGTCTTTCTTTGCACCAATATGCAAGTTCACAATTTCAGGGGCTGTGATTCCTTTGTTTTTGAATAGCTGTGCGTGGATCAGCATCCGTGTACGTACAATCGTTGGCAGTGGCTGTGGGCTGATGCCAGTGTGGAATATTAGGTGGTGGGCGTACAGCCTTGGGAGGGCTGCATGATCTGGCTGTTGGCTGGAGATGTCAGCGGTTGCTGACACTGAAGCCTGTAACTCGGAAACTCTCTTCCCGGATCTGCTTTTTGATCTGCTTGGTCCCTCTAAAGAGTAGTGGTGCTATTGGTCTTGGTAAGAATTAACAGTGGTAATTACTGAGCTCATCGGGAGACTGTGTAGTAACTTTACAGGCTGCTTTAGCTTCCGTGTGCTGCTGCCTGGCAGCGCTACCCAAGCAGGCATTTTGATAATGCTGGGCTGGCACCCAGCAGGGGAAGCAGAGAAACCAGGGACAGTTTGGGTGCTGTTCTCCCAATACCACCTAGAAGTTTGTGGAAGTGCTTTATGTTGGAGGATAGGAGAGAAACTGCTGCGTTTGTCCCCAGACTGCTGCCTGGAGTGAACCGCGTCGCCAGGGTGGCACTGTTCCAGCGGAAAACTCGATGTGTCCAAGATGTCATCATTTCTGCTAGACTTGTTTGGTTTTGATGTACGGGAGAGACAGGCTGTTCTTTTGAGTCCGAAGACCTGGGGCACTGGATTGGGGTATATGACTGTGGTGGTGCTTATGGGATGTAATGGCTGTGCTGGCTCTTGTGGCAGGAGAGATCCCATGGTACAAGGTGACGGTGACATCCAGGGAGGAGTGGAGATGCTCGTCTGAGACAAAATGTTCAGTGCAACCTGCCATCCTGGTCCAGGGCCTGTGTGACAGCTGAAGTTGGTCTGGAATCGTGGAGTAGTCCAGCTGGCTCCATCTAGCACGTGGGGGCTTGGGGCAGCAGTGATTCCAAAGTGACGAGTCAGGGTAGCAGGCAGCTGAACAGTCAGCAGGTGAGGCAAAGACCCTCTGTCCTGAACCAGACAAGCCTTATGGGATACCTGTGTAGCTATACTGAACTAGGAAGTGATATAGATCATCTGTTACTGAGGCCATATGTCCTGGGAACCAGAAAGGCAGATTGAGTTCCTTCAAGGTCAGAGTGTTTTTAAGCTCAAGGCTTGCATGGGTTCTTAACTGCTGTCACCTTTCAAAATACTTTTAGCTTGAGACTGGTAACACCCCTGCTTACCTTAATAGCTGCTTTTCCTGTGTCAGCTGCAAAGTTTGTTTATCCTTCTAAGGATGGTTTGCTTTGCTTTCCTTATCTGCTTCTGTTCTGCTTTGGGAGTCTTAAATTGCCCTGGCAGCTAATCTTCCTGTCTTTCCTGGCTACTGGCCATTTGATGGACAGGATAGAGAGGATGCTGCAGCGCTCCAAATACGAAAACTTCAGTCACAGCACCGCGTGCTGGGAGTCAGCCCACGAGGCTCAATCATGTGGGTCAAGGTGGCATCAGTGGGAATAAGGGGTATGAGCCAGCCTTCCCCCTACTTTGCCTGAGTCCTAGCAAGAGCCCATCTCTAGTGACCTGGTGGAGAGGGACCTACAGGACTCCTTTAGCACCTCTCACGTTTTGACACTCTCTGGGCAGCACCGAAGCTTGGCTGTAGCTACCTAAGCTAGTATGTGAGGTCTGAAAATCAGAGAGGGAGGTGATGCTATGCGGGAGAGCTGTGACCATGACCGCAGAAGAACAGGAGTTGAGGGCTAGTCGTGGGGTAGAATAAAGCCCGCCTTCCCTCCCGGGTCTCAGTATTTGTTTACTGCCTTTTTTATTTGGATTTTCTTCTTGTTTTTTTAAAGAACACACAAAAATGAGAGATGAATCTCACTTGCCCTAACTTGTTAAAAGAAAAAAAAAAGACATTTTCTCCTTGTCTTTTGTACCCATCTACTGCAGATTCAGGTCTCGCTAAACATTAAAATGTAAGCAGTCTCTCTGAAAACCGCCCTTCTCAGCATCTTTTTCAATCCAGACTTGTTATAAGGCACTTTACTTGGATTAAACTTAAATTCATTGGTGTTGTATTCAAACCTGTTGCTTCTTCCTGTTATTTATTGGTAGTCATTATGACGAATAAGGAGGGAAAAGTGTTCTGTTCATTAAGGAAATGGCTCCCATATCATTTGTCTCTCTTGTCTCTTGTTTTAATTGTGCCTCCCTTCTAGGTGCAAGTCATGCTTTGTGAGAGCTGTGCACTATTTTCTTGGTAGATTGAGATTTATGAGTCAGAGGGGGAATGATCAGAGGAGAAAGAGATTTATCCCAGTTACTGTTCAAAGGCTGCATTCTTTCTCTCTTTGTGTATATCCACAGGGGTCCAGGAGGAATGTGTTTTTTCAGGCAGTTGAAAGAGAAATGGACTTCTCTGTCTTTTGGGTTGGGGTTTTTTTTGGTGTCCCAGTCTTCTTGTTCTTCAGAGGATAGATGTATTACTGATGACAAGCAAAGCCAGAGATTCTGTCCCTGTAAATATTGGACACATGAAAAGACCCAAGTTGAGAAATTCAGATGGACTGTGGGTGTCCTAACAGAGCTGTGCCTCGGAAAGGCAGGGAAGAAATCCACTTCCAAGATGGGGATGAGAGTTTGAGCTGAAGCTCCATGGCTAAACAAAGTCCTGGTAGTAAAGAAGTCCTGCTTTGAGGACTGCCCAATGCCTGTCCTTGAACCACCCTTCTCTGCCTGATGTACGTCACGTGAATCTGGTACCATAATAAACTCTGAGCATTTGTTTTGCAGCTGTGCAAGGCTTCCAGGTCTGTCTTTGTAAGCATGCAGATCACCCCCAGTCCTTGACATGGACTACGGTACCCCCACCACACACAGAGGACAAACATATTATTAAATCCAGATGGTGGTATACCTCTCCAACCACGTGAGTCTCAAAAGTCTGTGCGGCACTCCTGTGGGCATACAAGGCTGTTCCTGGGTCTGTGCTTAGTTGCTTGGCTTACCGAAGTTGCTAGCCCAGTCTTCCTTGCAGGTTTTCAGAAGAAACTGTATATGGTCAGGGAGTTGTATACAGGAAAAGACACTAACTTAAGGATAGCCTTTATTGTGATGAGGAAGTGTTTAATAATGCACTATTTAGTTGTCTCCACCATGAGCGATTAAAAGCCTCTACATACTAATATCAAACTGGGATGCCTTGCAATTCCTGTTGACATAATTTTTAGCCTGGTTTCCTAAGGAAAACTGGCTGTCCTTTTCCAAGGGAAATTGCTGTATATCTCTCAGTCAGCCTTCCCGTTAAGTTCTTAAGCATAGCTGAACTTGATCAGTAGCTTAACAAAATGGTAGGCATCTCAAAGGTATTGTTGTGGTTTAACCCCAGCCAGCAACTAAGCACCACCCAGCCGCTCACTCATTTTCTACTGTATTTCCTCCAGCCCTGAGATAAGACAAAGTGATAGGAAAGCAAATAAGCCTGTTCTCTCATTAATCTTTCAATTGCTGAATTTGTGTGTCTATTGACGTGCAAAATGTGATTATACTTTTCCTTTGTCTTGTCAAAGGTGAAGTCATCTTAGTGACACTCCTCTGTCCACAGACACTTTCTTGGGAACTACCTGTTAAATACTTTCTGCAGCTGGCTTCTAAAATTCTCTGGTTTTGTTTGGTTTTGTTGGCCCAGGGGTGGCCTCAGATGTGAGACCAGATTCTCTGCCAGTTTTATCCGTGCAGTTTTATCAGAGTACCTGCCTTTAGCAGGGCTGTACCAGTATATGCCTAAGGCAACTAAGATGTCACAAGCTGAATGGCATTAGCTAATGGAGTGCAATTCAGATGGAGAGCAAGGTAATCAATCAACCAGTTCTCTGTTCTCTTCTGAGTGCCTTCATACTTCTGTGGGAATTTCAAGGACTCTGGTGATAGAAACAAAGCACCAAAAGCTAACTTGACTCAAAATTTCAGATGGGTAGCATGAACAGCGACCATCTGTGGTTTGTTTCTTTGTTTTTGAACAGGAGATCTTTTCTGGAGAGGAGGTGAAAGAAACAGGTTTGCTATGTGACCACATTGAGCTAAACACTGGCTTTGTTGAACTCTGAGACAAAATGCTGGCTTTTGAGGGCCAAGTATGTGCAATTTTTAGAGTAAGTCCCCATGGCTGTAGCTCTGGCTAGACAACTGCACCCATGTTCATGCTGTTTGACATCCCCAGTACAGAAAGGCTGAGTGCTGCGAGGGATCCTTGCTATTCCACAGCACCTGACTACGGTCTGCCTAGTCTTGGAGAGCATTTGTGCCATACTTGACTTCTCTGTAACCATGCGGACCCCAGGGCCACCTCACTGTTACCTTTGTAAGTGGCTCTGCCCCATGTCCTCCTTGGCTGTTCTCTGGTGACCACGGAGGGATTATTTTTCAGTGGGATGTTACTAGCAGGACAGGAAAGGCAGGAGGGGTTCAGCTGTTTTGTGAGGGACAGCCAGAGCTGCAGGTAAGAGAGCTGAGGTGACCTGCGGTGACCTCCTCGTGCTCCTGGGTAACCAGCTGGTTCACATGCAGGGGTCTAGCTCCTGTGCCAGTTTTATGTTGTTGCATTGTGAGATTTTGTGTGATATTTTTAAAAATTGTTTTTGGGTTTGTTTTTTTTTGTGATTCTTACTGAACCAAGGCCTGTCACCTCAGGCTGTTTCGGCAGAGTGACACCAGCATCCCTTGGCAGGACTGGATTTGCAGGACTGGGCTGTGGGCTAAATGAGCTGGCAGAAAGTCTGGAGTAGTGCCAGGTCTGGGATGAGCTGCCCAGTCCAGGAGGAGAGGGTTGTGGTCATCATCCTCTGTCTGCACCAAACTCACATTACCCTGTGGCCTTCCTTGCTCGGCACCCACCTGTTCAATGTCAGCATTGGAGCGTGCAGGTGTGTGAAACTACAGCCATCTGGCTTGTCCTCGACTCAGCGATGAAACTAACAGTCGCTTTCTGACAGAAGGCCATCCTTGGCTGGGCTGGGCTTGTCCACGGGTTCCCTGTTGTGTAGCATCTACTGGAGGATAGTGTCCATTTGTGTGGCACTTAGCATTTTCCTGGGATGACTGCCATAAGCATTCCATTTATGCTAGTGTCACTGATCAAGTCTGCGTGTTTTAGGGCTTTTGTCTGTCCCAAACTTGTAAGCAGTCAAGACCCAGGTGTTAGTTTAGTCTTGTGAAGCCCAGTGGCAGTTACCTGACCAGCAACCTCCTTGCTTGGTGCCCGTGTTGAGATGACATCATGACTGGTTACGGTGAGGCATCGTGGCATCTAGTTTTCTGGGTCACACTGGCTATAGCATCGTGCTGACCTGGCCATGTAACTACAGTGTTTTGGGCTATGCCTCTTCTCCAGGTGTACATTGACTAGTGGTGCTTCAGGTGGCTTGCGTCCAGAAGATGCATCCAAACTACATATGAGTGCCAACTGTAAAGTGCATCAAAAGCCCACTATTTTCAAAGCGTTACGGCTTGTCGAAAAAGGCTGGTGCCTTGCTGCAGCCTAGGCAGTGTGGACATATGGCCAACTTAGCCTGCAAAGCGGCTTTGAGAAGATCGTCTCAATAGAAGCAATGGAGAGTTGAGAGAGGATCGCTGAGTTCATTTTATACCTATTTCCTGAAATTTCTTCTTCTCAGCTTTATTCTTCCTGGTCATATATTCTTAAAATGAAGCTCTTCTTTATGGAAAAAAATAAAAAAATTCTGGCTCTGTAGTTTCCAGGCAGCATGGATTATAAAATGAAATAACCCAACTGTATATTTAGAAGCATGCAAGTAAATGTCTCGTAGCTAAACTTAATATAAAGGTACAGCTAATTGGAAGTAGTATGTTAACACAGAGAATAATGGTGTACTTATTTCCCATTTCACAAGGTAGAAGACAGACTTCAGTTAAATGAAATTGCAATGAAAATGATTACTATTTTGTTGTATTTCTGAGGAAGAAAGTAAACCTTGGAAATTTCTCAGGTGATTTTGGAACTTTCTTCTCTTGTGGGTGTTCTTTCAACTTTAAAACATTTTCATCAGAATTTTTTGATGCCTGTAAAAATAGTAATAACGTAGGAGACTAGCAATATTAGATAAACAATTGCCAATTAAATCAATCTCACTGTTAAAACACAATATGAAAATGTACACTGCAAAGCAGCATGAAAAAATGCATAGAAAAATGGTAATGCATGATTTTCAGAATCATGTGCTTTGTGATTTTTACATGCCTGTTTAGTGGTTTGTCCTAGTCCTTACCAAACAGTCGTGTAAGGAACCAGCTTTGCCAAGGACCTTCCCTGCAACACTCTCCTTGGGATACCTAGTTTGTGACAGCAAAAATGGGAATGCCATGGAAAGGAAAATGAGGAATGAGAGGAGATGGATGGTTTTCTGTGCGTGTGCATGTGGTAGGTAGGGAGAGCCCTGGACCATTTCCTGAATGTCAGGCCAGGATCCTGCTGAGAGATGCTGGTGGTCCTGCAGGATAACTCAGCCCCGGATTGTCTTTGTTCTTCAAGTGCTCTGTCTGTGAGAAGCCTGAAAAAGGTGGCATATGTTGGAAAAGCAGGGCGTGTGGTACCAAGTACCTGCTTTTTTTTTACCCTGATAGGAGAGGAGGATTTGTGGCCTGTCACAGACTGCAAGTTTCCTCTCTAGTGTCAGCAAGTGGGAATTTTGCTCCTTCCAGGGCAATATCGTAGGTTGAGACCTATGAACACACTGCAACAACTCAGCCAGGAGGGAAGCCTGAAACCATACTGAGGGACAAAACTTAGCTGCTAGAAGAAGCATTAGAAACTGGCAGTGAAGTTTGTCATGAACAGGTCCAGTGAGGAACCGGCTATGTTGTGCTCATCTCTGAGGAGATGCAAAACCCACAGCTGAATACTAAGCAAAAAGGGGGAAAAAAGGAGGAGGAAGAAAAAACCAAGCAGCATCGTTTGGAGGAAAGCACGTATTTTTCACTCTCATGTAGAATACAGGAAGTTGGTTTCAAATGTTTTCTTGTTGTCATTACCTCTTTGATAGGAGTAGTTCATGCTGCTACAGGAGAATCACAATTAAAACTGATGAGGGTGTGAGGGTAGCGTCCATGATAGGAGGCAGCGCATTCCCCTCTCTCTGTGTTGGCTTGCAGAGCCTCGCTCCTCACTGAGGGCACACAGGCTGCCACACTGCTCTGAGCGTGGAGGCGGGTGATTTTGATGCTGATGGTCATGCCCAGCTCCTCTTTCATGTGCCACAGGTCTGTGACTAGCTGATGAGTGTAGCTGCCCATTATGTATATGCAACGGGAGAGAAGAGGGCTGTTTTGCTGGGGCTCTACAAAAGCTGTGGACAAGAAGACCCAATGACAGAGGAGCGATAGCTCTGGTAAGCCAGACCTCTACGCAGTGTCTAATGTTAGTGTTTATCTGACCAGTGGGTAGCTGGAAGTGTTGTCAAATGGCAGATAAAACCCTAAAAACGTGCACTGTGACCATCCTTTTAGGATTCGTTGCAAGTAACCATGAGGCTAGGGATGCAAGAAGTCCGTTTTTATTTCCCTGTTGTTCAGTTCAAGAGTGAAATCAGGAATAACTTTTAAGTGAGAGTCAAATGGACTGCAAGCCTGTAGATGAAACAAAATACAGGGATGGAGACTCTGACCTTGTCTATCCACAAAATAGCAGTGATTTAGAGATCAGTTTATGAACTTATTACTTGCATCTATTTCATTGAATTCAGTAACTGATGTGTGCAGCATTCCCTTTCTAGCACACCTGGGTGGAAGAAGATGTTATCATGCCAGTTCAGGCACTCCTGCAGCAGCAGGAAATGATGAATAGAATAGCTGTTGTTTTCTTCCTTCGCTTCCTCTAGATGAACATCTGAAGTAAGGCAGAGGGGCATCTTTCCACACTGTCATTCTGTGTATTTCTCTTTCTTCAGCCTGTTTCCATTGTACTTTAATTTTGTGCAGAAGTGATGGCTTGCCCATGACCCCTGGCTGATGGTTGTTCTCTCATTTGGCCCTTGTCAGGGCAGAAGCAGGCGTACTGTGATTGCTTTACTCACCACGTTAGGCTATCAACCAGCATTTGTTGATCACTTGTGCGCTTGCAGATTTGAAGTTGTCATTCCTTCCATTTGCCACAGTTCTCTTTTCTTTTTTTCTTTTTCTTTTTTTTTTTTTTTAAAGCTTCTGGCACGGGACACAGCCCTTGCTATACTTCAAGTAATCCTCTCTGCACCCTTCCCAAAATTCATGGCTATTATTCAAGAAAGCAAAGAAGGGCTCAATGAACAACACTGAGGCAGAAAGAATGAAGTCCTGACAGTTCATATTTAACCGATGGCATTTTTAAAAATTCCTAATTAAATACCACAACCTTTTCTCATTTCAATTGTTGGCGATAGTTTTGCAGTAGCCCAGTGTGAATTTACTGTTCTCAGGCAAGAGAGGGGCCCTGTTGGTGGGAGAATTGTGCGGGTGGTGTAACACATCGATCTTCCAGCTCACCTTCCTGTTATTCAGATGCCAGAGTTTGTGATCAGTTGTATACAGCAAGTTGCCTATATTTGTGTTCCACATTTTGGTGGCACTTGCAAGATACCTACTGCTATGTCTTGTATTTTGCCACTAGTATGAGATTGCTGCTGAGCTGCTTCAACTTTGTGGAGAATGAAGTCATATATGTAAAAAGTAAATTATTTGGCATGTGCTTGACTTGCTACCCTGACTTTTTATGATGTTGTGAGTCAAATTCAGAGTGTTTGTCCTTACCTTCAGTGATCTGGATTGGCTGTAGTTCAAGCTGCAAACGAAGGCTGTGGTCAACAGCCTTCTGGACAGTGGAGCTTTTTCTACAAGCGTACCAGTCTGTATAGAAAATGGAAATAACGTTAGCTTTCAAGGGTTTTCTGCATTTTAATGGAAACTTACAATTCTGGACAAATCCTGTGTGCAAAGGTGGCTGGGTTAAAATCTAAGAGTGACTCCTAGGCAACCAAGAACAAGGGGAAGTTTGACAGAAACTGGTCCAAATTCATGCAAGCATTTGGATGAGTTAGCACATTTTATTTTTTTTTAATAAGCTTGAGGAGATCTTCTTGGCCTCGTTAAGGTATCTTTCAAGGTTGTTAGTTCCTGCAACAGAGAGGTTTCTGTAGTCATCCTGAGCCCTTTCAAGCATGGGCTGTTTGGCTGAGCAACTTTAATTGAGGAGTGAGGAGTTTGTGGAGTCTGCTATTAATAGCTGAGTACTAATAAGGTGATCCAGGAGAATGTAATAGTTTATGAGGTTGGGGGGAAGGGGGGTATAAAAGAGGTGCAGGAGGGGAAAATATTCCTCAGGTGAATCATTCTGATTTAGATAAATGGTTCTCATTCCACCTCCCAAAATGTGGATTAAATATTCAGAACAAGTAATTGTGAAGTAATGGACAAAACCTGACATGCACCTGCTGCATCATGTCTACCTCTTAATGAACAGTAAATGATGCAGCTGCTTTGCCACACTGGGTGTGTTTAGCTACAGAAGTGGGGAGATGGCAATAGAGAGCTGTGATGAGGCTGTGGTAGGTTTCTGTTTTTTAACAAAGGCTGCCAAGTGTCAATGTGTAATTTATGATCATTTCAAGAAAGGCTGCTTTTAGATTGAATATAGATGGGAAACAGGTGTGTCCTGTGTGGCAGATTTATGCCCGAAGTCCTGTACTTTTAAGAATATAAGTGAAATTTGAGAACAAGTAATTCTTAAACCATATTTACTCTGTCCACTGTAAGTTAGGAGTAAGTAGGTGCGTATCAGAGTGATAAAGGAGAAGTCAGATGCTGTTAGCTGGTTTTACTGAATGAACCTAGTCTATAGTGTCTCTCTTGGTTCTTCTCCTGGAAGAAGAACCTAGTGCTCTCTTTTTGGCATCTGCATGGAGATACTGTTGCATTTGTTTTTTCCTTGATGGCAATTTTGTTGCCCAGTTGACAGCTTAAGAAAATTTCTTCTCTAAGCAAATTGCCTGCAGTTTGCCAAGGGCAGGACTGAGGTTTGTGTGGGAAACCATCTTGGTTGTTGTTCATTGCTGATTTTGTTTGGTGTCAGAGGTCTTTGCTGTGCTGGAGGTCTCAATTTCAGGACAGAGTGACAATTAGAGCAGTCAAAAATTCCCTCCTCCTTTTGAGGTTCCTCGCATGTTGATGCAGCTCCCCAAACGTTTTCCAGAGGCGGGCAGCCATATAATTTGTTGGAAAAGCAGTAAGGTAACCTTCCAGGCGCTCTCGACATTGCTTGTCTTCTCAGATCTCTGAGAAGGGATTTGATGGTGGGGAAAAGAAAGCAGACTAGAAGCAGAGAGTACGTGTCATTTTTGCATAGCTTTTTTTTGGTACCGCGGTTCTAGAAGAGGGCAGGGTGTGATGTGTCAAAGCCAGGGCAGATAAAATGTTAGTACACAAACTTCCTAATTTGTCTTTCCTTCCTGTACAAATAAGCCAGTACCTTATCATGCATGAACACAGCTAATGTTGATGAATGGTGAAACCGTGTAGCATGGAGGCAGCAGTGTTTTGGGATTACCATATTCCCCAGTGGATATCTGCAAGTGCTGCAAAAGAAAGAAACAACACGGAGAACATGTAGGATGTGACTGATGCGCAGTTATCCCACGTGCTGCTGAGCAGAGATAGTCTGTGACTTCTGTGTCCAGAGGGACTGTTTATTAAGGAGAAAATGTACAATTGTTTTGTGCCTCCTTCAGGTGGCTTGGATTACGCGGCTTTGCGTGCTCACAGCAGCATAATTCCTCTGGGAATGTCCACCCAAGGAGAACCGATGTGGATGTGCAGAGCTCTGAGGTGTCCTGGGAGTTGTGGAGTGGCAGGGCTGCAAGGCAGCAGGAGCATGTCTTTGCTCCCACATGATGCAGAGGCTGCATGCAGAAACATAATAGCAAATTATAGATCTTTGTGGGTCCCAAGCAGTGTGAAAAATCTGCCCGTTGTCCTTTTAGGCAGTAGTGGGGTGGAGGAAGAGATCTCCATAGCCATACCTGGTCTATGGTTTTTTTCCATGTGGGCAATGAAAGGATATACCTTGGCATTTTTGAAATCAGCGTTTTCTACTTGTGTGTTTTTCCATCCAGCCTGAATTTTCAGTGATATTAAAGCATCTCTTTACCTTCCCTGGTAATGGAAAAGAGTCTACACTGGCACATATCGCATTGTGCCCACCTCAGGAACATTGCGCTCGGTGAAAGACCTATGATGTAAATGAGTATCCGACTGGTGGATTTACAGGCGAGGGATGTTTTGGAGTTGCACATACAACTGGACTGCTGGAAAACTTAGAGATGTTTTAAAACTCAAAAAGTGTTTTTAAAACCTGAAATCAATCATTTGTTTTGAGTGGGCCCATGTTTAGAGATGGAAATATTGAGTACAGTGTAAACCAGTTAGAATTACAGAAATGAAGGGTCTCACCCAACTGGCTTACCAGTGGTGGAGATGTAAGGATAAAAATGAAACAAATTGCAAGTTAACCTCTTAACACTTTGTTGTACGTGTGACAGACAAATCACTGATCTACCTGTGCTGATTCCCATTTCTCTATGATTCATGTACAAAACTGTCGTGGTAGAGACGGACACGACAAGTAATAGATCTCGCAAAATGGCTACTTTATTGTTCTAACACACCTTTTTATCCCCTTCTTCAGAGTATGTGTTAGATTATGATTGGCTTAGTTAGTAACTAACAATTCATGATTGGTGAGTTTGTCAGGACGGTTCTTCTTATCACTATCTTGTTTTCGTACTGGTCTTCTCGGATCTTTCCAGACTTCTCAAGGATATACTACAAGCTGCTCAAGGTCGCGCTGTTCTTGAACTGTCAGGAATTCCGTAGACTTGTTGCATCCCCCGACAATTCCCCCTTTTTGTATTTGTGCTAAAAATATCCTGGCTGCCCTCTGCAGGGCCCTTTGCAGAAGGCTGAAAAGACAGGGCAACATTAGAAGCATAGTTATCACAATCAAGATAACTACCCCCACAGTCTTGAGCAGAGATATCAACCATCCAGACAATCCCCAACCCTCAAATATCTTTGTCCTTGTGCTAAAAGCAAGAAATCAATTCCAGCTCTATTTTATAGCATAGCATGTCTGACACTATCAATGTCTAGCAGTAAATCTGATAATACTACACCAGTCTGTATTCAGGGACCCCAGAATTTGTGATTCCTGGGGTGGCAATGAGGGTTAATGCCCGATCCGTGAAAACCAGGCATTCCCATCCATTGAGTCCATGACCTGCTGCACAGGGGTCTCCATCAATAAGTTCTTAAACTTTGTCAATGTCAGTGTAACCCCCTATGAAACCTGTGAAAAAGGGATAGCTTGGTGTTGTTGTACTAAGGTATAAGAAATCTTGTCCAGTCACGTCAGCCAGGGTCATCCAGATGTTTTCTTTGGTTTGCGGTGGTATCCATGCCTATGTCCATCCGAGGACTGTAAGGTAGATGAACCATCTGTACATTCTCGTGCTGTCTTGCTCCGCAAATTCAGCCCAGCAATCGGTAGGTGCCAGCTTTATGTGGGCGTCCCCACGGAGGCAACGATGGCCTTGCCGTACACCAGTCCGATGCTCTTCGGAAAATCCCGGTATTTATACATTTGTAGAGGAACGGATTTCAGCACACGTGGCCAGCGGGTGCCAAAAATCCGCCTCATTTGCAACCTATGACGCATGCGCTCGCTGGCCAGGCGCGCTGCATGAGTCATAGTCATCCTCTCTATTGGTTCATGGACTTTGTGATGCGGTTGCAATGCACAGAGAATCTTGACCTGTTATATTGGTCAAGGTGACCTACACTTAGTTTTTGGTTGAGGTGGTATTAATATTGCCGCACCCTCTGGGATGTTCCAGATGATGATGGTCATTCAAATCAAGCGGGAGTCCATTGTGGGCCTGTATCTGTAGAAACACAAGCATAACCTCGCCCCCAGGTTAACAGCTCACATGGTCCACTCCACTGACCAGTAACTAAATCTTTAATGTGTACTTTGATGCCTCTTTGTAAATTCTGTGTTGAAAAAAGAGAAGTGTTGAAAAAAGGAGGTAGAGAAGAATTATCCCCATAATAGAGAAAGCTAAGAACATAAACCACGTTATCTAAACATGCCTGTGGTGGTTCCCCAATCATTCCCCCTTTTTGTTTTTGAAGCTGCTGCTTCAGTGTGCCATGTGCACGCAGCTCTACTATTTGTGGAGAACCATTTTGATACACTACTTTGCTGTTCCAGTTGTTGTTTTCATACCATACTACTGGTGCTTTACCTGTTTTTCCAGAACCATCTGTGAAGACAGTAGGGCCTTTCACAGGTTCCGGCTGGCTTAAGCTTTTTTGACCAAATGGTATTTCTCGAGCAAATTTCAGGAGCGGGTGCGACGGTAGATGATATGAGATCTGTCCTTGAAAACCCGCCATAGCCACTTGCAGCTTGTAATTGTGTGCCAGACACCATTGAAAGTACCAATTTTGAACAGGTAAAACAATAGTAGCTGGATCACATCATGTTAGTTCTACACATCGTTTTCTGGCTTTTATGATTACATCAGCAATAAGTTCAAACAAGCCAGGAGCAGTTTTTTGTGGCCAGAAATGACAAAAACATCCATTCTAAAATATGTAATGGGTCATCCCACTCAGAATTCCACTGCACCAAAGCACCAAATGGCACAGTTTTGTCAATTAGTACAAAGAATTGTACCAATTGAGACAGATCAATTTGAGAAACAAATTTCTGGTGTATACATTGTTCCACCCTGTGAATTACATTTAACACTTCCTTATTCAATATTCTGGGTTCTGTTGGATCATTGGAATTTTTTAATAAGTCTAATAGAGGTTGTAACTGCGAATTGGTCAGTCCAAGATAGGGCCTGATCCAATTCAAGGATCCCATTAATTTCTGTACATCACTGAGTGTCTTAACTGCAGGGTTAAGTTTCACAGGTTGGGGCACAACCTGCTTATTTGTAATTGTCATTCCCAAATATTTCCAGGGTGCTATTTTTTGCTCTTTTTCAGGGGCAATAACTAACTCATATTGTTGTAGCAAATTCGTGGCCAAATTGTTCATGCCATTCAACTGCTCCTTGTTGTCTGACGCTAACAGAATGTCATCCATATAGTGATAACTATAACTAGTAGGGAATTTTTCCCGTACAGGTGACAGAGCTTGTGCAACAAATGATTGATAAGTGGTTGGTGAATTTTTCATGCTCTGTGGCAGAACTCTCCATTGATATCTTTTTGCTGGTTCTGCATGATTGATAGAAGGCACAGAGAATGCAAAAATTTTTTAATTTTTTTTTTTTTTTTTTTTTTTTTTTTTGTCTTGGGAAGCTAGTGAAATTGTAAAAAAAAACAACCCTTAAGGTCCATGACAATGATTTCCCAATCTTGAGGGATCATGGCAGGTGAAGGCATGCCTGGTTGCAGAGCCCCCATCATGGCCATGACAGCATTGACTTGCCACAGGTCATGCAAAAATCGACATTTTCCTGATTTCTTTTTTTTTTTTTTCTTTTTTTTTTTTTTCTTTTTTTTTTTTCACAAACACTGGAGCATTCCACAGACTGTGAGATGGTTCAATGTGTCCGGCAGCTAGTTGTTCTGCTACCAATTCTTGCAGGGCCTTTAATTTTTTCAAGTGGTAGAGGCCACTGATCCACCCACACAGGGTTATTTGTTAACCAAGTTAAAACAAGCATGGGTTGTCTAACACCCTGCAGCACAGTGGCCCCCATTAAAAATCTGTGATAATTCTCACCCCCCACTGCGACAAGCAATCCCTCCCCCATAAATTGAGGGGAGCTGCCATCACATATGGTTTAATAACTGCTTGTTGGCCCTCAGGATTGGCAATCGGAACTGGAGTGGCTGCTATCTTTGCACGTGTGGATCCTCCCAGCCCCACTACTCCCATACCAGCCTCCTCTGTTGGCCAGGTAGACGGCCACAGATAATCGGCAATAATAGTCACATCAGCTCCGGTGTCCAGGAGCCCTGCAAGCCTTACTGTAGTCGGAGATCTTCCGTGATTCGACCGTGTGCACGTCATATGTGGTCAGGATGATGAGACAGTCTGAGACCAGCAGACCTGAGGGGGTCCCGTGGAGCTGAAGCCTCCAGCGCATCGCAGTCGCTGTTCTGCTTTTGAAATAGAACTCGAAAAAGGAACAAGTTGAGCAATGCGAGTACCTTTAGGGATTGGTACTGGTGGGTAGGGGGTCGAAATCATCGCACAAATTTGACCTGTTAAAGCAGCATCAATAACTCCCACATGCACGATTATTCCATTCAACGTGCTACCTGATCTTCCCGGTAGCAATGCACTCAGTCCCCGTCCTATAGGACCCCTTGCATTAAGAGGGACCTTAACGATGTCTTTCGTGGCTAGAGTTACTGTGTCGGCGGTGGATACATCCAACCCTGCTAAGCCAGCTGTTGCAGCTGACAATTGTTCACAGAGAGGAATTGGCCGGCTGTCGGGAGGGGATTTGTTCTCCTTGCGCGCCCTCTCACACTCATATTGTGGTTTTCCTGTAGCGGCTGTCCATTAGCATGAAATTTGGAATGACACTGTTTTGCAAAGTGTCCTGATTTCCCACATTTCTTGCAAATAATCTCTGGTGAGTGGTGCACCGGTTGTTTACCTGGTGATGTTTTGTGTGGAGAAGTTACCATGATGTGCCCTTCACTGCCACACCCAGAGCACTTTCCAGAATTTCTCATAGCATTGGCTATGGTGGTCACTGTGTGTGCCAGTGTCCCAACTTTAGAACATGCAGCTACCATGTCAGAGACAGAAGGATCTCCTGGCAGAGCCTGTATGATCTTTTGACAGTCCTCATTAGCATTATCTTTTACCAACTGTTTGCATAGCATTTGTCTTAAGACCTCATCTTCTACCTGTTTTTCCAGGGCAGCAGATATTTTTTCTACAAATTGTAAAAAGGGTTCTGTGGAGCCTTGGTGGATAGTGATGTATTTTTGCTTCGGAGCTGCCATATCCATGGTTCGCTTTATTGCCATAAGGCCTATATTTCGTGCTTGTTCGAGAGCCAGTGGAGGCCATGTAGCCTGTAGCTGAGGGTTACTATACTGCCCTTCACCAAGCAAAGCATCCTCTCCAAGGCCTAATCTCGGGTCACCCTGTGGCAGTCGTGAATTATGCAGCACCGCTGTGCGTGCCATCTGCCTCCAGGTGGATTGAAATATTTGCAATTGTACGGGCTGAAACAGCACTTGTGCTAGATGCATAATGTCATATGGACACAGCAGATCTGTGCTGATTATATGAATAAGTTGCATTACCTCAGGAGAATTGATTCCAAATTTTTGTACTTTATTCTGCAAATCCTGCACTACTCTCCAGCCTATGGGATTGTGCTCATCGTGCCGGTTTTTGCCTGCAGTAGCTTTGAAAACAGGAAATGTAACAGGAGCCTCTGCTGCGTTATCTAGAGGCTTTAGAAATGCAGGTGTTAGAGAGCACGGGCTGAGGCGTTCTACTAGATCCCAGTTGCCGGAGTCGGCAGCATATCTTCTAACTCCCTCCCAAAATTGATCAGGGGATCTCGGGACCACAGTTACTGTGGACGGAGGGAGAGTCCATGGCAGGGGTTCTTTTGGTATGGTTTTATCTGCGAGCTGCAGGGATCGCATAGCGTCAATTAGAGATTTTTCTGCCTCAGCTTCATTTTTGCTCTCATTTTCCGTGCGGCCCTCACATTCGGTTTGAGTCTCACCATCCTTTCGGCCCTCACTTTCGGTACGGCCCTGGCCTTCGTTACGGCCCTGGCTTTCCGGCTCAGTGTTAATCGCCACATTTTTCTCTTCGGGGGGGCTGATGGAGTCACCCCTTCCGCTGCCACACCAGTAGGTGGGGAGGGCCCCTCATCGCCCGGTAAAGTAATTAATGGCATAGGAGGAGGAGGTGAATAAGGGTATGATCTGATTTTGCTTGTGAAGGGTTTTCTGCCTGCAACTGCTGATATTGCAGCATCGGCCGCAGCTGTTACTTGAGCAGAAACTTTTTCATTGATAACATTTCTGATTTCTCATCTTTCTTTTGCTGATCTTTCGCATCACATTCTGCTTTCCATTCCTTCAGGGTCTCACGTAATAGATGCCATACGATCGCCAACTTAAAGAGCTCTTTCTGTCCTTTAGAGATCTCATCAAACATTTTCCCGCCCACTGTTTGCCATGCATCCACACTGAATGCAGTAACTGTTGTGGCTGTAAATCCTTGCACCTTACGCCGTATTAAAATCTGTTTCAGGCTTTGTTCGGGGGTTTTAACCCCTTTTCTTTTTAACAGGGCTTTCCCGGTAGACAAAATCGTCTCCTTTTCTTTTGTTAATTTCTGCCCCATTCTAACAGTTTAGTCCCTGGTGGCTCACCTTATTAGGTGTCTGGGCTCAGGTCCGGACCAGGCAGATTCCACTGCTCTCAGCTTCACTGGGCTCCATCTCCGCAGCTTTTCTCGCTGCCGGTATACTCTTTCGCAGCTCTCGTCGCCGCTGGTATACTTCTCTCTAGTGCTGGATTTATCGCCGTTAGATGATCTGTTCGCTCAGGCGCATCGGGGTCACCATTTGTCGCGATAGAGACGGACACGACAAGTAATAGATCACGCAAAATGGCTACTTTATTGTTCTAACACACCTTTTTATCCCCTTCTTCAGAGTATGTGTTAGATTATGATTGGCTTAGTTAGTAACTAACAATTCATGATTGGTGAGTTTGTCAGGATGGTTCTTCTTATCACTATCTTGTTTTCGTACTGGTCTTCTCGGATCTTTCCAGACTTCTCAAGGATATACTACAAGCTGCTCAAGGTCGCGCTGTTCTCGAACTGTCAGGAATTCCGTAGATTTGTTGCATCCCACAACAGCCACCTTCCGTGTGGGACAAGGAGCCGGACGTGTTCCTTTGCGGAAACAGGCTCTGCCGACGACGATAGCCATGAGATGTTCCTCCTCTGGGCAAGCCCGGGTCCCAAATCCTCTTGTGCCTGTGAATAGACTGCAGGGGGACGTTGAAGACCAGCAACAGCTTTCAGGGCTGCCACCTTCCGTGTGGGACAAGGAGCCGGACGAGTGCCTTTTCGGAAACAGGCTCTGCCGAGGACGAGAGCCATGAGATGTTCCTCCTCTGGGCAAGCCCGGGTCCTGAATTCTGTTGTGCCTGTGAATAGGCTGCAGGGGGACGGTGAAGACCAGCAACAGCTTTCAGGGCTGCCATATTCCATGTGGGAAAAGGAGCCGGACGTGCACCTTCTCGGAAACAGGCACTGTCGAGGACGAGAGTCATGAGATGTTCCTCCTCTGGGCAAGCCTGGATCCCAGATCCTGTTGTGCCTGTGAATAGGCTGCAGGGGGACGGTGAAGACCAGCAACATCTTTCAGGGCTGCCACATTCCGTGTGGGACAAGGAGCCAGACGTGGGCCTTTTGGGAAACAGGCCCTGCCGAGGACGAGAGCCATGAGATGTTCCTCCTCGGGGCAAGCCCGGGTCCCAGATCCTGTTGTACCTGTGAATAGGCTGCAGGGGAACGGTGAAGGCCAGCAACAGCTTTCAGGGCTGCCACCTTCCGTGTGGGACAAGGAGCCGGATGTGTGCCTTTTCGGAAACAGGCTCTGCCGATGACGATAGCCACGAGATGTTCCTCCTCTTGGCAAGCCCGGGTCCCAAATCCTCTTGTGCCTGTGAATAGGCTTCAGGGGAACGGTGAAGACCAGCAACAGCTTTCAGGGCTGCCACCTTCCGTGTGGGACAAGGAGCCGGATGTGTGCCTTTTCGGAAACAGGATCTGCCGAGGACGAGAGCCATGAGATGTTCCTCCTCTGGGCAAGACCGGGTCCCAGATCCTGTTATGCCTGTGAATAGGTTGCAGGGGGACGGTGAAGACCAGCAACAGCTTTCCGGCCTGCCACCTTCCGTGTGGGACAAGGAGCCGGAGGTGTGCCTTTTCGGAAACAGGCCATGACGAGGACGAGAGCCATGAGATGTTCCTCCTCTGGGCAAGCCCGGAACCCAGATCCTGTTGTGCCTGTGAATAGGCTGCAGGGGGACGGTGAAGACCAGCAACAGCTTTCAGGGCTGCCACCTTCCGTGTGGGACAAGGAGCCGGACGTGCACCTTCTCGGAAACAGGCCCTGTCGAGGACGAGAGCCATGAGGTGTTCCTCCTCGGGGCAAGCCCGGGTCCTGAATCCTGTTGTGCCTGTGAATAGGCTGCAGGGGGATGGTGAAGACCAGCAACAGCTTACAGGGCTGCCACCATCCGTGTGGGAAAAGGAGCCGGATGTGCCCTTCTCGGAAACAGTCTCTGCCGAGGACGAGAGCCATGAGATGTTCCTCCTCTGGGCAAGCCCGGGTCCCAGATCCTGTTGTGCCTGTGAATAGGCTGCAGGGGGACAATAAAGACCAGCAACAGCTTTCAGGGCTGCCACCTTCCGTGTGGGACAAGGAGCCGGACGTGTGCCTTTCTGGAAACAGGACTGCCGAGGACGAGAGCCATGAGATGGTCCTCCTCTGGTCAAGCCCGGGACCCAGATAGTGCTGTGCCTGTGAATAGGCTGCAGGGGGACGGTGAAGACCAGCAACAGCTTTCACGGATGCCATCTTCCTTGTGGGACAAGGAGCCGGACGTGTGCCTTTTCGGAAACAGGCCCTGCCAAGAACTAGAACCATGAGATGTTCCTCCTGTGGGCAAGCCCAGGTCCTGAATTCTGTTGTGCCTGTGAATAGGCTGCATGGGGACGGTGAAGACCAGCAACAGCTTTCAGGGCTGCCACCTTCCGTGTGGGACAAGGAGCCGGACGTGTGCCTTTCTGGAAACAGGCCCTGCCGGGGACGAGAGCCATGAGATGTTCCTCCTCTGGACAAGCCCGGGTCCTGAATTCTGTTGTGCCTGTGAATAGGCTGCAGGGGGACGGTGAAGACCAGCAACAGCTTTCAGGGCTGCCGCCTTCCGTGAGGTACAAGGAGCCAAACGTGTTCCTTTGCGGAAACAGGACTTGCCGACGACGATAGCCATGAGATGTTCCTCCTCTTGGCAAGCCCGGGTCCCAAACCCTCTTGTGCCTGTTGATAGGCTGCAGGGGGGCTGTGAAGACCAGCAACAGCTTTCAGGTGTGTTACCTTCAGTGTGGGACAAGGAGCCGGACGTGTGCCTTTTCGGAATCAGGCTCTGCCGAGGACGAGAGCCATGAGATGTTCCTCCTCTGGGCAAGCCCGGGTCCTGAATCCTGTTCTGCCTGTGAATAGGCTGCAGGGGGACGGTGAAGACCAGCAACAGCTTTCAGGGCTGCCACCTTCCGTGTGGGACATGGAGCCGGACGTGTGCCTTTCCGGAATCAGGCTCTGCCGAGGACGAGAGCCATGAGATGTACCTCCTCTGGGCAAGCCCGGGTCCCAAATCCTGTTGTGCCTGTGAATAGGCTGAAGGGGGGCCGTGAAGACCAGCAACAGCTTTCAGGTCTGTCACCTTCCGTGTGGGAAAAGGTGCCGGAAGTGTGCCTTTTCGGAATCAGGCTCTGCCGAGGACGAGAGCCATGAGATGTTCCTCCTCTGGGCATGCCCGGGTCCTGAATCCTGTTGTGCCAGTGAATAGGCTGCTTGGGGATGGTGAAGAACAGCAACAGCTTTCAGGGCTGCCACGTTCCGTGTGGGACAAGGAGCCGGAAGAGTCGTTTCCGGAATCAGCCTATGCCGAGGACGAGAGCCATGAGATGTTCCTCCGCAGGGCAAGCCCGCGTCGTGAATCCTGTTGTGCCTGTGAATAGGCTGCAGGGGGATGGTGAAGACCAGCAACAGCTTCCAGGGCTGCCACCTTCCGTGTGGGACAAGGAGCCGGACGTGTGCCTTCTCGGAAACAGGCTCTGCCAAGGACGAGAGCCATGAGATGTTCCTCATCGGGGCAAGCCCGGGTCCCAGATCCTGTTGTGCCTGTGAATAGGCTGCAGGGGGACGGTGAAGACCAGCAACAGCTTTCCGGCTTGCCACCTTCCGTGTGGGACAAGGAGCCGGACGTGTGCCTTTTCGGAATCAGGCTCTGCCGAGGACGAGAGCCATGAGATGTTCCTCCTCTGGGCAAGACCAGGTCCCAGATCCTGTTGTGCCTGTGAATAGGCTGCAGGGGGATGGTGAAGACCAGCAACAGCTTTCAGGGCTGCCACCTTCCGTGTGGGTCAGGGAGCCGGACGTGTGCCTTTTCGGAATCAGGCTCTGCCGAGGAAGAGAGCCATGAGATTTTCCTCCTCGGGGCATGCCCGGGTACTGAATCCTGTTGTGCCTGTGAATAGGCTGCAGGGGGACGGTGAAGACCAGTAACAGCTTTCAGGGCTGCCACCTTCCGTGTGGGACAAGGAGCCGGAAGTGTGCCTTTTCGGAAAGAGGCTCTGCCGAGGACGAGAGCCATGAGATGTTCCTCCTCTGGGCATGCCCGGATCCCAGATCCTGTTGTGCCTCTGAATAGGCTGCAGGGGGACGGTGTAGACCAGCAACAGCTTTCAGGGCTGCCACCTTCCGTGTGGGACAAGGAGCCGGACGAGTGCCTTTCCGGAATCAGGCTCTGCCGAGGACGAGAGCCATGAGATGTTCCTCCTCTGGGCAAGCACGCGTCGTGAATCCTATTGTGCCTGTGAATAGGCTGCAGGGGGACGGTGAAGACCAGCAACAGCTTTCCGGCTTGCCACCTTCCGTGTGGGACAAGGAGCCGGAAGTGTGCCGTTCCGGAAAGAGGCTCTGCCGAGGACGAGAGCCATGAGATGTTCCTCCTCTGGGCAAGGCCGGGTCCCAGATCCTGTTGTGCCTGTGAATAGGCTGCAGGGGGACGGTGAAGACCAGCAACAGCTTTCAGGGCTGCCACCTTCCGTGTGGGACAAAGAGCCGGATGTGTGCCTTCTCGGAAACAAGCTCTGCCGAGGACGAGAGCCATGAGATGTTCCTCCTCTGGGCAAGCCCGCGTCGTGAATCCTATTTTGCCTGTGAATAGGCTGCAGGGGGACGGTGAAGACCAGCAACAGCTTTCAGGGCTGCCACCTTCCGTGTGGTACAAGGAGCCGGACGTGTGCCTTTCCGGAATCAGGCTATGCCGAGGACGAGAGCCATGAGATGTTCCTCCTCTGGGCAAGCCCGTGTCCCAGATCCTGTTGTGCCTGTGAATAGGCTGCAGGGGGACGGTGAAGACCAGCAACAGCTTTCAGGGCTGCCACCTTCCGTGTGGGACAAGGAGCCGGACGTGTGCCTTTTCGGAATCAGGCTCTGCCGAGGACGAGAGCCATGAGATGTTCCTCCTCTGGGCATGCCCGGGTCCTGAATCCTGTTGTGCCTCTGAATAGGCTGCAGGGGGACGGTGAAGACCAGCAACAGCTTTCAGGGCTGCCACCTTCCGTGTGGGACAAGGAGCCGGACGTGTGCCTTTTCGGAATCAGGCTCTGCCGAGGACGAGAGCCATGAGATGTTCCTCCTCTGGGCATGCCCGCGTCCTGAATCCTGTTGTGCCTCTGAATAGGCTGCAGGGGGACGGTGAAGACCAGCAACAGCTTTCAGGGCTGCCACCTTCCGTGTGGGACAAGGAGCCGGACGTGTGCCTTTTCGGAATCAGGCTCTGCCGAGGACGAGATCCATGAGATGTTCCTCCTCTGGGCATGCCCGGGTCCCAGATCCTGTTGTGCCTGTGAATAGGCTGCAGGGGGACGGTGAAGACCAGCAACAGCTTTCAGGGCTGCCACCTTCCGTGTGGGACAAGGAGCCGGACGTGTGCCTTTTCGGAATCAGGCTCTGCCGAGGACGAGAGTCATGAGATGTTCCTCCTCTGGGCAATCCCAGGTCCCAGATCCTGTTGTGCCTGTGAATAGGCTGCACGGGGACGGTGAAGACCAGCAACAGCTTTCAGGGCTGCCACCTTCCGTGTGGGACAAGGAGCCGGACGTGTGCCTTTTCGGAATCAGGCTCTGCCGAGGACGAGAGCCATGAGATGTTCCTCCTCTGGGCAAGCCCGGGTCCCAGATCCTGTTGTACCTGTGAATAGGCTGCAGGGGGACGGTGAAGACCAGCAACAGCTTTCAGGGCTGCCACCTTCCGTGTGGGACAAGGAGCCGGACGTGTGCCTTTTCGGAATCAGGCTCTGCCGAGGACGAGAGCCATGAGATGTTCCTCCTCTGGGCATGCCCGGGTCCCAGATCCTGTTGTGCCTGTGAATAGGCTGCAGGGGGACGGTGAAGACCAGCAACAGCTTTCAGGGCTGCCACCTTCCGTGTGGGACAAGGAGCCGGACGTGTGCCTTTTCGGAATCAGGCTCCACCGAGGACGAGAGCCATGAGATGTTCCTCCTCTGGGCAAGCCCGGGTCCCAGATCCTGTTGTACCTGTGAATAGGCTGCAGGGGGACGGTGAAGACCAGCAACATCTTTCAGGGCTGCCACCTTCCGTGTGGGACAAGGAGCCGGACGTGTGCCTTTTCGGAATCAGGCTCTGCCGAGGACGAGAGCCATGAGATGTTCCTCCTCTGGGCATGCCCGGGTCCTGAATCCTGTTGTACCTGTGAATAGGCTGCAGGGGGACGGTGAAGACCAGCAACATCTTTCAGGGCTGCCACCTTCCGTGTGGGACAAGGAGCCGGACGTGTGCCTTTTCGGAATCAGGCTCTGCCGAGGACGAGAGCCATGAGATGTTCCTCCTCTGGGCAAGCCCAGGTCCCAGATCCTGTTGTGCCTGTGAATAGGCTGCAGGGGGACGGTGAAGACCAGCAACAGCTTTCAGGGCTGCCACCTTCCGTGTGGGACAAGGAGGCGGACGTGTGCCTTTTCGGAATCAGGCTCTGCCGAGGACGAGAGCCATGAGATGTTCCTCCTCTGGGCAAGCCCGGGTCCCAGATCCTGTTGTACCTGTGAATAGGCTGCAGGGGGACGTTGAAGACCAGCAACAGCTTTCAGGGCTGCCACCTTCCGTGTGGGACAAGGAGCCGGACGTGTGCCTTTTCGGAATCAGGCTCTGCCGAGGACGAGAGCCATGAGATGTTCCTCCTCTCAGCAAGCCCGGGTCCCAGATCCTGTTGTGCCTGTGAATAGGCTGCAGGGGGACGGTGAAGACCAGCAACATCTTTCAGGGCTGCCACCTTCCGTGTGGGACAAGGAGCCGGACGTGTGCCTTTTCGGAATCAGGCTCTGCCGAGGACGAGATCCATGAGATGTTCCTCCTCTGGGCATGCCCGGGTCCCAGATCCTGTTGTGCTTGCGAATAGGCTTCAGGGGGACGGTGAAGACCAGCAACATCTTTCAGGGCTGCCACCTTCCGTGTGGGACAAGGAGCCGGACGTGTGCCTTTTCGGAATCAGGCTCTGCCGTGGACGAGAGTCATGACATGTTCCTCCTCTCAGCAAGCCCGGGTCCCAGATCCTGTTGTACCTGTGAATAGGCTGCAGGGGGACGGTAAAAACCAGCAACAGCTTTCAGGGCTGCCACCTTCCGTGTGGGACAAGGAGCCGGACGTGTGCCTTTTCGGAATCAGGCTCTGCCGAGGACGAGAGCCATGAGATGTTCCTCCTCTTGGCACGCCCGGGTCCCAGATCCTGTTGTACCTGTGAATAGGCTGCAGGGGGACGGTGAAGACCAGCAACAGATTTCAGGGCTGCCACCTTCCGTGTGGGACAAGGAGCCGGACGTGTGCCTTTTCGGAATCAGGCTCTGCCGAGGACGAGATCCATGAGATGTTCCTCCTCTGGGCATGCCTGGGTCCTGAATCCTGTTGTGCCTCTGAATAGGCTGCAGGGGGACGGTGAAGACCAGCAACAGCTTTCAGGGCTGCCACCTTCCGTGTGGGACAAGGAGCCGGACGTGTGCCTTTTCGGAATCAGGCTCTGCCGAGGACGAGATCCATGAGATGTTCCTCCTCTGGGCATGCCCGGGTCCCAGATCCTGTTGTGCTTGTGAATAGGCTGCAGGGGGACGGTGAAGACCAGCAACAGCTTTCAGGGCTGCCACCTTCTGTGTGGGACAAGGAGGCGGACGTGTTCCTTTTCGGAATCAGGCTCTGCCGAGGACGAGAGCCATGAGATGTTCCTCCTCTGGGCACGCCCGGGTCCCAGATCCTGTTGTACCTGTGAATAGGCTGCAGGGGGATGGTGAAGACCAGCAACATCTTTCAGGGCTGCCACCTTCCGTGTGGGACAAGGAGCCGGACGTGTGCCTTTTCGGAATCAGGCTCTGCCGAGGATGAGAGCCATGAGATGTTCCTCCTCTGGGCAAGCCCGGGTCCCAGATCCTGTTGTACCTGTGAATAGGCTGCAGGGGGACGGTGAAGAACAGCAACATCTTTCAGGGCTGCCACATTCTGTGTGGGACAAGGAGCCGGACGTGTGCCTTTTCGGAATCAGGCTCTGCCGAGGACGAGATCCATGAGATGTTCCTCCTCTGGGCATGCCCGGGTCCCAGATCCTGTTGTGCTTGTGAATAGGCTGCAGGGGGACGGTGAAGACCAGCAACAGCTTTCAGGGCTGCCATCTTCTGTGTGGGACAAGGAGCCGGACGTGTGCCTTTTCGGAATCAGGCTCTGCCGAGGACGAGAGCCATGAGATGTTCCTCCTCTGGGCACGCCCGGGTCCCAGATCCTGTTGTACCTGTGAATAGGCTGCAGGGGGACGGTGAAGACCAGCAACATCTTTCAGGGCTGCCACCTTCCTTGTGGGACAAGGAGCCGGACGTGTGCCTTTTCGGAATCAGGCTCTGCCGAGGATGAGAGCCATGAGATGTTCCTCCTCTGGGCAAGCCCGGGTCCCAGATCCTGTTGTACCTGTGAATAGGCTGCAGGGGGACGGTGAAGAACAGCAACATCTTTCAGGGCTGCCACATTCTGTGTGGGACAAGGAGCCGGACGTGTGCCTTTTCGGAATCAGGCTCTGCCGAGGACGAGATCCATGAGATGTTCCTCCTCTGGGCATGCCCGGGTCCTGAATCCTGTTGTGCCTCTGAATAGGCTGCAGGGGGACGGTGAAGACCAGCAACAGCTTTCAGGGCTGCCACCTTCCGTGTGGGACAAGGAGCCGGACGTGTGCCTTTTCGGAATCAGGCTCTGCCGAGGACGAGAGCCATGAGATGTTCCTCCTCTCAGCAAGCCCGGGTCCCAGATCCTGTTGTACCTGTGAATAGGCTGCAGGGGGACGGTGAAGACCAGCAACAGCTTTCAGGGCTGCCACCTTCCGTGTGGGACAAGGAGCCGGACGTGTGCCTTTTCGGAATCAGGCTCTGCCGAGGACGAGAGCCATGAGATGTTCCTCCTCTTGGCACGCCCGGGTCCCAGATCCTGTTGTACCTGTGAATAGGCTGCAGGGGGACGGTGAAGACCAGCAACAGCTTTCAGGGCTGCCACCTTCCGTGTGGGACAAGGAGCCGGACGTGTGCCTTTTCGGAATCAGGCTCTGCCGAGGACGAGAGCCATGAGATGTTCCTCCTCTGGGCATGCCCGGGTCCTGAATCCTGTTGTGCCTCAGAATAGGCTGCAGGGGGACGGTGAAGACCAGCAACAGATTTCAGGGCTGCCACCTTCCGTGTGGGACAAGGAGCCGGACGTGTGCCTTTTCGGAATCAGGCTCTGCCGAGGACGAGATCCATGAGATGTTCCTCCTCTGGGCATGCCCGGGTCCTGAATCCTGTTGTGCCTCAGAATAGGCTGCAGGGGGACGGTGAAGACCAGCAACAGATTTCAGGGCTGCCACCTTCCGTGTGGGACAAGGAGCCGGACGTGTGCCTTTTCGGAATCAGGCTCTGCCGAGGACGAGATCCATGAGATGTTCCTCCTCTGGGCATGCCCGGGTCCCAGATCCTGTTGTGCTTGTGAATAGGCTGCAGGGGGACGGTGAAGACCAGCAACAGCTTTCAGGGCTGCCACCTTCTGTGTGGGACAAGGAGGCGGACGTGTTCCTTTTCGGAATCAGGCTCTGCCGAGGACGAGAGCCATGAGATGTTCATCCTCGGGGCATGTCCAGGTCCCAGATCCTGTTGTGCCTGTGAATAGGCTGCAGGGGGACGGTGAAGACCAGCAACAGCTTTCAGGGCTGCCACCTTCCGTGTGGGACAAGGAGGCGGACGTGTGCCTTTTCGGAATCAGGCTCTGCCGAGGACGAGATCCATGAGATGTTCCTCCTCTGGGCATGCCCGGGTCCTGAATCCTGTTGTGCCTCTGAATAGGCTGCAGGGGGATGGTGAAGACCAGCAACAGCTTTCAGGGCTGCCACCTTCCGTGTGGGACAAGGAGCCGGACGTGTGCCTTTTCGGAATCAGGCTCTGCCGAGGACGAGATCCATGAGATGTTCCTCCTCTGGGCATGCCCGGGTCCCAGATCCTGTTGTGCCTGTGAATAGGCTGCAGGGGGACGGTGAAGACCAGCAACAGCTTTCAGGGCTGCCACCTTCCGTGTGGGACAAGGAGCCGGACGTGTGCCTTTTCGGAATCAGGCTCTGCCGAGGACGAGAGCCATGAGATGTTCCTCCTCTGGGCAAGACCAGGTCCCAGATCCTGTTGTGCCTGTGAATAGGCTGCAGGGGGACGGTGAAGACCAGCAACAGCTTTCAGGGCTGCCACGTTCCGTGTGGGACAAGGAGCCGGACGTGTGCCTTTTCGGAATCAGGCTCTGCCGAGGACGAGATCCATGAGATGTTCCTCCTCTGGGCATGCCCGGGTCCCAGATCCTGTTGTGCCTGTGAATAGGCTGCAGGGGGACGGTGAAGACCAGCAACATCTTTCAGGGCTGCCACCTTCCGTGTGGGACAAGGAGCCGGACGTGTGCCTTTTCGGAATCAGGCTCTGCCGAGGACGAGAGCCATGAGATGTTCCTCCTCTCAGCAAGCCCAGGTCCCAGATCCTGTTGTGCCTGTGAATAGGCTGCAGGGGGATGGTGAAGACCAGCAACAACTTTCAGGGCTGCCACCTTCCGTGTGGGACAAGGAGCCGGACGTGTGCCTTTTCGGAATCAGGCTCCACCGAGGACGAGAGCCATGAGATGTTCCTCCTCTGGGCAAGCCCGGGTCCCAGATCCTGTTGTACCTGTGAATAGGCTGCAGGGGGACGGTGAAGACCAGCAACATCTTTCAGGGCTGCCACCTTCCGTGTGGGACAAGGAGCCGGACGTGTGCCTTTTCGGAATCAGGCTCTGCCGAGGACGAGAGCCATGAGATGTTCCTCCTCTCAGCAAGCCCGGGTCCCAGATCCTGTTGTGCCTGTGAATAGGCTGCAGGGGGACGGTAAAGACCAGCAACAGCTTTCAGGGCTGCCACCTTCCGTGTGGGACAAGGAGCCGGACGTGTGCCTTTTCGGAATCAGGCTCTGCCGAGGACGAGAGCCATGAGATGTTCCTCCTCTGGGCATGCCCGGGTCCTCAATCCTGTTGTGCCTGTGAATAGGCTGCAGGGGGACGGTGAAGACCAGCAACAGCTTTCAGGGCTGCCACCTTCTGTGTGGGACAAGGAGTCGGACGTGTTCCGTTTCGGAATCAGGCTCTGCCGAGGACGAGAGCCATGAGATGTTCCTCCTCGGGGCATGTCCAGGTCCCAGATCCTGTTGTGCCTCTGAATAGGCTGCAGGGGGACGGTGAAGACCAGCAACAGCTTTCAGGGCTGCCACCTTCCGTGTGGGACAAGGAGCCGGACGTGTGCCTTTTCGGAATCAGGCTCTGCCGAGGACGAGAGCCATGAGATGTTCCTCCTCTGGGCACGCCCGGGTCCCAGATCCTGTTGTACCTGTGAATAGGCTGCAGGGGGACGGTGAAGACCAGCAACATCTTTCAGGGCTGCCACCTTCCGTGTGGGACAAGGAGCCGGACGTGTGCCTTTTCGGAATCAGGCTCTGCCGAGGATGAGAGCCATGAGATGTTCCTCCTCTGGGCAAGCCCGGGTCCCAGATCCTGTTGTACCTGTGAATAGGCTGCAGGGGGACGGTGAAGAAGAGCAACAGCTTTCAGGGCTGCCACATTCTGTGTGGGACAAGGAGCCGGACGTGTGCCTTTTCGGAATCAGGCTCTGCCGAGGACGAGAGCCATGAGATGTTCCTCCTCTGGGCATGCCCGGGTCCTGAATCCTGTTGTGCCTCTGAATAGGCTGCAGGGGGACGGTGAAGACCAGCAACAGCTTTCAGGGCTGCCACCTTCCGTGTGGGACAAGGAGCCGGACGTGTGCCTTTTCGGAATCAGGCTCTGCCGAGGACGAGAGCCATGAGATGTTCCTCCTCTCAGCAAGCCCGGGTCCCAGATCCTGTTGTACCTGTGAATAGGCTGCAGGGGGACGGTGAAGACCAGCAACAGCTTTCAGGGCTGCCACCTTCCGTGTGGGACAAGGAGCCGGACGTGTGCCTTTTCAAAATCAGGCTCTGCCGAGGACGAGAGCCATGAGATGTTCCTCCTCTCAGCAAGCCCGGGTCCCAGATCCTGTTGTACCTGTGAATAGGGTGCAGGGGGACGGTGAAGACCAGCAACAGCTTTCAGGGCTGCCACCTTCCGTGTGGGACAAGGAGCCGGACGTGTGCCTTTTCGGAATCAGGCTCTGCCGAGGACGAGAGCCATGAGATGTTCCTCCTCTGGGCAAGCCCGGGTCCCAGATCCTGTTGTACCTGTGAATAGGCTGCAGGGGGACGGTGAAGACCAGCAACAGCTTTCAGGGCTGCCACCTTCCGTGTGGGACAAGGAGCCGGACGTGTGCCTTTTCGGAATCAGGCTCTGCCGAGGACGAGATCCATGAGATGTTCCTCCTCTGGGCATGCCCGGGTCCTGAATCCTGTTGTGCCTCTGAATAGGCTGCAGGGGGACGGTGAAGACCAGCAACAGCTTTCAGGGCTGCCACCTTCCGTGTGGGACAAGGAGCCAGACGTGTGCCTTTTCGGAATCAGGCTCTGCCGAGGACGAGATCCATGAGATGTTCCTCCTCTGGGCATGCCCGGGTCCCAGATCCTGTTGTGCTTGTGAATAGGCTGCAGGGGGACGGTGAAGACCAGCAACAGCTTTCAGGGCTGCCACCTTCTGTGTGGGACAAGGAGGCGGACGTGTTCCTTTTCGGAATCAGGCTCTGCCGAGGACGAGAGCCATGAGATGTTCCTCCTCGGGGCATGTCCAGGTCCCAGATCCTGTTGTGCCTGTGAATAGGCTGCAGGGGGACGGTGAAGACCAGCAACAGCTTTCAGGGCTGCCACCTTCCGTGTGGGACAAGGAGCCGGACGTGTGCCTTTTCGGAATCAGGCTCTGCCGAGGACGAGATCCATGAGATGTTCCTCCTCTGGGCATGCCCGGGTCCTGAATCCTGTTGTGCCTCTGAATAGGCTGCAGGGGGACGGTGAAGACCAGCAACATCTTTCAGGGCTGCCACCTTCCGTGTGGGACAAGGAGCCGGACGTGTGCCTTTTCGGAATCAGGCTCTGCCGAGGACGAGAGCCATGAGATGTTCCTCCTCTGGGCAAGAGCAGGTCCCAGATCCTGTTGTGCCTGTGAATAGGCTGCAGGGGGACGGTGAAGACCAGCAACAGCTTTCAGGGCTGCCACCTTCCGTGTGGGACAAGGAGCCGGACGTGTGCCTTTTCGGAATCAGGCTCTGCCGAGGACGAGAGCCATGAGATGTTCCTCCTCTGGGCACGCCCGGGTCCCAGATCCTGTTGTACCTGTGAATAGGCTGCAGGGGGACGGTGAAGACCAGCAACAGCTTTCAGGGCTGCCACCTTCCGTGTGGGACAAGGAGCCGGACGTGTGCCTTTTCGGAATCAGGCTCTGCCGAGGACGAGAGCCATGAGATGTTCCTCCTCTCAGCAAGCCCGGGTCCCAGATCCTGTTGTGCCTGTGAATAGGCTGCAGGGGGACGGTGAAGACCAGCAACATCTTTCAGGGCTGCCACCTTCCGTGTGGGACAAGGAGCCGGACGTGTGCCTTTTCGGAATCAGGCTCTGCCGAGGACAAGATCCATGAGATGTTCCTCCTCTGGGCATGCCCGGGTCCCAGATCCTGTTGTGCTTGCGAATAGGCTTCAGGGGGACGGTGAAGACCAGCAACAGCTTTCAGGGCTGCCACCTTCCGTGTGGGACAAGGAGCCGGACGTGTGCCTTTTCGGAATCAGGCTCTGCCGAGCACGAGAGCCATGAGATGTTCCTCCTCTGGGCATGCCCGGGTCCTGAATCGTGTTGTGCCTGTGAATAGGCTGCAGGGGGACGGTGAAGACCAGCAACAGCTTTCAGGGCTGCCACCTTCCGTGTGGGACAAGGAGCCAGACGTGTGCCTTTTCGGAATCAGGCTCTGCCGAGGACGAGAGCCATGAGATGTTCCTCCTCTGGTCATGCCCGGGTCCCAGATCCTGTTGTGCCTGTGAATAGGCTGCAGGGGGACAATAAAGACCAGCAACAGCTTTCAGGGCTGCCACCTTCCGTGTGGGACAAGGAGCCGGACGTGTGCCTTTTCGGAATCAGGCTCTGCCGAGGACGAGAGCCATGAGATGTTCCTCCTCTCAGCAAGCCCGGGTCCCAGATCCTGTTGTACCTGTGAATAGGCTGTAGGGGGACGGTGAAGACCAGCAACAGATTTCAGGGCTGCCACCTTCCGTGTGGGACAAGGAGCCGGACGTGTGCCTTTTCGGAATCAGGCTCTGCCGAGGACGAGATCCATGAGATGTTCCTCCTCTGGGCATGCCCGGGTCCCAGATCCTGTTGTGCCTGTGAATAGGCTGCAGGGGGACGGTGAAGACCAGCAACAGCTTTCAGGGCTGCCACCTTCCGTGTGGGACAAGGAGCCGGACGTGTGCCTTTTCGGAATCAGGCTCTGCCGAGGACGAGAGCCATGAGATGTTCCTCCTCTGGGCAAGACCAGGTCCCAGATCCTGTTGTGCCTGTGAATAGGCTGCAGGGGGACGGTGAAGACCAGCAACAGCTTTCAGGGCTGCCACCTTCCGTGTGGGACAAGGAGCCGGACGTGTGCCTTTTCGGAATCAGGCTCTACCGAGGACGAGAGCCATGAGATGTTCCTCCTCTGGGCATGCCCGGGTCCCAGATCCTGTTGTGCCTGTGAATAGGCTGCAGGGGGACGGTGAAGACCAGCAACATCTTTCAGGGCTGCCACCTTCCGTGTGGGACAAGGAGCCGGACGTGTGCCTTTTCGGAATCAGGCTCTGCCGAGGACGAGAGCCATGAGATGTTCCTCCTCTCAGCAAGCCCAGGTCCCAGATCCTGTTGTGCCTGTGAATAGGCTGCAGGGGGATGGTGAAGACCAGCAACAACTTTCAGGGCTGCCACCTTCCGTGTGGGACAAGGAGCCGGACGTGTGCCTTTTCGGAATCAGGCTCCACCGAGGACGAGAGCCATGAGATGTTCCTCCTCTGGGCAAGCCCGGGTCCCAGATCCTGTTGTACCTGTGAATAGGCTGCAGGGGGACGGTGAAGACCAGCAACATCTTTCAGGGCTGCCACCTTCCGTGTGGGACAAGGAGCCGGACGTGTGCCTTTTCGGAATCAGGCTCTGCCGAGGACGAGAGCCATGAGATGTTCCTCCTCTGGGCAAGCCCGGGTCCCAGATCCTGTTGTGCCTGTGAATAGTCTGCATGGGGACGGTAAAGACCAGCAACAGCTTTCAGGGCTGCCACCTTCCGTGTGGGACAAGGAGCCGGACGTGTGCCTTTTCGGAATCAGGCTCTGCCGAGGACGAGAGCCATGAGATGTTCCTCCTCTGGGCATGCCCGGGTCCTCAATCCTGTTGTGCCTGTGAATAGGCTGCAGGGGGACGGTGAAGACCAGCAACAGCTTTCAGGGCTGCCACCTTCCGTGTGGGACAAGGAGCCGGACGTGTGCCTTTTCGGAATCAGGCTCTGCCAAGGACGAGATCCATGAGATGTTCCTCCTCTGGGCATGCCCGGGTCCCAGATCCTGTTGTGCCTGTGAATAGGCTGCAGGGGGACGGTGAAGACCAGCAACAGCTTTCAGGGCTGCCACCTTCCGTGTGGGACAAGGAGCCGGACGTGTGCCTTTTCGGAATCAGGCTCTGCCGAGGATGAGAGCCATGAGATGTTCCTCCTCTCAGCAAGCACGGGTCCCAGATCCTGTTGTACCTGTGAATAGGCTGCAGGGGGACGGTGAAGACCAGCAACAGCTTTCAGGGCTGCCACATTCTGTGTGGGACAAGGAGCCGGACGTGTGCCTTTTCGGAATCAGGCTCTGCCGAGGAAGAGATCCATTAGATGTTCCTCCTCTGGGCATGCCCAGGTCCCGAATCCTGTTGTGCCTGTGAATAGGCTGCAGTGGGACGGTGAAGACCAGCAACAGCTTTCAGGGCTGCCACCTTCCGTGTGGGACAAGAGCCGGACGTGTGCCTTTTCGGAATCAGGCTCTGCCGAGGACGAGAGCCATGAGATGTTCCTCCTCTGGGCACGCCCGGGTCCCAGATCCTGTTGTACCTGTGAATAGGCTGCAGGGGGACGGTGAAGACCAGCAACATCTTTCAGGGCTGCCACCTTCCGTGTGGGACAAGGAGCCGGACGTGTGCCTTTTCGGAATCAGGCTCTGCCGAGGACGAGATCCATGAGATGTTCCTCCTCTGGGCATGCCCGGGTCCCAGATCCTGTTGTGCCTGTGAATAGGCTGCAGGGGGACGGTGAAGACCAGCAACATCTTTCAGGGCTGCCACCTTCCGTGTGGGACAAGGAGCCGGACGTGTGCCTTTTCGGAATCAGGCTCTGCCGAGGACGAGAGCCATGAGATGTTCCTCCTCTGGGCAAGCCCGGGTCCCAGATCCTGTTGTACCTGTGAATAGGCTGCAGGGGGACGTTGAAGACCAGCAACAGCTTTCAGGGCTGCCACCTTCCGTGTGGGACAAGGAGCCGGACGTGTGCCTTTTCGGAATCAGGCTCTGCCGAGGACGAGAGCCATGAGATGTTCCTCCTCTCAGCAAGCCCGGGTCCCAGATCCTGTTGTACCTGTGAATAGGCTGCAGGGGGACGGTGAAGACCAGCAACAGCTTTCAGGGCTGCCACCTTCCGTGTGGGACAAGGAGCCGGACGTGTGCCTTTTCGGAATCAGGCTCTGCCGAGGACGAGAGCCATGAGATGTTCCTCCTCTGGGCATGCCCGGGTCCTGAATCCTGTTGTGCCTCTGAATAGGCTGCAGGGGGACGGTGAAGACCAGCAACAGCTTTCAGGGCTGCCACCTTCCGTGTGGGACAAGAGCCGGACGTGTGCCTTTTGGGAATCAGGCTCTGCCGAGGACGAGAGCCATGAGATGTTCCTCCTCTGGGCACGCCCGGGTCCCAGATCCTGTTGTACCTGTGAATAGGCTGCAGGGGGACGGTGAAGACCAGCAACAGCTTTCAGGGCTGCCACCTTCCGTGTGGGACAAGGAGCCGGACGTGTGCCTTTTCGGAATCAGGCTCTGCCGAGGACGAGATCCATGAGATGTTCCTCCTCTGGGCATGCCCGGGTCCCAGATCCTGTTGTGCCTGTGAATAGGCTGCAGGGGGACGGTGAAGACCAGCAACATCTTTCAGGGCTGCCACCTTCCGTGTGGGACAAGGAGCCGGACGTGTGCCTTTTCGGAATCAGGCTCTGCCGAGGACGAGAGCCATGAGATGTTCCTCCTCTGGGCAAGCCCGGGTCCCAGATCCTGTTGTACCTGTGAATAGGCTGCAGGGGGACGTTGAAGACCAGCAACAGCTTTCAGGGCTGCCACCTTCCGTGTGGGACAAGGAGCCGGACGTGTGCCTTTTCGGAATCAGGCTCTGCCGAGGACGAGAGCCATGAGATGTTCCTCCTCTGGGCATGCCCGGGTCCTCAATCCTGTTGTGCCTGTGAATAGGCTGCAGGGGGACGGTGAAGACCAGCAACAGCTTTCAGGGCTGCCACCTTCCGTGTGGGACAAGGAGCCGGACGTGTGACTTTTCGGAATCAGGCTCTGCCGAGGACGAGAGCCATGAGATGTTCCTCCTCTGGGCATGCCCGGGTCCCAGATCCTGTTGTGCCTGTGAATAGGCTGCAGGGGGACGGTGAAGACCAGCAACAGCTTTCAGGGCTGCCACCTTCCGTGTGGGACAAGGAGCCGGACGTGTGCCTTTTCGGAATCAGGCTCTGCCGAGGATGACAGCCATGAGATGTTCCTCCTCTGGGCAAGCCCGGGTCCCAGATCCTGTTGTACCTGTGAATAGGCTGCAGGGGGACGTTGAAGACCAGCAACAGCTTTCAGGGCTGCCACCGTCCGTGTGGGACAAGGAGCCGGACGTGTGCCTTTTCGGAATCAGGCTCTGCCGAGGACGAGAGCCATGAGATGTTCCTCCTCTGGGCAAGCCCGGGTCCCAGATCCTGTTGTACCTGTGAATAGGCTGCAGGGGGACGGTGAAGACCAGCAACAGCTTTCAGGGCTGCCACCTTCCGTGTGGGACAAGGAGCCGGACGTGTGCCTTTTCGGAATCAGGCTCTGCCGAGGACGAGAGCCATGAGATGTTCCTCCTCTCAGCAAGCCCAGGTCCCAGATCCTGTTGTGCCTGTGAATAGGCTGCAGGGGGACGGTGAAGACCAGCAACAGCTTTCAGGGCTGCCACCTTCCGTGTGGGACAAGGAGCCGGACGTGTGCCTTTTCGGAATCAGGCTCTGCCGAGGACGAGATCCATGAGATGTTCCTCCTCTGGGCATGCCCGGGTCCTCAATCCTGTTGGGCCTGTGAATAGGCTGCAGGGGGACGGTGAAGACCAGCAACAGCTTTCAGGGCTGCCACCTTCCGTGTGGGACAAGGAGCCGGACGTGTGCCTTTTCGGAATCAGGCTCTGCCAAGGACGAGATCCATGAGATGTTCCTCCTCTGGGCATGCCCGGGTCCCAGATCCTGTTGTGCCTGTGAATAGGCTGCAGGGGGACGGTGAAGACCAGCAACAGCTTTCAGGGCTGCCACCTTCCGTGTGGGACAAGGAGCCGGACGTGTGCCTTTTCGGAATCAGGCTCTGCCGAGGATGAGAGCCATGAGATGTTCCTCCTCTCAGCAAGCACGGGTCCCAGATCCTGTTGTACCTGTGAATAGGCTGCAGGGGGACGGTGAAGACCAGCAACAGCTTTCAGGGCTGCCACCTTCCGTGTGGGACAAGGAGCCGGACGTGTGCCTTTTCGGAATCAGGCTCTGCCGAGGAAGAGATCCATTAGATGTTCCTCCTCTGGGCATGCCCAGGTCCCGAATCCTGTTGTGCCTGTGAATAGGCTGCAGGGGGACGGTGAAGACCAGCAACAGCTTTCAGGGCTGCCACCTTCCGTGTGGGACAAGAGCCGGACGTGTGCCTTTTCGGAATCAGGCTCTGCCGAGGACGAGAGCCATGAGATGTTCCTCCTCTGGGCAAGCCCGGGTCCCAGATCCTGTTGTACCTGTGAATAGGCTGCAGGGGGACGGTGAAGACCAGCAACAGCTTTCAGGGCTGCCACCTTCCGTGTGGGACAAGGAGCCGGACGTGTGCCTTTTCGGAATCAGGCTCTGCCGAGGACGAGATCCATGAGATGTTCCTCCTCTGGGCATGCCCGGGTCCCAGATCCTGTTGTGCCTGTGAATAGGCTGCAGGGGGACGGTGAAGACCAGCAACATCTTTCAGGGCTGCCACCTTCCGTGTGGGACAAGGAGCCAGACGTGTGCCTTTTCGGAATCAGGCTCTGCCGAGGACGAGAGTCATGAGATGTTCCTCCTCTGGGCAATCCCAGGTCCCAGATCCTGTTGTGCCTCTGAATAGGCTGCAGGGGGACGGTGAAGACCAGCAACAGCTTTCAGGGCTGCCACCTTCCGTGTGGGACAAGGAGCCGGACGTGTGCCTTTTCGGAATCAGGCTCTGCCGAGGACGAGAGCCATGAGATGTTCCTCCTCTCAGCAAGCCCGGGTCCCAGATCCTGTTGTGCCTGTGAATAGGCTGCAGGGGGACGGTGAAGACCAGCAACAGCTTTCAGGGCTGCCACCTTCCGTGTGGGACAAGGAGCCGGACGTGTGCCTTTTCGGAATCAGGCTCTGCCGAGGACGAGAGCCATGAGATGTTCCTCCTCTCAGCAAGCCCGGGTCCCAGATCCTGTTGTACCTGTGAATAGGCTGCAGGGGGACGTTGAAGACCAGCAACAGCTTTCAGGGCTGCCACCTTCCGTGTGGGACAAGGAGCCGGACGTGTGCCTTTTCGGAATCAGGCTCTGCCGAGGAAGAGATCCATTAGATGTTCCTCCTCTGTGCATGCCCAGGTCCCGAATCCTGTTGTGCCTGTGAATAGGCTGCAGGGGGACGGTGAAGACCAGCAACAGCTTTCAGGGCTGCCACCTTCCGTGTGGGACAAGAGCCGGACGTGTGCCTTTTCGGAATCAGGCTCTGCCGAGGACGAGAGCCATGAGATGTTCCTCCTCTGGGCAAGCCCGGGTCCCAGATCCTGTTGTACCTGTGAATAGTCTGCAGGGGGACGGTGAAGACCAGCAACAGCTTTCAGGGCTGCCACCTTCCGTGTGGGACAAGGAGCCGGACGTGTGCCTTTTCGGAATCAGGCTCTGCCGAGGACGAGATCCATGAGATGTTCCTCCTCTGGGCAAGCCCGGGTCCCAGATCCTGTTGTGCCTGTGAATAGGCTGCAGGGGGACGGTGAAGACCAGCAACAGCTTTCAGGGCTGCCACCTTCCGTGTGGGACAAGGAGCCGGACGTGTGCCTTTTCGGAATCAGGCTCTGCCGAGGACGAGAGCCATGAGATGTTCCTCCTCTGGGCATGCCCGGGTCCCAGATCCTGTTGTGCCTGTGAATAGGCTGCAGGGGGACGGTGAAGACCAGCAACAGCTTTCAGGGCTGCCACCTTCCGTGTGGGACAAGGAGCCGGACGTGTGCCTTTTCGGAATCAGGCTCTGCCGAGGACGAGAGCCATGAGATGTTCCTCCTCTCAGCAAGCCCGGGTCCCAGATCCTGTTGTACCTGTGAATAGGCTGCAGGGGGACGGTGAAGACCAGCAACAGCTTTCAGGGCTGCCACCTTCCGTGTGGGACAAGGAGCCGGACGTGTGCCTTTTCGGAATCAGGCTCTGCCGAGGACGAGAGCCATGAGATGTTCCTCCTCTTGGCACGCCCGGGTCCCAGATCCTGTTGTACCTGTGAATAGGCTGCAGGGGGACGGTGAAGACCAGCAACAGCTTTCAGGGCTGCCACCTTCCGTGTGGGACAAGGAGCCGGACGTGTGCCTTTTCGGAATCAGGCTCTGCCGAGGACGAGAGCCATGAGATGTTCCTCCTCTTGGCACGCCCGGGTCCCAGATCCTGTTGTACCTGTGAATAGGCTGCAGGGGGACGGTGAAGACCAGCAACAGCTTTCAGGGCTGCCACCTTCCGTGTGGGACAAGGAGCCGGACGTGTGCCTTTTCGGAATCAGGCTCTGCCGAGGACGAGAGCCATGAGATGTTCCTCCTCTGGGCAAGCCCGGGTCCCAGATCCTGTTGTACCTGTGAATAGGCTGCAGGGGGACGGTGAAGACCAGCAACAGCTTTCAGGGCTGCCACCTTCCGTGTGGGACAAGGAGCCGGACGTGTGCCTTTTCGGAATCAGGCTCTGCCGAGGACGAGAGCCATGAGATGTTCCTCCTCTGGGCATGCCCGGGTCCTGAATCCTGTTGTGCCTCTGAATAGGCTGCAGGGGGACGGTGAAGACCAGCAACAGCTTTCAGGGCTGCCACCTTCCGTGTGGGACAAGGAGCCGGACGTGTGCCTTTTCGGAATCAGGCTCTGCCGAGGACGAGAGCCATGAGATGTTCCTCCTCTGGGCAAGCCCAGGTCCCAGATCCTGTTGTGCCTGTGAATAGGCTGCAGGGGGGACGGTGAAGACCAGCAACAGCTTTCAGGGCTGCCACCTTCCGTGTGGGACAAGGAGCCGGACGTGTGCCTTTTCGGAATCAGGCTCTGCCGAGGACGAGAGCCATGAGATGTTCCTCCTCTGGGCATGCCCGGGTCCCAGATCCTGTTGTGCTTGTGAATAGGCTGCAGGGGGACGTTGAAGACCAGCAACAGCTTTCAGGGCTGCCACCTTCCGTGTGGGACAAGGAGCCGGACGTGTGCCTTTTCGGAATCAGGCTCTGCCGAGGACGAGAGCCATGAGATGTTCCTCCTCTGGGCAAGCCCGGGTCCCAGATCCTGTTGTGCCTGTGAATAGGCTGCAGGGGGACGGTGAAGACCAGCAACATCTTTCAGGGCTGCCACCTTCCGTGTGGGACAAGGAGCCGGACGTGTGCCTTTTCGGAATCAGGCTCTGCCGAGGACGAGATCCATGAGATGTTCCTCCTCTGGGCAAGCCCGGGTCCCAGATCCTGTTCTACCTGTGAATAGGCTTCAGGGGGACGGTGAAGACCAGCAACAGCTTTCAGGGCTGCCACCTTCCGTGTGGGACAAGGAGCCGGACGTGTGCCTTTTCGGAATCAGGCTCTGCCGAGGACGAGAGTCATGACATGTTCCTCCTCTCAGCAAGCCCGGGTCCCAGATCCTGTTGTACCTGTGAATAGGCTGCAGGGGGACGGTAAAAATCAGCAACAGCTTTCAGGGCTGCCACCTTCCGTGTGGGACAAGGAGCCGGACGTGTGCCTTTTCGGAATCAGGCTCTGCCGAGGACGAGAGCCATGAGATGTTCCTCCTCTCAGCAAGCCCAGGTCCCAGATCCTGTTGTGCCTGTGAATAGGCTGCAGGGGGACGGTAAAGACCAGCAACAGCTTTCAGGGCTGCCACCTTCCGTGTGGGACAAGGAGCCGGACGTGTGCCTTTTCGGAATCAGGCTCTGCCGAGGACGAGAGCCATGAGATGTTCCTCCTCTGGGCATGCCCGGGTCCTCAATCCTGTTGTGCCTGTGAATAGGCTGCAGGGGGACGGTGAAGACCAGCAACAGCTTTCAGGGCTGCCACCTTCCGTGTGGGACAAGGAGCCGGACGTGTGCCTTTTCGGAATCAGGCTCTGCCTAGGACGAGATCCATGAGATGTTCCTCCTCTGGGCATGCCCGGGTCCCAGATCCTGTTGTGCCTGTGAATAGGCTGCAGGGGGACGGTGAAGACCAGCAACATCTTTCAGGGCTGCCACCTTCCGTGTGGGACAAGGAGCCGGACGTGTGCCTTTTCGGAATCAGGCTCTGCCGAGGATGAGAGCCATGAGATGTTCCTCCTCTCAGCAAGCACGGGTCCCAGATCCTGTTGTACCTGTGAATAGGCTGCAGGGGGACGGTGAAGACCAGCAACAGCTTTCAGGGCTGCCACCTTCCGTGTGGGACAAGGAGCCGGACGTGTGCCTTTTCGGAATCAGGCTCTGCCGAGGACGAGAGCCATGAGATGTTCCTCCTCTGGGCAAGCCCGGGTCCCAGATCCTGTTGTACCTGTGAATAGGCTGCAGGGGGACGGTGAAGACCAGCAACAGCTTTCAGGGCTGCCACCTTCCGTGTGGGACAAGGAGCCGGACGTGTGCCTTTTCGGAATCAGGCTCTGCCGAGGACGAGATCCATGAGATGTTCCTCCTCTGGGCATGCCCGGGTCCTCAATCCTGTTGTGCCTGTGAATAGGCTGCAGGGGGACGGTGAAGACCAGCAACAGCTTTCAGGGCTGCCACCTTCCGTGTGGGACAAGGAGCCGGACGTGTGCCTTTTCGGAATCAGGCTCTGCCGAGGACGAGAGTCATGAGATGTTCCTCCTCTGGGCAATCCCAGGTCCCAGATCCTGTTGTGCCTGTGAATAGGCTGCAGGGGGACGGTGAAGACCAGCAACAGCTTTCAGGGCTGCCACCTTCCGTGTGGGACAAGGAGGCGGACGTGTGCCTTTTCGGAATCAGGCTCTGCCGAGGACGAGAGCCATGAGATGTTCCTCCTCTCAGCAAGCCCGGGTCCCAGATCCTGTTGTACCTGTGAATAGGCTGCAGGGGGACGGTGAAGACCAGCAACAGCTTTCAGGGCTGCCACCTTCCGTGTGGGACAAGGAGGCGGACGTGTGCCTTTTCAGAATCAGGCTCTGCCGAGGACGAGAGCCATGAGATGTTCCTCCTCTCAGCAAGCCCGGGTCCCAGATCCTGTTGTACCTGTGAATAGGCTGCAGGGGGACGGTGAAGACCAGCAACAGCTTTCAGGGCTGCCACCTTCCGTGTGGGACAAGGAGCCGGACGTGTGCCTTTTCGGAATCAGGCTCTGCCGAGGACGAGAGCCATGAGATGTTCCTCCTCTTGGCACGCCCGGGTCCCAGATCCTGTTGTACCTGTGAATAGGCTGCAGGGGGACGGTGAAGACCAGCAACAGCTTTCAGGGCTGCCACCTTCCGTGTGGGACAAGGAGGCGGACGTGTGCCTTTTCGGAATCAGGCTCTGCCGAGGACGAGATCCATGAGATGTTCCTCCTCTGGGCATGCCCGGGTCCTGAATCCTGTTGTGCCTCTGAATAGGCTGCAGGGGGACGGTGAAGACCAGCAACAGCTTTCAGGGCTGCCACCTTCCGTGTGGGACAAGGAGCCGGACGTGTGCCTTTTCGGAATCAGGCTCTGCCGAGGACGAGAGCCATGAGATGTTCCTCCTCTGGGCAAGCCCGGGTCCCAGATCCTGTTGTACCTGTGAATAGGCTGCAGGGGGACGGTGAAGACCAGCAACAGCTTTCAGGGCTGCCACCTTCCGTGTGGGACAAGGAGCCGGACGTGTGCCTTTTCGGAATCAGGCTCTGCCGAGGACGAGAGCCATGAGATGTTCCTCCTCTGGGCATGCCCGGGTCCCAGATCCTGTTGTACCTGTGAATAGGCTGCAGGGGGACGTTGAAGACCAGCAACAGCTTTCAGGGCTGCCACCTTCCGTGTGGGACAAGGAGCCGGACGTGTGCCTTTTCGGAATCAGGCTCTGCCGAGGACGAGAGCCATGAGATGTTCCTCCTCTCAGCAAGCCCGGGTCCCAGATCCTGTTGTGCCTGTGAATAGGCTGCAGGGGGACGGTGAAGACCAGCAACATCTTTCAGGGCTGCCACCTTCCGTGTGGGACAAGGAGCCGGACGTGTGCCTTTTCGGAATCAGGCTCTGCCGAGGACGAGATCCATGAGATGTTCCTCCTCTGGGCAAGCCCGGGTCCCAGATCCTGTTCTACCTGTGAATAGGCTTCAGGGGGACGGTGAAGACCAGCAACAGCTTTCAGGGCTGCCACCTTCCGTGTGGGACAAGGAGCCGGACGTGTGCCTTTTCGGAATCAGGCTCTGCCGAGGACGAGAGTCATGACATGTTCCTCCTCTCAGCAAGCCCGGGTCCCAGATCCTGTTGTACCTGTGAATAGGCTGCAGGGGGACGGTAAAAATCAGCAACAGCTTTCAGGGCTGCCACCTTCCGTGTGGGACAAGGAGCCGGACGTGTGCCTTTTCGGAATCAGGCTCTGCCGAGGACGAGAGCCATGAGATGTTCCTCCTCTCAGCAAGCCCAGGTCCCAGATCCTGTTGTGCCTGTGAATAGGCTGCAGGGGGACGGTGAAGACCAGCAACAGCTTTCAGGGCTGCCACCTTCCGTGTGGGACAAGGAGCCGGACGTGTGCCTTTTCGGAATCAGGCTCTGCCGAGGACGAGAGCCATGAGATGTTCCTCCTCTGGGCATGCCCGGGTCCTCAATCCTGTTGTGCCTGTGAATAGGCTGCAGGGGGACGGTGAAGACCAGCAACAGCTTTCAGGGCTGCCACCTTCCGTGTGGGACAAGGAGCCGGACGTGTGCCTTTTCGGAATCAGGCTCTGCCAAGGACGAGATCCATGAGATGTTCCTCCTCTGGGCATGCCCGGGTCCCAGATCCTGTTGTGCCTGTGAATAGGCTGCAGGGGGACGGTGAAGACCAGCAACATCTTTCAGGGCTGCCACCTTCCGTGTGGGACAAGGAGCCGGACGTGTGCCTTTTCGGAATCAGGCTCTGCCGAGGATGAGAGCCATGAGATGTTCCTCCTCTCAGCAAGCACGGGTCCCAGATCCTGTTGTACCTGTGAATAGGCTGCAGGGGGACGGTGAAGACCAGCAACAGCTTTCAGGGCTGCCACCTTCCGTGTGGGACAAGGAGCCGGACGTGTGCCTTTTCGGAATCAGGCTCTGCCGAGGAAGAGATCCATTAGATGTTCCTCCTCTGGGCATGCCCAGGTCCCGAATCCTGTTGTGCCTGTGAATAGGCTGCAGGGGGACGGTGAAGACCAGCAACAGCTTTCAGGGCTGCCACCTTCCGTGTGGGACAAGAGCCGGACGTGTGCCTTTTCGGAATCAGGCTCTGCCGAGGACGAGAGCCATGAGATGTTCCTCCTCTGGGCAAGCCCGGGTCCCAGATCCTGTTGTACCTGTGAATAGGCTGCAGGGGGACGGTGAAGACCAGCAACAGCTTTCAGGGCTGCCACCTTCCGTGTGGGACAAGGAGCCGGACGTGTGCCTTTTCGGAATCAGGCTCTGCCGAGGACGAGATCCATGAGATGTTCCTCCTCTGGGCATGCCCGGGTCCTGAATCCTGTTGTGCCTGTGAATAGGCTGCAGGGGGACGTTGAAGACCAGCAACATCTTTCAGGGCTGCCACCTTCCGTGTGGGACAAGGAGCCGGACGTGTGCCTTTTCGGAATCAGGCTCTGCCGAGGACGAGAGTCATGAGATGTTCCTCCTCTGGGCAATCCCAGGTCCCAGATCCTGTTGTGCCTGTGAATAGGCTGCAGGGGGACGGTGAAGACCAGCAACAGCTTTCAGGGCTGCCACCTTCCGTGTGGGACAAGGAGGCGGACGTGTGCCTTTTCGGAATCAGGCTCTGCCGAGGACGAGAGCCATGAGATGTTCCTCCTCTCAGCAAGCCCGGGTCCCAGATCCTGTTGTACCTGTGAATAGGCTGCAGGGGGACGGTGAAGACCAGCAACAGCTTTCAGGGCTGCCACCTTCCGTGTGGGACAAGGAGCCGGACGTGTGCCTTTTCGGAATCAGGCTCTGCCGAGGACGAGAGCCATGAGATGTTCCTCCTCTCAGCAAGCCCGGGTCCCAGATCCTGTTGTACCTGTGAATAGGCTGCAGGGGGACGGTGAAGACCAGCAACAGCTTTCAGGGCTGCCACCTTCCGTGTGGGACAAGGAGCCGGACGTGTGCCTTTTCGGAATCAGGCTCTGCCGAGGACGAGAGCCATGAGATGTTCCTCCTCTTGGCACGCCCGGGTCCCAGATCCTGTTGTACCTGTGAATAGGCTGCAGGGGGACGGTGAAGACCAGCAACAGCTTTCAGGGCTGCCACCTTCCGTGTGGGACAAGGAGGCGGACGTGTGCCTTTTCGGAATCAGGCTCTGCCGAGGACGAGATCCATGAGATGTTCCTCCTCTGGGCATGCCCGGGTCCTGAATCCTGTTGTGCCTCTGAACAGGCTGCAGGGGGACGGTGAAGACCAGCAACAGCTTTCAGGGCTGCCACCTTCCGTGTGGGACAAGGAGCCGGACGTGTGCCTTTTCGGAATCAGGCTCTGCCGAGGACGAGAGCCATGAGATGTTCCTCCTCTGGGCAAGCCCGGGTCCCAGATCCTGTTGTACCTGTGAATAGGCTGCAGGGGGACGGTGAAGACCAGCAACAGCTTTCAGGGCTGCCACCTTCCGTGTGGGACAAGGAGCCGGACGTGTGCCTTTTCGGAATCAGGCTCTGCCGAGGACGAGAGCCATGAGATGTTCCTCCTCTGGGCATGCCCGGGTCCTGAATCCTGTTGTGCCTGTGAATAGGCTGCAGGGGGACGGTGAAGACCAGCAACATCTTTCAGGGCTGCCACCTTCCGTGTGGGACAAGGAGCCGGACGTGTGCCTTTTCGGAATCAGGCTCTGCCGAGGACGAGAGCCATGAGATGTTCCTCCTCTGGGCAAGCCCAGGTCCCAGATCCTGTTGTGCCTGTGAATAGGCTGCAGGGGGACGGTGAAGACCAGCAACAGCTTTCAGGGCTGCCACCTTCCGTGTGGGACAAGGAGCCGGACGTGTGCCTTTTCGGAATCAGGCTCTGCCGAGGACGAGAGCCATGAGATGTTCCTCCTCTGGGCATGCCCGGGTCCCAGATCCTGTTGTACCTGTGAATAGGCTGCAGGGGGACGTTGAAGACCAGCAACAGCTTTCAGGGCTGCCACCTTCCGTGTGGGACAAGGAGCCGGACGTGTGCCTTTTCGGAATCAGGCTCTGCCGAGGACGAGAGCCATGAGATGTTCCTCCTCTCAGCAAGCCCGGGTCCCAGATCCTGTTGTGCCTGTGAATAGGCTGCAGGGGGACGGTGAAGACCAGCAACATCTTTCAGGTCTGCCACCTTCCGTGTGGGACAAGGAGCCGGACGTGTGCCTTTTCGGAATCAGGCTCTGCCGAGGACGAGATCCATGAGATGTTCCTCCTCTGGGCATGCCCGGGTCCTGAATCCTATTGTGCCTCTGAATAGGCTGCAGGGGGACGGTGAAGACCAGCAACATCTTTCAGGGCTGCCACCTTCCGTGTGGGACAAGGAGCCGGACGTGTGCCTTTTCGGAATCAGGCTCCGCCGAGGATGAGAGCCATGAGATGTTCCTCCTCTGGGCATGCCCGGGTCCCAGATCCTGTTGTGCCTGTGAATAGGCTGCAGGGGGACGGTGAAGACCAGCAACATCTTTCAGGGCTGCCACCTTCCGTGTGGGACAAGGAGCCGGACGTGTGCCTTTTCGGAATCAGGCTCTGCCGAGGACGAGATCCATGAGATGTTCCTCCTCTGGGCAAGCCCGGGTCCCAGATCCTGTTGTACCTGTGAATAGGCTGCAGGGGGACGTTGAAGACCAGCAACAGCTTTCAGGGCTGCCACCTTCCGTGTGGGACAAGGAGCCGGACGTGTGCCTTTTCGGAATCAGGCTCTGCCGAGGACGAGAGTCATGACATGTTCCTCCTCTCAGCAAGCCCGGGTCCCAGATCCTGTTGTACCTGTGAATAGGCTGCAGGGGGACGGTAAAAATCAGCAACAGCTTTCAGGGCTGCCACCTTCCGTGTGGGACAAGGAGCCGGACGTGTGCCTTTTCGGAATCAGGCTCTGCCGAGGACGAGAGCCATGAGATGTTCCTCCTCTCAGCAAGCCCAGGTCCCAGATCCTGTTGTGCCTGTGAATAGGCTGCAGGGGGACGGTAAAGACCAGCAACAGCTTTCAGGGCTGCCACCTTCCGTGTGGGACAAGGAGCCGGACGTGTGCCTTTTCGGAATCAGGCTCTGCCGAGGACGAGAGCCATGAGATGTTCCTCCTCTGGGCATGCCCGGGTCCTCAATCCTGTTGTGCCTGTGAATAGGCTGCAGGGGGACGGTGAAGACCAGCAACAGCTTTCAGGGCTGCCACCTTCCGTGTGGGACAAGGAGCCGGACGTGTGCCTTTTCGGAATCAGGCTCTGCCAAGGACGAGATCCATGAGATGTTCCTCCTCTGGGCATGCCCGGGTCCCAGATCCTGTTGTGCCTGTGAATAGGCTGCAGGGGGACGGTGAAGACCAGCAACATCTTTCAGGGCTGCCACCTTCCGTGTGGGACAAGGAGCCGGACGTGTGCCTTTTCGGAATCAGGCTCTGCCGAGGATGAGAGCCATGAGATGTTCCTCCTCTCAGCAAGCACGGGTCCCAGATCCTGTTGTACCTGTGAATAGGCTGCAGGGGGACGGTGAAGACCAGCAACAGCTTTCAGGGCTGCCACCTTCCGTGTGGGACAAGGAGCCGGACGTGTGCCTTTTCGGAATCAGGCTCTGCCGAGGAAGAGATCCATTAGATGTTCCTCCTCTGGGCATGCCCAGGTCCCGAATCCTGTTGTGCCTGTGAATAGGCTGCAGGGGGACGGTGAAGACCAGCAACATCTTTCAGGGCTGCCACCTTCCGTGTGGGACAAGGAGCCGGACGTGTGCCTTTTCGGAATCAGGCTCTGCCGAGGACGAGAGCCATGAGATGTTCCTCCTCTTGGCACGCCCGGGTCCCAGATCCTGTTGTACCTGTGAATAGGCTGCAGGGGGACGGTGAAGACCAGCAACAGCTTTCAGGGCTGCCACCTTCCGTGTGGGACAAGGAGCCGGACGTGTGCCTTTTCGGAATCAGGCTCTGCCGAGGACGAGAGCCATGAGATGTTCCTCCTCTGGGCATGCCCGGGTCCTGAATCCTGTTGTGCCTCTGAATAGGCTGCAGGGGGACGGTGAAGACCAGCAACAGCTTTCAGGGCTGCCACCTTCCGTGTGGGACAAGGAGCCGGACGTGTGCCTTTTCGGAATCAGGCTCTGCCGAGGACGAGAGCCATGAGATGTTCCTCCTCTGGGCAAGCCCGGGTCCCAGATCCTGTTGTACCTGTGAATAGGCTGCAGGGGGACGGTGAAGACCAGCAACAGCTTTCAGGGCTGCCACCTTCCGTGTGGGACAAGGAGCCGGACGTGTGCCTTTTCGGAATCAGGCTCTGCCGAGGACGAGAGCCATGAGATGTTCCTCCTCTGGGCATGCCCGGGTCCCAGATCCTGTTGTACCTGTGAATAGGCTGCAGGGGGACGTTGAAGACCAGCAACAGCTTTCAGGGCTGCCACCTTCCGTGTGGGACAAGGAGCCGGACGTGTGCCTTTTCGGAATCAGGCTCTGCCGAGGACGAGAGCCATGAGATGTTCCTCCTCTCAGCAAGCCCGGGTCCCAGATCCTGTTGTGCCTGTGAATAGGCTGCAGGGGGACGGTGAAGACCAGCAACATCTTTCAGGGCTGCCACCTTCCGTGTGGGACAAGGAGCCGGACGTGTGCCTTTTCGGAATCAGGCTCTGCCGAGGACGAGAGCCATGAGATGTTCCTCCTCTGGGCAAGCCCGGGTCCCAGATCCTGTTCTACCTGTGAATAGGCTTCAGGGGGACGGTGAAGACCAGCAACAGCTTTCAGGGCTGCCACCTTCCGTGTGGGACAAGGAGCCGGATGTGTGCCTTTTCGGAATCAGGCTCTGCCGAGGACGAGAGTCTTGACATGTTCCTCCTCTCAGCAAGCCCGGGTCCCAGATCCTGTTGTACCTGTGAATAGGCTGCAGGGGGACGGTAAAAATCAGCAACAGCTTTCAGGGCTGCCACCTTCCGTGTGGGACAAGGAGCCGGACGTGTGCCTTTTCGGAATCAGGCTCTGCCGAGGACGAGAGCCATGAGATGTTCCTCCTCTCAGCAAGCCCAGGTCCCAGATCCTGTTGTGCCTGTGAATAGGCTGCAGGGGGACGGTAAAGACCAGCAACAGCTTTCAGGGCTGCCACCTTCCGTGTGGGACAAGGAGCCGGACGTGTGCCTTTTCGGAATCAGGCTCTGCCGAGGACGAGAGCCATGAGATGTTCCTCCTCTGGGCATGTCCGGGTCCTCAATCCTGTTGTGCCTGTGAATAGGCTGCAGGGGGACGGTGAAGACCAGCAACAGCTTTCAGGGCTGCCACCTTCCGTGTGGGACAAGGAGCCGGACGTGTGCCTTTTCGGAATCAGGCTCTGCCAAGGACGAGATCCATGAGATGTTCCTCCTCTGGGCATGCCCGGGTCCCAGATCCTGTTGTGCCTGTGAATAGGCTGCAGGGGGACGGTGAAGACCAGCAACAGCTTTCAGGGCTGCCACCTTCCGTGTGGGACAAGGAGCCGGACGTGTGCCTTTTCGGAATCAGGCTCTGCCGAGGATGAGAGCCATGAGATGTTCCTCCTCTCAGCAAGCACGGGTCCCAGATCCTGTTGTACCTGTGAATAGGCTGCAGGGGGACGGTGAAGACCAGCAACAGCTTTCAGGGCTGCCACCTTCCGTGTGGGACAAGGAGCCGGACGTGTGCCTTTTCGGAATCAGGCTCTGCCGAGGAAGAGATCCATTAGATGTTCCTCCTCTGGGCATGCCCAGGTCCCGAATCCTGTTGTGCCTGTGAATAGGCTGCAGGGGGACGGTGAAGACCAGCAACAGCTTTCAGGGCTGCCACCTTCCGTGTGGGACAAGAGCCGGACGTGTGCCTTTTCGGAATCAGGCTCTGCCGAGGACGAGAGCCATGAGATGTTCCTCCTCTGGGCAAGCCCGGGTCCCAGATCCTGTTGTACCTGTGAATAGGCTGCAGGGGGACGGTGAAGACCAGCAACAGCTTTCAGGGCTGCCACCTTCCGTGTGGGACAAGGAGCCGGACGTGTGCCTTTTCGGAATCAGGCTCTGCCGAGGACGAGAGCCATGAGATGTTCCTCCTCTGGGCATGCCCGGGTCCTGAATCCTGTTGTGCCTCTGAATAGGCTGCAGGGGGACGGTGAAGACCAGCAACAGCTTTCAGGGCTGCCACCTTCCGTGTGGGACAAGGATCCGGACGTGTGCCTTTTCGGAATCAGGCTCTGCCGAGGACGAGAGCCATGAGATGTTCCTCCTCTGGGCAAGCCCGGGTCCCAGATCCTGTTGTACCTGTGAATAGGCTGCAGGGGGACGGTGAAGACCAGCAACAGCTTTCAGGGCTGCCACCTTCCGTGTGGGACAAGGAGCTGGACGTGTGCCTTTTCGGAATCAGGCTCTGCCGAGGACGAGAGCCATGAGATGTTCCTCCTCTGGGCATGCCCGGGTCCTGAATCCTGTTGTGCCTGTGAATAGGCTGCAGGGGGACGGTGAAGACCAGCAACAGCTTTCAGGGCTGCCACCTTCCGTGTGGGACAAGGAGCCGGACGTGTGCCTTTTCGGAATCAGGCTCTGCCGAGGACGAGAGCCATGAGATGTTCCTCCTCTGGGCAAGCCCAGGTCCCAGAACCTGTTGTGCCTGTGAATAGGCTGCAGGGGGACGGTGAAGACCAGCAACAGCTTTCAGGGCTGCCACCTTCCGTGTGGGACAAGGAGCCGGACGTGTGCCTTTTCGGAATCAGGCTCTGCCGAGGACGAGAGCCATGAGATGTTCCTCCTCTGGGCATGCCCGGGTCCCAGATCCTGTTGTACCTGTGAATAGGCTGCAGGGGGACGTTGAAGACCAGCAACAGCTTTCAGGGCTGCCACCTTCCGTGTGGGACAAGGAGCCGGACGTGTGCCTTTTCGGAATCAGGCTCTGCCGAGGACGAGAGCCATGAGATGTTCCTCCTCTCAGCAAGCCCGGGTCCCAGATCCTGTTGTGCCTGTGAATAGGCTGCAGGGGGACGGTGAAGACCAGCAACAGCTTTCAGGGCTGCCACCTTCCGTGTGGGACAAGGAGCCGGACGTGTGCCTTTTCGGAATCAGGCTCTGCCGAGGACGAGATCCATGAGATGTTCCTCCTCTGGGCATGCCCGGGTCCCAGATCCTGTTGTGCTTGCGAATAGGCTGCAGGGGGACGGTGAAGACCAGCAACAGCTTTCAGGGCTGCCACCTTCCGTGTGGGACAAGGAGCCGGACGTGTGCCTTTTCAGAATCAGGCTCTGCCGAGGACGAGAGTCATGACATGTTCCTCCTCTCAGCAAGCCTCGGTCCCAGATCCTGTTGTACCTGTGAATAGGCTGCAGGGGGACGGTAAAAACCAGCAACAGCTTTCAGGGCTGCCACCTTCCGTGTGGGACAAGGAGCCGGACGTGTGCCTTTTCGGAATCAGGCTCTGCCGAGGACGAGAGCCATGAGATGTTCCTCCTCTTGGCACGCCCGGGTCCCAGATCCTGTTGTGCCTGTGAATAGGCTGCAGGGGGACGGTGAAGACCAGCAACAGATTTCAGGGCTGCCACCTTCCGTGTGGGACAAGGAGCCGGACGTGTGCCTTTTCGGAATCAGGCTCTGCCGAGGATGAGAGCCATGAGATGTTCCTCCTCTCAGCAAGCACGGGTCCCAGATCCTGTTGTACCTGTGAATAGGCTGCAGGGGGACGGTGAAGACCAGCAACAGCTTTCAGGGCTGCCACCTTCCGTGTGGGACAAGGAGCCGGACGTGTGCCTTTTCGGAATCAGGCTCTGCCGAGGAAGACATCCATTAGATGTTCCTCCTCTGGGCATGCCCAGGTCCCGAATCCTGTTGTGCGTGTGAATAGGCTGCAGGGGGACGGTGAAGACCAGCAACAGCTTTCAGGGCTGCCACCTTCCGTGTGGGACAAGAGCCGGACGTGTGCCTTTACGGAATCAGGCTCTGCCGAGGACGAGAGCCATGAGATGTTCCTCCTCTGGGCAAGCCCGGGTCCCAGATCCTGTTGTACCTGTGAATAGGCTGCAGGGGGACGGTGAAGACCAGCAACAGCTTTCAGGGCTGCCACCTTCCGTGTGGGACAAGGAGCCGGACGTGTGCCTTTTCGGAATCAGGCTCTGCCGAGGACGAGATCCATGAGATGTTCCTCCTCTGGGCATGCCCGGGTCCCAGATCCTGTTGTGCCTGTGAATAGGCTGCAGGGGGACGGTGAAGACCAGCAACATCTTTCAGGGCTGCCACCGTCCGTGTGGGACAAGGAGCCGGACGTGTGCCTTTTCGGAATCAGGCTCTACCGAGGACGAGAGTCATGAGATGTTCCTCCTCTGGGCAATGCCAGGTCCCAGATCCTGTTGTGCCTGTGAATAGGCTGCAGGGGGACGGTGAAGACCAGCAACAGCTTTCAGGGCTGCCACCTTCCGTGTGGGACAAGGAGCCGGACGTGTGCCTTTTCGGAATCAGGCTCTGCCGAGGACGAGAGCCATGAGATGTTCCTCCTCTGGGCAAGCCCGGGTCCCAGATCCTGTTGTACCTGTGAATAGGCTGCAGGGGGACGGTGAAGACCAGCAACAGCTTTCAGGGCTGCCACCTTCCGTGTGGGACAAGGAGCCGGACGTGTGCCTTTTCGGAATCAGGCTCTGCCGAGGACGAGAGCCATGAGATGTTCCTCCTCTGGGCATGCCCAGGTCCCGAATCCTGTTGTGCCTGTGAATAGGCTGCAGGGGGACGGTGAAGACCAGCAACAGCTTTCAGGGCTGCCACCTTCCGTGTGGGACAAGAGCCGGACGTGTGCCTTGTCGGAATCAGGCTCTGCCGAGGACGAGAGCCATGAGATGTTCCTCCTCTGGGCAAGCCCGGGTCCCAGATCCTGTTGTACCTGTGAATAGGCTGCAGGGGGACGGTGAAGACCAGCAACAGCTTTCAGGGCTGCCACCTTCCGTGTGGGACAAGGAGCCGGACGTGTGCCTTTTCGGAATCAGTCTCTGCCGAGGACGAGATCCATGAGATGTTCCTCCTCTGGGCATGCCCGGGTCCCAGATCCTGTTGTGCCTGTGAATAGGCTGCAGGGGGACGGTGAAGACCAGCAACATCTTTCAGGGCTGCCACCTTCCGTGTGGGACAAGGAGCCGGACGTGTGCCTTTTCGGAATCAGGCTCTGCCGAGGACGAGAGTCATGAGATGTTCCTCCTCTGGGCAATCCCAGGTCCCAGATCCTGTTGTGCCTGTGAATAGGCTGCAGGGGGACGGTGAAGACCAGCAACAGCTTTCAGGGCTGCCACCTTCCGTGTGGGACAAGGAGCCGGACGTGTGCCTTTTCGGAATCAGGCTCTGCCGAGGACGAGAGCCATGAGATGTTCCTCCTCTGGGCAAGCCTGGGTCCCAGATCCTGTTGTACCTGTGAATAGGCTGCAGGGGGACGTTGAAGACCAGCAACAGCTTTCAGGGCTGCCACCTTCCGTGTGGGACAAGGAGCCGGACGTGTGCCTTTTCGGAATCAGGCTCTGCCGAGGACGAGAGCCATGAGATGTTCCTCCTCTGGGCATGCCCGGGTCCCAGATCCTGTTGTGCCTGTGAATAGGCTGCAGGGGGACGGTGAAGACCAGCAACAGCTTTCAGGGCTGCCACCTTCCGTGTGGGACAAGGAGCCGGACGTGTGCCTTTTCGGAATCAGGCTCTGCCGAGGACGAGAGCCATGAGATGTTCCTCCTCTGGGCAAGCCCGGGTCCCAGATCCTGTTGTACCTGTGAATAGGCTGCAGGGGGACGGTGAAGACCAGCAACAGCTTTCAGGGCTGCCACCTTCCGTGTGGGACAAGGAGCCGGACGTGTGCCTATTCGGAATCAGGCTCTGCCGAGGACGAGAGCCATGAGATGTTCCTCCTCTTGGCACGCCCGGGTCCCAGATCCTGTTGTACCTGTGAATAGGCTGCAGGGGGACGGTGAAGACCAGCAACAGCTTTCAGGGCTGCCACCTTCCGTGTGGGACAAGGAGCCGGACGTGTGCCTTTTCGGAATCAGGCTCTGCCGAGGACGAGATCCATGAGATATTCCTCCTCTGGGCATGCCCGGGTCCTGAATCCTGTTGTGCCTCTGAATAGGCTGCAGGGGGACGGTGAAGACCAGCAACAGCTTTCAGGGCTGCCACCTTCCGTGTGGGACAAGGAGCCGGACGTGTGCCTTTTCGGAATGAGGCTCTGCCGAGGACGAGAGCCATGAGATGTTCCTCCTCTGGGCAAGCCCGGGTCCCAGATCCTGTTGTACCTGTGAATAGGCTGCAGGGGGACGGTGAAGACCAGCAACAGCTTTCAGGGCTGCCACCTTCCGTGTGGGACAAGGAGCCGGACGTGTGCCTTTTCGGAATCAGGCTCTGCCGAGGACGAGAGCCATGAGATGTTCCTCCTCTGGGCATGCCCGGGTCCTGAATCCTGTTGTGCCTGTGAATAGGCTGCAGGGGGACGGTGAAGACCAGCAACATCTTTCAGGGCTGCCACCTTCCGTGTGGGACAAGGAGCCGGACGTGTGCCTTTTCGGAATCAGGCTCTGCCGAGGACGAGAGCCATGAGATGTTCCTCCTCTGGGCAAGCCCAGGTCCCAGATCCTGTTGTGCCTGTGAATAGGCTGCAGGGGGACGGTGAAGACCAGCAACAGCTTTCAGGGCTGCCACCTTCCGTGTGGGACAAGGAGCCGGACGTGTGCCTTTTCGGAATCAGGCTCTGCCGAGGACGAGAGCCATGAGATGTTCCTCCTCTGGGCATGTCCGGGTCCCAGATCCTGTTGTACCTGTGAATAGGCTGCAGGGGGACGTTGAAGACCAGCAACAGCTTTCAGGGCTGCCACCTTCCGTGTGGGACAAGGAGCCGGACGTGTGACTTTTCGGAATCAGGCTCTGCCGAGGACGAGATCCATGAGATGTTCCTCCTCTCAGCAAGCCCGGGTCCCAGATCCTGTTGTGCCTGTGAATAGGCTGCAGGGGGACGGTGAAGACCAGCAACAGCTTTCAGGGCTGCCACCTTCCGTGTGGGACAAGGAGCCGGACGTGTGTCTTTTCGGAATCAGGCTCTGCTGAGGACGAGATCCATGAGATGTTCCTCCTCTGGGCATGCCCGGGTCCCAGATCCTGTTGTGCTTGCGAATAGGCTTCAGGGGGACGGTGAAGACCAGCAACAGCTTTCAGGGCTGCCACCTTCCGTGTGGGACAAGGAGCCGGACGTGTGCCTTTTCGGAATCAGGCTCTGCCGAGGACGAGAGTCATGACATGTTCCTCCTCTCAGCAAGCCTGGGTCCCAGATCCTGTTGTACCTGTGAATAGGCTGCAGGGGGACGGTAAAAACCAGCAACAGCTTTCAGGGCTGCCACCTTCCGTGTGGGACAAGGAGCCGGACGTGTGCCTTTTCGGAATCAGGCTCTGCCGAGGACGAGAGCCATGAGATGTTCCTCCTCTGGGCAAGCCCGGGTCCCAGATCCTGTTGTACCTGTGAATAGGCTGCAGGGGGACGGTAAAGACCAGCAACAGATTTCAGGGCTGCCACCTTCCGTGTGGGACAAGGAGCCGGACGTGTGCCTTTTCGGAATCAGGCTCTGCCGAGGACGAGATCCATGAGATGTTCCTCCTCTGGGCATGCCTGGGTCCTGAATCCTGTTGTGCCTGTGAATAGGCTGCAGGGGGACGGTGAAGACCAGCAACAGCTTTCAGGGCTGCCACCTTCCGTGTGGGACAAGGAGCCGGACGTGTGCCTTTTCGGAATCAGGCTCTGCCGAGGACGAGATCCATGAGATGTTCCTCCTCTGGGCATGCCCGGGTCCCAGATCCTGTTGTGCTTGTGAATAGGCTGCAGGGGGACGGTGAAGACCAGCAACAGCTTTCAGGGCTGCCACCTTCTGTGTGGGACAAGGAGGCGGACGTGTTCCTTTTCGGAATCAGGCTCTGCCGAGGACGAGAGCCATGAGATGTTCCTCCTCGGGGCAAGCCCAGGTCCCAGATCCTGTTGTGCCTGTGAATAGGCTGCAGGGGGACGGTGAAGACCAGCAACAGTTTTCAGGGCTGCCACCTTCCGTGTGGGACAAGGAGCCGGACGTGTGCCTTTTCGGAATAAGGCTCTGCCGAGGACGAGAGCCATGAGATGTTCCTCCTCTGGGCACGCCCGGGTCCCAGATCCTGTTGTACCTGTGAATAGGCTGCAGGGGGACGGTGAAGACCAGCAACATCTTTCAGGGCTGCCACCTTCCGTGTGGGACAAGGAGCCGGACGTGTGCCTTTTCGGAATCAGGCTCTGCCGAGGACGAGAGCCATGAGATGTTCCTCCTCTGGGCAAGCCCGGGTCCCAGATCCTGTTGTACCTGTGAATAGGCTGCAGGGGGACGGTGAAGAACAGCAACAGCTTTCAGGGCTGCCACATTCTGTGTGGGACAAGGAGCCGGACGTGTGCCTTTTCGGAATCAGGCTCTGCCGAGGACGAGATCCATGAGATGTTCCTCCTCTGGGCATGCCCGGGTCCTGAATCCTGTTGTGCCTCTGAATAGGCTGCAGGGGGACGGTGAAGACCAGCAACAGCTTTCAGGGCTGCCACCTTCCGTGTGGGACAAGGAGCCGGACGTGTGCCTTTTCGGAATCAGGCTCTGCCGAGGACGAGAACCATGAGATGTTCCTCCTCTCAGCAAGCCCGGGTCCCAGATCCTGTTGTACCTGTGAATAGGCTGCAGGGGGACGGTAAAAACCAGCAACAGCTTTCAGGGCTGCCACCTTCCGTGTGGGACAAGGAGCCGGACGTGTGCCTTTTCAAAATCAGGCTCTGCCGAGGACGAGAGCCATGAGATGTTCCTCCTCTTGGCACGCCCGGGTCCCAGATCCTGTTGTACCTGTGAATAGGCTGCAGGGGGACGGTGAAGACCAGCAACAGCTTTCAGGGCTGCCACCTTCCGTGTGGGACAAGGAGCCGGACGTGTGCCTTTTCGGAATCAGGCTCTGCCGAGGACGAGAGCCATGAGATGTTCCTCCTCTGGGCATGCCCGGGTCCTGAATCCTGTTGTGCCTGTGAATAGGCTGCAGGGGGACGGTGAAGACCAGCAACATCTTTCAGGGCTGCCACCTTCCGTGTGGGACAAGGAGCCGGACGTGTGCCTTTTCGGAATCAGGCTCTGCCGAGGACGAGAGCCATGAGATGTTCCTCCTCTGGGCAAGCCCAGGTCCCAGATCCTGTTGTGCCTGTGAATAGGCTGCAGGGGGACGGTGAAGACCAGCAACAGCTTTCAGGGCTGCCACCTTCCGTGTGGGACAAGGAGCCGGACGTGTGCCTTTTCGGAATCAGGCTCTGCCGAGGACGAGAGCCATGAGATGTTCCTCCTATGGGCATGCCCGGGTCCCAGATCCTGTTGTACCTGTGAATAGGCTGCAGGGGGACGTTGAAGACCAGCAACAGCTTTCAGGGCTGCCACCTTCCGTGTGGGACAAGGAGCCGGACGTGTGCCTTTTCGGAATCAGGCTCTGCCGAGGACGAGAGCCATGAGATGTTCCTCCTCTGGGCATGCCCGGGTCCCAGATCCTGTTGTGCCTGTGAATAGGCTGCAGGGGGACGGTGAAGACCAGCAACATCTTTCAGGGCTGCCACCTTCCGTGTGGGACAAGGAGCCGGACGTGTGCCTTTTCGGAATCAGGCTCTGCCGAGGACGAGATCCATGAGATGTTCCTCCTCTGGGCATGCCCGGGTCCCAGATCCTGTTGTGCTTGCGAATAGGCTTCAGGGGACGGTGAAGACCAGCAACAGCTTTCAGGGCTGCCACCTTCCGTGTGGGACAAGGAGCCGGACGTGTGCCTTTTCGGAATCAGGCTCTGCCGAGGACGAGAGTCATGACATGTTCCTCCTCTCAGCAAGCCTGGGTCCCAGATCCTGTTGTACCTGTGAATAGGCTGCAGGGGGACCGTAAAAACCAGCAACAGCTTTCAGGGCTGCCACCTTCCGTGTGGGACAAGGAGCCGGACGTGTGCCTTTTCGGAATCAGGCTCTGCCGAGGATGAGAGCCATGAGATGTTCCTCCTCTCAGCAAGCACGGGTCCCAGATCCTGTTGTACCTGTGAATAGGCTGCAGGGGGACGGTGAAGACCAGCAACAGCTTTCAGGGCTGCCACCTTCCGTGTGGGACAAGGAGCCGGACGTGTGCCTTTTCGGAATCAGGCTCTGCCGAGGAAGACATCCATTAGATGTTCCTCCTCTGGGCATGCCCAGGTCCCGAATCCTGTTGTGCCTGTGAATAGGCTGCAGGGGGACGGTGAAGACCAGCAACAGCTTTCAGGGCTGCCACCTTCCGTGTGGGACAAGGAGCCGGACGTGTGCCTTTTCGGAATCAGGCTCTGCCGAGGACGAGATCCATGAGATGTTCCTCCTCTGGGCATGCCCGGGTCCCAGATCCTGTTGTGCCTGTGAATAGGCTGCAGGGGGACGGTGAAGACCAGCAACATCTTTCAGGGCTGCCACCGTCCGTGTGGGACAAGGAGCCGGACGTGTGCCTTTTCGGAATCAGGCTCTACCGAGGACGAGAGTCATGAGATGTTCCTCCTCTGGGCAATCCCAGGTCCCAGATCCTGTTGTGCCTGTGAATAGGCTGCAGGGGGACGGTGAAGACCAGCAACAGCTTTCAGGGCTGCCACCTTCCGTGTGGGACAAGGAGCCGGACGTGTGCCTTTTCGGAATCAGGCTCTGCCGAGGACGAGAGCCATGAGATGTTCCTCCTCTGGGCAAGCACGGGTCCCAGATCCTGTTGTGCCTGTGAATAGGCTGCAGGGGGACGGTGAAGACCAGCAACAGCTTTCAGGGCTGCCACCTTCCGTGTGGGACAAGGAGCCGGACGTGTGCCTTTTCGGAATCAGGCTCTGCCGAGGAAGAGATCCATTAGATGTTCCTCCTCTGGGCATGCCCAGGTCCCGAATCCTGTTGTGCCTGTGAATAGGCTGCAGGGGGACGGTGAAGACCAGCAACAGCTTTCAGGGCTGCCACCTTCCGTGTGGGACAAGAGCCGGACGTGTGCCTTTTCGGAATCAGGCTCTGCCGAGGACGAGAGCCATGAGATGTTCCTCCTCTGGGCAAGCCCGGGTCCCAGATCCTGTTGTACCTGTGAATAGGCTGCAGGGGGACGGTGAAGACCAGCAACAGCTTTCAGGGCTGCCACCTTCCGTGTGGGACAAGGAGCCGGACGTGTGCCTTTTCGGAATCAGTCTCTGCCGAGGACGAGATCCATGAGATGTTCCTCCTCTGGGCATGCCCGGGTCCCAGATCCTGTTGTGCCTGTGAATAGGCTGCAGGGGGACGGTGAAGACCAGCAACATCTTTCAGGGCTGCCACCTTCCGTGTGGGACAAGGAGCCGGACGTGTGCCTTTTCGGAATCAGGCTCTGCCGAGGACGAGAGTCATGAGATGTTCCTCCTCTGGGCAATCCCACGTCCCAGATCCTGTTGTGCCTGTGAATAGGCTGCAGGGGGACGGTGAAGACCAGCAACAGCTTTCAGGGCTGCCACCTTCCGTGTGGGACAAGGAGCCGGACGTGTGCCTTTTCGGAATCAGGCTCTGCCGAGGACGAGAGCCATGAGATGTTCCTCCTCTGGGCAAGCCTGGGTCCCAGATCCTGTTGTACCTGTGAATAGGCTGCAGGGGGACGTTGAAGACCAGCAACAGCTTTCAGGGCTGCCACCTTCCGTGTGGGACAAGGAGCCGGACGTGTGCCTTTTCGGAATCAGGCTCTGCCGAGGACGAGAGCCATGAGATGTTCCTCCTCTGGGCATGCCCGGGTCCCAGATCCTGTTGTGCCTGTGAATAGGCTGCAGGGGGACGGTGAAGACCAGCAACAGCTTTCAGGGCTGCCACCTTCCGTGTGGGACAAGGAGCCGGACGTGTGCCTTTTCGGAATCAGGCTCTGCCGAGGACGAGAGCCATGAGATGTTCCTCCTCTGGGCAAGCCCGGGTCCCAGATCCTGTTGTACCTGTGAATAGGCTGCAGGGGGACGGTGAAGACCAGCAACAGCTTTCAGGGCTGCCACCTTCCGTGTGGGACAAGGAGCCGGACGTGTGCCTTTTCGGAATCAGGCTCTGCCGAGGACGAGAGCCATGAGATGTTCCTCCTCTTGGCACGCCCGGGTCCCAGATCCTGTTGTACCTGTGAATAGGCTGCAGGGGGACGGTGAAGACCAGCAACAGCTTTCAGGGCTGCCACCTTCCGTGTGGGACAAGGAGCCGGACGTGTGCCTTTTTGGAATCAGGCTCTGCCGAGGACGAGATCCATGAGATATTCCTCCTCTGGGCATGCCCGGGTCCTGAATCCTGTTGTGCCTCTGAATAGGCTGCAGGGGGACGGTGAAGACCAGCAACAGCTTTCAGGGCTGCCACCTTCCGTGTGGGACAAGGAGCCGGACGTGTGCCTTTTCGGAATCAGGCTCTGCCGAGGACGAGAGCCATGAGATGTTCCTCCTCTGAGCAAGCCCGGGTCCCAGATCCTGTTGTACCTGTGAATAGGCTGCAGGGGGACGGTGAAGACCAGCAACAGCTTTCAGGGCTGCCACCTTCCGTGTGGGACAAGGAGCCGGACGTGTGCCTTTTCGGAATCAGGCTCTGCCGAGGACGAGAGCCATGAGATGTTCCTCCTCTGGGCATGCCCGGGTCCTGAATCCTGTTGTGCCTGTGAATAGGCTGCAGGGGGACGGTGAAGACCAGCAACAGCTTTCAGGGCTGCCACCTTCCGTGTGGGACAAGGAGCCGGACGTGTGCCTTTTCGGAATCAGGCTCTGCCGAGGACGAGAGCCATGAGATGTTCCTCCTCTGGGCAAGCCCAGGTCCCAGATCCTGTTGTGCCTGTGAATAGGCTGCAGGGGGACGGTGAAGACCAGCAACATCTTTCAGGGCTGCCACCTTCCGTGTGGGACAAGGAGCCGGACGTGTGCCTTTTCGGAATCAGGCTCTGCCGAGGACGAGAGCCATGAGATGTTCCTCCTCTGGGCATGCCCGGGTCCCAGATCCTGTTGTACCTGTGAATAGGCTGCAGGGGGACGGTGAAGACCAGCAACAGCTTTCAGGGCTGCCACCTTCCGTGTGGGACAAGGAGCCGGACGTGTGACTTTTCGGAATCAGGCTCTGCGGAGGACGAGAGCCATGAGATGTTCCTCCTCTCAGCAAGCCCGGATCCCAGATCCTGTTGTGCCTGTGAATAGGCTGCAGGGGGACGGTGAAGACCAGCAACAGCTTTCAGGGCTGCCACCTTCCGTGTGGGACAAGGAGCCGGACGTGTGTCTTTTCGGAATCAGGCTCTGCCGAGGACGAGATCCATGAGATGTTCCTCCTCTGGGCATGCCTGGGTCCCAGATCCTGTTGTGCTTGCGAATAGGCTTCAGGGGGACGGTGAAGACCAGCAACAGCTTTCAGGGCTGCCACCTTCCGTGTGGGACAAGGAGCCGGACGTGTGCCTTTTCGGAATCAGGCTCTGCCGAGGACGAGAGTCATGACATGTTCCTCCTCTCAGCAAGCCCGGGTCCCAGATCCTGTTGTACCTGTGAATAGGCTGCAGGGGGACGGTAAAAACCAGCAACAGCTTTCAGGGCTGCCACCTTCCGTGTGGGACAAGGAGCCGGACGTGTGCCTTTTCGGAATCAGGCTCTGCCGAGGACGAGAGCCATGAGATGTTCCTTCTCTGGGCATGCCCGGGTCCTGAATCCTGTTTTGCCTCTGAATAGGCTTCAGGGGGACGGTAAAGACCAGCAACAGATTTCAGGGCTGCCAACTTCCGTGTGGGACAAGGAGCCGGACGTGTGCCTTTACGGAATCAGGCTCTGCCGAGGACGAGATCCATGAGATGTTCCTCCTCTGGGCATGCCTGGGTCCTGAATCCTGTTGTGCCTCTGAATAGGCTGCAGGGGGACGGTGAAGACCAGCAACAGCTTTCAGGGCTGCCACCTTCCGTGTGCGACAAGGAGCCGGACGTGTGCCTTTTCGGAATCAGGCTCTGCCGAGGACGAGATCCATGAGATGTTCCTCCTCTGGGCATGCCCGGGTCCCAGATCCTGTTGTGCTTGTGAATAGGCTGCAGGGGGACGGTGAAGACCAGCAACAGCTTTCAGGGCTGCCACCTTCTGTGTGGGACAAGGAGGCGGACGTGTTCCTTTTCGGAATCAGGCTCTGCCGAGGACGAGAGCCATGAGATGTTCCTCCTCGGGGCATGTCCAGGTCCCAGATCCTGTTGTGCCTGTGAATAGGCTGCAGGGGGACGGTGAAGACCAGCAACAGCTTTCAGGGCTGCCACCTTCCGTGTGGGACAAGGAGCCGGACGTGTGCCTTTTCGGAATCAGGCTCTGCCGAGGACGAGAGCCATGAGATGTTCCTCCTATGGGCAAGCCCGGGTCCCAGATCCTGTTGTACCTGTGAATAGGCTGCAGGGGGACGGTGAAGACCAGCAACAGCTTTCAGGGCTGCCACCTTCCGTGTGGGACAAGGAGCCGGACGTGTGCCTTTTCGGAATCAGGCTCTGCCGAGGACGAGAGCCATGAGATGTTCCTCCTCTGGGCATGCCCGGGTCCTGAATCCTGTTGTGCCTGTGAATAGGCTGCAGGGGGACGGTGAAGACCAGCAACATCTTTCAGGGCTGCCACCTTCCGTGTGGGACAAGGAGCCGGACGTGTGCCTTTTCGGAATCAGGCTCTGCCGAGGACGAGAGCCATGAGATGTTCCTCCTCTGGGCAAGCCCAGGTCCCAGATCCTGTTGTGCCTGTGAATAGGCTGCAGGGGGACGGTGAAGACCAGCAACAGCTTTCAGGGCTGCCACCTTCCGTGTGGGACAAGGAGCCGGACGTGTGCCTTTTCGGAATCAGGCTCTGCCGAGGACGAGAGCCATGAGATGTTCCTCCTCTCAGCAAGCCCGGGTCCCAGATCCTGTTGTGCCTGTGAATAGGCTGCAGGGGGACGGTGAAGACCAGCAACATCTTTCAGGGCTGCCACCTTCCGTGTGGGACAAGGAGCCGGACGTGTGCCTTTTCGGAATCAGGCTCTGCCGAGGACGAGATCCATGAGATGTTCCTCCTCTGGGCATGCCCGGGTCCCAGATCCTGTTGTGCTTGTGAATAGGCTGCAGGGGGACGGTGAAGACCAGCAACAGCTTTCAGGGCTGCCACCTTCTGTGTGGGACAAGGAGGCGGACGTGTTCCTTTTCGGAATCAGGCTCTGCCGAGGACGAGAGCCATGAGATGTTCCTCCTCGGGTCATGTCCAGGTCCCAGATCCTGTTGTGCCTGTGAATAGGCTGCAGGGGGACGGTGAAGACCAGCAACAGCTTTCAGGGCTGCCACCTTCCGTGTGGGACAAGGAGCCGGACGTGTGCCTTTTCGGAATCAGGCTCTGCCGAGGACGAGAGCCATGAGATGTTCCTCCTCTGGGCATGCCCGGGTCCTGAATCCTGTTGTGCCTCTGAATAGGCTGCAGGGGGACGGTGAAGACCAGCAACAGCTTTCAGGGCTGCCACCTTCTGTGTGGGACAAGGAGCCGGACGTGTGCCTTTTCGGAATCAGGCTCTGCCGAGGACGAGAGCCATGAGATGTTCCTCCTCTGGGCAAGCCCGGGTCCCAGATCCTGTTGTGCCTGTGAATAGGCTGCAGGGGGACGGTGAAGACCAGCAACAGCTTTCAGGGCTGCCACCTTCCGTGTGGGACAAGGAGCCGGACGTGTGCCTTTTCGGAATCAGGCTCTGCCGAGGACGAGAGCCATGAGATGTTCCTCCTCTGGGCATGCCCGGGTCCCAGATCCTGTTGTACCTGTGAAGAGGCTGCAGGGGGACGTTGAAGACCAGCAACAGCTTTCAGGGCTGCCACCTTCCGTGTGGGACAAGGAGCCGGACGTGTGCCTTTTCGGAATCAGGCTCTGCCGAGGACGAGAGCCATGAGATGTTCCTCCTCTCAGCAAGCCCGGGTCCCAGATCCTGTTGTGCCTGTGAATAGGCTGCAGGGGGACGGTGAAGACCAGCAACATCTTTCAGGGCTGCCACCTTCCGTGTGGGACAAGGAGCCGGACGTGTGCCTTTTCGGAATCAGGCTCTGCCGAGGACGAGATCCATGAGATGTTCCTCCTCTGGGCATGCCCGGGTCCCAGATCCTGTTGTGCTTGCGAATAGGCTTCAGGGGACGGTGAAGACCAGCAACAGCTTTCAGGGCTGCCACCTTCCGTGTGGGACAAGGAGCCGGACGTGTGCCTTTTCGGAATCAGGCTCTGCCGAGGACGAGAGTCATGACATGTTCCTCCTCTCAGCAAGCCTGGGTCCCAGATCCTGTTGTACCTGTGAATAGGCTGCAGGGGGACGGTAAAAATCAGCAACAGCTTTCAGGGCTGCCACCTTCCGTGTGGGACAAGGAGCCGGACGTGTGCCTATTCGGAATCAGGCTCTGCCGAGGACGAGAGCCATGAGATGTTCCTCCTCTTGGCACGCCCGGGTCCCAGATCCTGTTGTGCCTGTGAATAGGCTGCAGGGGGACGGTGAAGACCAGCAACAGATTTCAGGGCTGCCACCTTCCGTGTGGGACAAGGAGCCGGACGTGTGCCTTTTCGGAATCAGGCTCTGCCGAGGATGAGAGCCATGAGATGTTCCTCCTCTCAGCAAGCACGGGTCCCAGATCCTGTTGTACCTGTGAATAGGCTGCAGGGGGACGGTGAAGACCAGCAACAGCTTTCAGGGCTGCCACCTTCCGTGTGGGACAAGGAGCCGGACGTGTGCCTTTTCGGAATCAGGCTCTGCCGAGGAAGACATCCATTAGATGTTCCTCCTCTGGGCATGCCCATGTCCCGAATCCTGTTGTGCCTGTGAATAGGCTGCAGGGGGACGGTGAAGACCAGCAACAGCTTTCAGGGCTGCCACCTTCCGTGTGGGACAAGAGCCGGACGTGTGCCTTTACGGAATCAGGCTCTGCCGAGGACGAGAGCCATGAGATGTTCCTCCTCTGGGCAAGCCCGGGTCCCAGATCCTGTTGTACCTGTGAATAGGCTGCAGGGGGACGGTGAAGACCAGCAACAGCTTTCAGGGCTGCCACCTTCCGTGTGGGACAAGGAGCCGGACGTGTGCCTTTTCGGAATCAGGCTCTGCCGAGGACGAGAGCCATGAGATGTTCCTCCTCTGGGCAAGCCCGGGTCCCAGATCCTGTTGTACCTGTGAATAGGCTGCAGGGGGACGGTGAAGACCAGCAACAGCTTTCAGGGCTGCCACCTTCCGTGTGGGACAAGGAGCCGGACGTGTGCCTTTTCGGAATCAGGCTCTGCCGAGGAAGAGATCCATTAGATGTTCCTCCTCTGGGCATGCCCAGGTCCCGAATCCTGTTGTGCCTGTGAATAGGCTGCAGGGGGACGGTGAAGACCAGCAACAGCTTTCAGGGCTGCCACCTTCCGTGTGGGACAACAGCCGGACGTGTGCCTTTTCGGAATCAGGCTCTGCCGAGGACGAGAGCCATGAGATGTTCCTCCTCTGGGCAAGCCCGGGTCCCAGATCCTGTTGTACCTGTGAATAGGCTTCAGGGGGACGGTGAAGACCAGCAACAGCTTTCAGGGCTGCCACCTTCCGTGTGGGACAAGGAGCCGGACGTGTGCCTTTTCGGAATCAGTCTCTGCCGAGGACGAGATCCATGAGATGTTCCTCCTCTGGGCATGCCCGGGTCCCAGATCCTGTTGTGCCTGTGAATAGGCTGCAGGGGGACGGTGAAGACCAGCAACATCTTTCAGCGCTGCCACCTTCCGTGTGGGACAAGGAGCCGGACGTGTGCCTTTTCGGAATCAGGCTCTGCCGAGGACGAGAGTCATGAGATGTTCCTCCTCTGGGCAATCCCAGGTCCCAGATCCTGTTACCTGTGAATAGGCTGCAGGGGGACGGTGAAGACCAGCAACAGCTTTCAGGGCTGCCACCTTCCGTGTGGGACAAGGAGCCGGACGTGTGCCTTTTCGGAATCAGGCTCTGCCGAGGACGAGAGCCATGAGATGTTCCTCCTCTGGGCATGCCCGGGTCCCAGATCCTGTTGTGCCTGTGAATAGGCTGCAGGGGGACGGTGAAGACCAGCAACAGCTTTCAGGGCTGCCACCTTCCGTGTGGGACAAGGAGCCGGACGTGTGCCTTTTCGGAATCAGGCTCTGCCGAGGACGACAGCCATGAGATGTTCCTCCTCTGGGCAAGCCCGGGTCCCAGATCCTGTTGTACCTGTGAATAGGCTGCAGGGGGACGGTGAAGACCAGCAACAGCTTTCAGGGCTGCCACCTTCCGTGTGGGACAAGGAGCCGGACGTGTGCCTTTTCGGAATCAGGCTCTGCCGAGGACGAGAGCCATGAGATGTTCCTCCTCTTGGCACGCCCGGGTCCCAGATCCTGTTGTACCTGTGAATAGGCTGCAGGGGGACGGTGAAGACCAGCAACAGCTTTCAGGGCTGCCACCTTCCGTGTGGGACAAGGAGGCGGACGTGTGCCTTTTCGGAATCAGGCTCTGCCGAGGACGAGATCCATGAGATATTCCTCCTCTGGGCATGCCCGGGTCCTGAATCCTGTTGTGCCTCTGAATAGGCTGCAGGGGGACGGTGAAGACCAGCAACAGCTTTCAGGGCTGCCACCTTCCGTGTGGGACAAGGAGGCGGACGTGTGCCTTTTCGGAATCAGGCTCTGCCGAGGACGAGAGCCATGAGATGTTCCTCCTCTGGGCAAGCCCGGGTCCCAGATCCTGTTGTACCTGTGAATAGGCTGCAGGGGGACGGTGAAGACCAGCAACAGCTTTCAGGGCTGCCACCTTCCGTGTGGGACAAGGAGCCGGACGTGTGCCTTTTCGGAATCAGGCTCTGCCGAGGACGAGAGCCATGAGATGTTCCTCCTCTGGGCATGCCCGGGTCCTGAATCCTGTTGTGCCTGTGAATAGGCTGCAGGGGGACGGTGAAGACCAGCAACAGCTTTCAGGGCTGCCACCTTCCGTGTGGGACAAGGAGCCGGACGTGTGCCTTTTCGGAATCAGGCTCTGCCGAGGACGAGAGCCATGAGATGTTCCTCCTCTGGGCAAGCCCAGGTCCCAGATCCTGTTGTGCCTGTGAATAGGCTGCAGGGGGACGGTGAAGACCAGCAACAGCTTTCAGGGCTGCCACCTTCCGTGTGGGACAAGGAGCCGGACGTGTGCCTTTTCGGAATCAGGCTCTGCCGAGGACGAGAGCCATGAGATGTTCCTCCTCTGGGCATGCCCGGGTCCCAGATCCTGTTGTACCTGTGAATAGGCTGCAGGGGGACGTTGAAGACCAGCAACAGCTTTCAGGGCTGCCACCTTCCGTGTGGGACAAGGAGCCGGACGTGTGCCTTTTCGGAATCAGGCTCTGCCGAGGACGAGAGCCATGAGATGTTCCTCCTCTCAGCAAGCCCGGGTCCCAGATCCTGTTGTGCCTGTGAATAGGCTGCAGGGGGACGGTGAAGACCAGCAACAGCTTTCAGGGCTGCCACCTTCCGTGTGGGACAAGGAGCCGGACGTGTGTCTTTTCGGAATCAGGCTCTGCCGAGGACGAGATCCATGAGATGTTCCTCCTCTGGGCATGCCCGGGTCCCAGATCCTGTTGTGCTTGCGAATAGGCTTCAGGGGGACGGTGAAGACCAGCAACAGCTTTCAGGGCTGCCACCTTCCGTGTGGGACAAGGAGCCGGACGTGTGACTTTTCGGAATCAGGCTCTGCCGAGGACGAGAGTCATGACATGTTCCTCCTCTCAGCAAGCCCGGGTCCCAGATCCTGTTGTACCTGTGAATAGGCTGCAGGGGGACGGTAAAAACCAGCAACAGCTTTCAGGGCTGCCACCTTCCGTGTGGGACAAGGAGCCGGACGTGTGCCTTTTCGGAATCAGGCTCTGCCGAGGACGAGAGCCATGAGATGTTCCTCCTCTGGGCAAGCCCGGGTCCCAGATCCTGTTGTACCTGTGAATAGGCTGCAGGGGGACGGTAAAGACCAGCAACAGATTTCAGGGCTGCCAACTTCCGTGTGGGACAAGGAGCCGGACGTGTGCCTTTTCGGAATCAGGCTCTGCCGAGGACGAGATCCATGAGATGTTCCTCCTCTGGGCATGCCTGGGTCCTGAATCCTGTTGTGCCTCTGAATAGGCTGCAGGGGGACGGTGAAGACCAGCAACAGCTTTCAGGGCTGCCACCTTCTGTGTGGGACAAGGAGGCGGACGTGTTCCTTTTCGGAATCAGGCTCTGCCGAGGACGAGAGCCATGAGATGTTCCTCCTCGGGGCATGTCCAGGTCCCAGATCCTGTTGTGCCTGTGAATAGGCTGCAGGGGGACGGTGAAGACCAGCAACAGCTTTCAGGGCTGCCACCTTCCGTGTGGGACAAGGAGCCGGACGTGTGCCTTTTCGGAATAAGGCTCTGCCGAGGACGAGAGCCATGAGATGTTCCTCCTCTGGGCACGCCCGGGTCCCAGATCCTGTTGTACCTGTGAATAGGCTGCAGGGGGACGGTGAAGACCAGCAACATCTTTCAGGGCTGCCACCTTCCGTGTGGGACAAGGAGCCGGACGTGTGCTTTTTCGGAATCAGGCTCTGCCGAGGATGAGAGCCATGAGATGTTCCTCCTCTGGGCAAGCCCGGGTCCCAGATCCTGTTGTACCTGTGAATAGGCTGCAGGGGGACGGTGAAGAACAGCAACAGCTTTCAGGGCTGCCACATTCTGTGTGGGACAAGGAGCCGGACGTGTGCCTTTTCGGAATCAGGCTCTGCCGAGGACGAGAGCCATGAGATGTTCCTCCTCTGGGCATGCCCGGGTCCTGAATCCTGTTGTGCCTCTGAATAGGCTGCAGGGGGACGGTGAAGACCAGCAACAGCTTTCAGGGCTGCCACCTTCCGTGTGGGACAAGGAGCCGGACGTGTGCCTTTTCGGAATCAGGCTCTGCCGAGGACGAGAACCATGAGATGTTCCTCCTCTCAGCAAGCCCGGGTCCCAGATCCTGTTGTACCTGTGAATAGGCTGCAGGGGGACGGTAAAAACCAGCAACAGCTTTCAGGGCTGCCACCTTCCGTGTGGGACAAGGAGCCGGACGTGTGCCTTTTCAAAATCAGGCTCTGCCGAGGACGAGAGCCATGAGATGTTCCTCCTCTTGGCACGCCCGGGTCCCAGATCCTGTTGTACCTGTGAATAGGCTGCAGGGGGACGGTGAAGACCAGCAACAGCTTTCAGGGCTGCCACCTTCCGTGTGGGACAAGGAGCCGGACGTGTGCCTTTTCGGAATCAGGCTCTGCCGAGGACGAGAGCCATGAGATGTTCCTCCTCTGGGCATGCCCGGGTCCTGAATCCTGTTGTGCCTCTGAATAGGCTGCAGGGGGACGGTGAAGACCAGCAACAGATTTCAGGGCTGCCACCTTCCGTGTGGGACAAGGAGCCGGACGTGTGCCTTTTCGGAATCAGGCTCTGCCGAGGACGAGAGCCATGAGATGTTCCTCCTCTGGGCAAGCCCGGGTCCCAGATCCTGTTGTACCTGTGAATAGGCTGCAGGGGGACGGTGAAGACCAGCAACAGCTTTCAGGGCTGCCACCTTCCGTGTGGGACAAGGAGCCGGACGTGTGCCTTTTCGGAATCAGGCTCTGCCGAGGACGAGAGCCATGAGATGTTCCTCCTCTGGGCAAGCCCGGGTCCCAGATCCTGTTGTACCTGTGAATAGGCTGCAGGGGGACGGTGAAGACCAGCAACAGCTTTCAGGGCTGCCACCTTCCGTGTGGGACAAGGAGCCGGACGTGTGCCTTTTCGGAATCAGGCTCTGCCGAGGACGAGAGCCATGAGATGTTCCTCCTCTGGGCATGCCCGGGTCCTGAATCCTGTTGTGCCTGTGAATAGGCTGCAGGGGGACGGTGAAGACCAGCAACAGCTTTCAGGGCTGCCACCTTCCGTGTGGGACAAGGAGCCGGACGTGTGCCTTTTCGGAATCAGGCTCTGCCGAGGACGAGAGCCATGAGATGTTCCTCCTCTGGGCAAGCCCAGGTCCCAGAACCTGTTGTGCCTGTGAATAGGCTGCAGGGGGACGGTGAAGACCAGCAACAGCTTTCAGGGCTGCCACCTTCCGTGTGGGACAAGGAGCCGGACGTGTGCCTTTTCGGAATCAGGCTCTGCCGAGGACGAGAGCCATGAGATGTTCCTCCTCTGGGCATGCCCGGGTCCCAGATCCTGTTGTACCTGTGAATAGGCTGCAGGGGGACGTTGAAGACCAGCAACAGCTTTCAGGGCTGCCACCTTCCGTGTGGGACAAGGAGCCGGACGTGTGCCTTTTCGGAATCAGGCTCTGCCGAGGACGAGAGCCATGAGATGTTCCTCCTCTCAGCAAGCCCGGGTCCCAGATCCTGTTGTGCCTGTGAATAGGCTGCAGGGGGACGGTGAAGACCAGCAACATCTTTCAGGGCTGCCACCTTCCGTGTGGGACAAGGAGCCGGACGTGTGCCTTTTCGGAATCAGGCTCTGCCGAGGACGAGATCCATGAGATGTTCCTCCTCTGGGCATGCCCGGGTCCCAGATCCTGTTGTGCTTGCGAATAGGCTTCAGGGGACGGTGAAGACCAGCAACAGCTTTCAGGGCTGCCACCTTCCGTGTGGGACAAGGAGCCGGACGTGTGCCTTTTCGGAATCAGGCTCTGCCGAGGACGAGAGTCATGACATGTTCCTCCTCTCAGCAAGCCTGGGTCCCAGATCCTGTTGTACCTGTGAATAGGCTGCAGGGGGACGGTAAAAACCAGCAACAGCTTTCAGGGCTGCCACCTTCCGTGTGGGACAAGGAGCCGGACGTGTGCCTTTTCGGAATCAGGCTCTGCCGAGGACGAGAGCCATGAGATGTTCCTCCTCTTGGCACGCCCGGGTCCCAGATCCTGTTGTGCCTGTGAATAGGCTGCAGGGGGCGGTGAAGACCAGCAACAGATTTCAGGGCTGCCACCTTCCGTGTGGGACAAGGAGCCGGACGTGTGCCTTTTCGGAATCAGGCTCTGCCGAGGATGAGAGCCATGAGATGTTCCTCCTCTCAGCAAGCACGGGTCCCAGATCCTGTTGTACCTGTGAATAGGCTGCAGGGGGACGGTGAAGACCAGCAACAGCTTTCAGGGCTGCCACCTTCCGTGTGGGACAAGGAGCCGGACGTGTGCCTTTTCGGAATCAGGCTCTGCCGAGGAAGACATCCATTAGATGTTCCTCCTCTGGGCATGCCCAGGTCCCGAATCCTGTTGTGCCTGTGAATAGGCTGCAGGGGGACGGTGAAGACCAGCAACAGCTTTCAGGGCTGCCACCTTCCGTGTGGGACAAGAGCCGGACGTGTGCCTTTACGGAATCAGGCTCTGCCGAGGACGAGAGCCATGAGATGTTCCTCCTCTGGGCAAGCCCGGGTCCCAGATCCTGTTGTACCTGTGAATAGGCTGCAGGGGGACGGTGAAGACCAGCAACAGCTTTCAGGGCTGCCACCTTCCGTGTGGGACAAGGAGCCGGACGTGTGCCTTTTCGGAATCAGGCTCTGCCGAGGACGAGATCCATGAGATGTTCCTCCTCTGGGCATGCCCGGGTCCCAGATCCTGTTGTGCCTGTGAATAGGCTGCAGGGGGACGGTGAAGACCAGCAACATCTTTCAGGGCTGCCACCGTCCGTGTGGGACAAGGAGCCGGACGTGTGCCTTTTCGGAATCAGGCTCTACCGAGGACGAGAGTCATGAGATGTTCCTCCTCTGGGCAATCCCAGGTCCCAGATCCCGTTGTGCCTGTGAATAGGCTGCAGGGGGACGGTGAAGACCAGCAACAGCTTTCAGGGCTGCCACCTTCCGTGTGGGACAAGGAGCCGGACGTGTGCCTTTTCGGAATCAGGCTCTGCCGAGGACGAGAGCCATGAGATGTTCCTCCTCTGGGCAAGCCCGGGTCCCAGATCCTGTTGTACCTGTGAATAGGCTGCAGGGGGACGGTGAAGACCAGCAACAGCTTTCAGGGCTGCCACCTTCCGTGTGGGACAAGGAGCCGGACGTGTGCCTTTTCGGAATCAGGCTCTGCCGAGGAAGAGATACATTAGATGTTCCTCCTCTGGGCATGCCCAGGTCCCGAATCCTGTTGTGCCTGTGAATAGGCTGCAGGGGGACGGTGAAGACCAGCAACAGCTTTCAGGGCTGCCACCTTCCGTGTGGGACAAGAGCCGGACGTGTGCCTTTTCGGAATCAGGCTCTGCCGAGGACGAGAGCCATGAGATGTTCCTCCTCTGGGCAAGCCCGGGTCCCAGATCCTGTTGTACCTGTGAATAGGCTGCAGGGGGACGGTGAAGACCAGCAACAGCTTTCAGGGCTGCCACCTTCCGTGTGGGACAAGGAGCCGGACGTGTGCCTTTTCGGAATCAGTCTCTGCCGAGGACGAGATCCATGAGATGTTCCTCCTCTGGGCATGCCCGGGTCCCAGATCCTGTTGTGCCTGTGAATAGGCTGCAGGGGGACGGTGAAGACCAGCAACATCTTTCAGGGCTGCCACCTTCCGTGTGGGACAAGGAGCCGGACGTGTGCCTTTTCGGAATCAGGCTCTGCCGAGGACTAGAGTCATGAGATGTTCCTCCTCTGGGCAATCCCAGGTCCCAGATCCTGTTGTGCCTGTGAATAGGCTGCAGGGGGACGGTGAAGACCAGCAACAGCTTTCAGGGCTGCCACCTTCCGTGTGGGACAAGGAGCCGGACGTGTGCCTTTTCGGAATCAGGCTCTGCCGAGGACGAGAGCCATGAGATGTTCCTCCTCTGGGCAAGCCTGGGTCCCAGATCCTGTTGTACCTGTGAATAGGCTGCAGGGGGACGTTGAAGACCAGCAACAGCTTTCAGGGCTGCCACCTTCCGTGTGGGACAAGGAGCCGGACGTGTGCCTTTTCGGAATCAGGCTCTGCCGAGGACGAGAGCCATGAGATGTTCCTCCTCTGGGCATGCCCGGGTCCCAGATCCTGTTGTGCCTCTGAATAGGCTGCAGGGGGACGGTGAAGACCAGCAACAGCTTTCAGGGCTGCCACCTTCCGTGTGGGACAAGGAGCCGGACGTGTGCCTTTTCGGAATCAGGCTCTGCCGAGGACGAGATCCATGAGATGTTCCTCCTCTGGGCATGCCCGGGTCCCAGATCCTGTTGTGCCTGTGAATAGGCTGCAGGGGGACGGTGAAGACCAGCAACATCTTTCAGGGCTGCCACCGTCCGTGTGGGACAAGGAGCCGGACGTGTGCCTTTTCGGAATCAGGCTCTACCGAGGACGAGAGTCATGAGATGTTCCTCCTCTGGGCAATCCCAGGTCCCAGATCCCGTTGTGCCTGTGAATAGGCTGCAGGGGGACGGTGAAGACCAGCAACAGCTTTCAGGGCTGCCACCTTCCGTGTGGGACAAGGAGCCGGACGTGTGCCTTTTCGGAATCAGGCTCTGCCGAGGACGAGAGCCATGAGATGTTCCTCCTCTGGGCAAGCCCGGGTCCCAGATCCTGTTGTACCTGTGAATAGGCTGCAGGGGGACGGTGAAGACCAGCAACAGCTTTCAGGGCTGCCACCTTCCGTGTGGGACAAGGAGCCGGACGTGTGCCTTTTCGGAATCAGGCTCTGCCGAGGAAGAGATACATTAGATGGTCCTCCTCTGGGCATGCCCAGGTCCCGAATCCTGTTGTGCCTGTGAATAGGCTGCAGGGGGACGGTGAAGACCAGCAACAGCTTTCAGGGCTGCCACCTTCCGTGTGGGACAAGAGCCGGACGTGTGCCTTTTCGGAATCAGGCTCTGCCGAGGACGAGAGCCATGAGATGTTCCTCCTCTGGGCAAGCCCGGGTCCCAGATCCTGTTGTACCTGTGAATAGGCTGCAGGGGGACGGTGAAGACCAGCAACAGCTTTCAGGGCTGCCACCTTCCGTGTGGGACAAGGAGCCGGACGTGTGCCTTTTCGGAATCAGTCTCTGCCGAGGACGAGATCCATGAGATGTTCCTCCTCTGGGCATGCCCGGGTCCCAGATCCTGTTGTGCCTGTGAATAGGCTGCAGGGGGACGGTGAAGACCAGCAACATCTTTCAGGGCTGCCACCTTCCGTGTGGGACAAGGAGCCGGACGTGTGCCTTTTCGGAATCAGGCTCTGCCGAGGACTAGAGTCATGAGATGTTCCTCCTCTGGGCAATCCCAGGTCCCAGATCCTGTTGTGCCTGTGAATAGGCTGCAGGGGGACGGTGAAGACCAGCAACAGCTTTCAGGGCTGCCACCTTCCGTGTGGGACAAGGAGCCGGACGTGTGCCTTTTCGGAATCAGGCTCTGCCGAGGACGAGAGCCATGAGATGTTCCTCCTCTGGGCAAGCCTGGGTCCCAGATCCTGTTGTACCTGTGAATAGGCTGCAGGGGGACGTTGAAGACCAGCAACAGCTTTCAGGGCTGCCACCTTCCGTGTGGGACAAGGAGCCGGACGTGTGCCTTTTCGGAATCAGGCTCTGCCGAGGACGAGAGCCATGAGATGTTCCTCCTCTGGGCATGCCCGGGTCCCAGATCCTGTTGTGCCTCTGAATAGGCTGCAGGGGGACGGTGAAGACCAGCAACAGCTTTCAGGGCTGCCACCTTCCGTGTGGGACAAGGAGCCGGACGTGTGCCTTTTCGGAATCAGGCTCTGCCGAGGACGAGAGCCATGAGATGTTCCTCCTCTGGGCAAGCCCGGGTCCCAGATCCTGTTGTACCTGTGAATAGGCTGCAGGGGGACGGTGAAGACCAGCAACAGCTTTCAGGGCTGCCACCTTCCGTGTGGGACAAGGAGCCGGACGTGTGCCTTTTCGGAATCAGGCTCTGCCGAGGACGAGATCCATGAGATGTTCCTCCTCTTGGCACGCCCGGGTCCCAGATCCTGTTGTACCTGTGAATAGGCTGCAGGGGGACGGTGAAGACCAGCAACAGCTTTCAGGGCTGCCACCTTCCGTGTGGGACAAGGAGCCGGACGTGTGCCTTTTCGGAATCAGGCTCTGCCGAGGACGAGATCCATGAGATATTCCTCCTCTGGGCATGCCCGGGTCCTGAATCCTGTTGTGCCTCTGAATAGGCTGCAGGGGGACGGTGAAGACCAGCAACAGCTTTCAGGGCTGCCACCTTCCGTGTGGGACAAGGAGCCGGACGTGTGCCTTTTCGGAATCAGGCTCTGCCGAGGACGAGAGCCATGAGATGTTCCTCCTCTGGGCAAGCCCGGGTCCCAGATCCTGTTGTACCTGTGAATAGGCTGCAGGGGGACGGTGAAGACCAGCAACAGCTTTCAGGGCTGCCACCTTCCGTGTGGGACAAGGAGCCGGACGTGTGCCTTTTTGGAATCAGGCTCTGCCGAGGACGAGAGCCATGAGATGTTCCTCCTCTGGGCATGCCCGGGTCCTGAATCCTGTTGTGCCTGTGAATAGGCTGCAGGGGGACGGTGAAGACCAGCAACAGCTTTCAGGGCTGCCACCTTCCGTGTGGGACAAGGAGCCGGACGTGTGCCTTTTCGGAATCAGGCTCTGCCGAGGACGAGAGCCATGAGATGTTCCTCCTCTGGGCAAGCCCAGGTCCCAGATCCTGTTGTGCCTGTGAATAGGCTGCAGGGGGACGGTGAAGACCAGCAACAGCTTTCAGGGCTGCCACCTTCCGTGTGGGACAAGGAGCCGGACGTGTGCCTTTTCGGAATCAGGCTCTGCCGAGGACGAGAGCCATGAGATGTTCCTCCTCTGGGCATGCCCGGGTCCCAGATCCTGTTGTACCTGTGAATAGGCTGCAGGGGGACGTTGAAGACCAGCAACAGCTTTCAGGGCTGCCACCTTCCGTGTGGGACAAGGAGCCGGACGTGTGACTTTTCGGAATCAGGCTCTGCCGAGGACGAGAGCCATGAGATGTTCCTCCTCTCAGCAAGCCCGGGTCCCAGATCCTGTTGTGCCTGTGAATAGGCTGCAGGGGGACGGTGAAGACCAGCAACAGCTTTCAGGGCTGCCACCTTCCGTGTGGGACAAGGAGCCGGACGTGTGTCTTTTCGGAATCAGGCTCTGCCGAGGACGAGATCCATGAGATGTTCCTCCTCTGGGCATGCCCGGGTCCCAGATCCTGTTGTGCTTGCGAATAGGCTTCAGGGGGACGGTGAAGACCAGCAACAGCTTTCAGGGCTGCCACCTTCCGTGTGGGACAAGGAGCCGGACGTGTGCCTTTTCGGAATCAGGCTCTGCCGAGGACGAGAGCCATGAGATGTTCCTCCTCTGGGCAAGCCCGGGTCCCAGATCCTGTTGTACCTGTGAATAGGCTGCAGGGGGACGGTAAAGACCAGCAACAGATTTCAGGGCTGCCAACTTCCGTGTGGGACAAGGAGCCGGACGTGTGCCTTTTCGGAATCAGGCTCTGCCGAGGACGAGATCCATGAGATGTTCCTCCTCTGGGCATGCCTGGGTCCTGAATCCTGTTGTGCCTCTGAATAGGCTGCAGGGGGACGGTGAAGACCAGCAACAGCTTTCAGGGCTGCCACCTTCCGTGTGGGACAAGGAGCCGGACGTGTGCCTTTTCGGAATCAGGCTCTGCCGAGGACGAGATCCATGAGATGTTCCTCCTCTGGGCATGCCCGGGTCCCAGATCCTGTTGTGCTTGTGAATAGGCTGCAGGGGGACGGTGAAGACCAGCAACAGCTTTCAGGGCTGCCACCTTCTGTGTGGGACAAGGAGGCGGACGTGTTCCTTTTCGGAATCAGGCTCTGCCGAGGACGAGAGCCATGAGATGTTCCTCCTCGGGGCATGTCCAGGTCCCAGATCCTGTTGTGCCTGTGAATAGGCTGCAGGGGGACGGTGAAGACCAGCAACAGCTTTCAGGGCTGCCACCTTCCGTGTGGGACAAGGAGCCGGACGTGTGCCTTTTCGGAATCAGGCTCTGCCGAGGACGAGAGCCATGAGATGTTCCTCCTCTGGGCACGCCTGGGTCCCAGATCCTGTTGTACCTGTGAATAGGCTGCAGGGGGACGGTGAAGACCAGCAACAGCTTTCAGGGCTGCCACCTTCCGTGTGGGACAAGGAGCCGGACGTGTGCCTTTTCGGAATCAGGCTCTGCCGAGGATGAGAGCCATGAGATGTTCCTCCTCTGGGCAAGCCCGGGTCCCAGATCCTGTTGTACCTGTGAATAGGCTGCAGGGGGACGGTGAAGAACAGCAACAGCTTTCAGGGCTGCCACATTCTGTGTGGGACAAGGAGCCGGACGTGTGCCTTTTCGGAATCAGGCTCTGCCGAGGACGAGATCCATGAGATGTTCCTCCTCTGGGCATGCCCGGGTCCTGAATCCTGTTGTGCCTCTGAATAGGCTGCAGGGGGACGGTGAAGACCAGCAACAGCTTTCAGGGCTGCCACCTTCCGTGTGGGACAAGGAGCCGGACGTGTGCCTTTTCGGAATCAGGCTCTGCCGAGGACGAGAACCATGAGATGTTCCTCCTCAGAGCAAGCCCGGGTCCCAGATCCTGTTGTACCTGTGAATAGGCTGCAGGGGGACGGTAAAAACCAGCAACAGCTTTCAGGGCTGCCACCTTCCGTGTGGGACAAGGAGCCGGACGTGTGCCTTTTCAAAATCAGGCTCTGCCGAGGACGAGAGCCATGAGATGTTCCTCCTCGGGGCACGCCCGGGTCCCAGATCCTGTTGTACCTGTGAATAGGCTGCAGGGGGACGGTGAAGACCAGCAACAGCTTTCAGGGCTGCCACCTTCCGTGTGGGACAAGGAGCCGGACGTGTGCCTTTTCGGAATCAGGCTCTGCCGAGGACGAGAGCCATGAGATGTTCCTCCTCTGGGCATGCCCGGGTCCTGAATCCTGTTGTGCCTCTGAATAGGCTGCAGGGGGACGGTGAAGACCAGCAACAGCTTTCAGGGCTGCCACCTTCCGTGTGGGACAAGGAGCCGGACGTGTGCCTTTTCGGAATCAGGCTCTGCTGAGGACGAGAGCCATGAGATGTTCCTCCTCGGGGCATGTCCAGGTCCCAGATCCTGTTGTGCCTGTGAATAGGCTGCAGGGGGACGGTGAAGACCAGCAACAGCTTTCAGGGCTGCCACCTTCCGTGTGGGACAAGGAGCCGGACGTGTGCCTTTTCGGAATCAGGCTCTGCCGAGGACGAGAGCCATGAGATGTTCCTCCTCTCAGCAAGCCCGGGTCCCAGATCCTGTTGTACCTGTGAATAGGCTGCAGGGGGACGGTGAAGACCAGCAACATCTTTCAGGGCTGCCACCTTCCGTGTGGGACAAGGAGCCGGACGTGTGCCTTTTCGGAATCAGGCTCTGCCGAGGATGAGAGCCATGAGATGTTCCTCCTCTGGGCAAGCCCGGGTCCCAGATCCTGTTGTACCTGTGAATAGGCTGCAGGGGGACGGTGAAGACCAGCAACAGATTTCAGGGCTGCCACCTTCTGTGTGGGACAAGGAGCCGGACGTGTGCCTTTTCGGAATCAGGCTCTGCCGAGGACGAGATCCATGAGATGTTCCTCCTCTGGGCATGCCCGGGTCCTGAATCCTGTTGTGCCTCTGAATAGGCTGCAGGGGGACGGTGAAGACCAGCAACAGCTTTCAGGGCTGCCACCTTCCGTGTGGGACAAGGAGCCGGACGTGTGCCTTTTCGGAATCAGGCTCTGCCGAGGACGAGAGCCATGAGATGTTCCTCCTCGGGGCATGTCCAGGTCCCAGATCCTGTTGTGCCTGTGAATAGGCTGCAGGGGGACGGTGAAGACCAGCAACATCTTTCAGGGCTGCCAACTTCCGTGTGGGACAAGGAGCCGGACGTGTGCCTTTACGGAATCAGGCTCTGCCGAGGACGAGAGCCATGAGATGTTCCTCCTCTGGGCACGCCCGGGTCCCAGATCCTGTTGTACCTGTGAATAGGCTGCAGGGGGACGGTGAAGACCAGCAACAGCTTTCAGGGCTGCCACCTTCCGTGTGGGACAAGGAGCCGGACGTGTGCCTTTTCGGAATCAGGCTCTGCCGAGGACGAGAGCCATGAGATGTTCCTCCTCTGGGCATGCCCGGGTCCTGAATCCTGTTGTGCCTCTGAATAGGCTGCAGGGGGACGGTGAAGACCAGCAACAGCTTTCAGGGCTGCCACCTTCCGTGTAGGACAAGGAGCCGGACGTGTGCCTTTTCGGAATCAGGCTCTGCCGAGGACGAGATCCATGAGATGTTCCTCCTCTGGGCATGCCCGGGTCCAAGATCCTGTTGTACCTGTGAATAGGCTGCAGGGGGACGGTGAAGACCAGCAACAGCTTTCAGGGCTGCCACCTTCCGTGTGGGACAAGGAGCCGGACGTGTTCCTTTTCGGAATCAGGCTCTGCCGAGGACGAGAGCCATGAGATGTTCCTCCTCTCAGCAAGCCGGGGTCCCAGATCCTGTTGTACCTGTGAATAGGCTGCAGGGGGACGGTAAAAACCAGCAACAGCTTTCAGGGCTGCCACCTTCTGTGTGGGACAAGGAGCCGGACGTGTGCCTTTTCAAAATCAGGCTCTGCCGAGGACGAGAGCCATGAGATGTTCCTCCTCTTGGCACGCCCGGGTCCCAGATCCTGTTGTACCTGTGAATAGGCTGCAGGGGGACGGTGAAGACCAGCAACAGCTTTCAGGGCTGCCACCTTCCGTGTGGGACAAGGAGCCGGACGTGTGCATTTTCGGAATCAGGCTCTGCCGAGGACGAGAGCCATGAGATGTTCCTCCTCTGGGCAAGCCCGGGTCCCAGATCCTGTTGTACCTGTGAATAGGCTGCAGGGGGACGGTGAAGACCAGCAACAGCTTTCAGGGCTGCCACCTTCCGTGTGGGACAAGGAGCCGGACGTGTGCCTTTTCGGAATCAGGCTCTGCCGAGGACGAGATCCATGAGATGTTCCTCCTCTGGGCATGCCCGGGTCCCAGATCCTGTTGTGCCTGTGAATAGGCTGCAGGGGGACGGTGAAGACCAGCAACATCTTTCAGAGCTGCCACCTTCCGTGTGGGACAAGGAGCCGGACGTGTGCCTTTTCGGAATCAGGCTCTGCCGAGGACGAGAGCCATGAGATGTTCCTCCTCTGGGCAAGCCCGGGTCCCAGATCCTGTTGTGCCTGTGAATAGGCTGCAGGGGGACGGTGAAGACCAGCAACAGCTTTCAGGGCTGCCACCTTCCCTGTGGGACAAGGAGCCGGACGTGTGCCTTTACGGAATCAGGCTCTGCCGAGGACGAGAGCCATGAGATGTTCCTCCTCTGGGCACGCCCGGGTCCCAGATCCTGTTGTACCTGTGAATAGGCTGCAGGGGGACGGTGAAGACCAGCAACAGCTTTCAGGGCTGCCACCTTCCGTGTGGGACAAGGAGGCAGACGTGTGCCTTTTCGGAATCAGGCTCTGCCGAGGACGAGATCCATGAGATGTTCCTCCTCTGGGCATGCCCGGGTCCTGAATCCTGTTGTGCCTCTGAATAGGCTGCAGGGGGACGGTGAAGACCAGCAACATCTTTCAGGGCTGCCACCTTCCGTGTGGGACAAGGAGCCGGATGTGTGCCTTTTCGGAATCAGGCTCTGCCGAGGACGAGAGCCATGAGATGTTCCTCCTCTGGGCAAGCCCAGGTCCCAGATCCTGTTGTGCCTGTGAATAGGCTGCAGGGGGACGGTGAAGACCAGCAACAGCTTTCAGGGCTGCCAACTTCCGTGTGGGACAAGGAGCCGGACGTGTGCCTTTACGGAATCAGGCTCTGCCGAGGACGAGAGCCATGAGATGTTCCTCCTCTGGGCACGCCCGGGTCCCAGATCCTGTTGTACCTGTGAATAGGCTGCAGGGGGACGGTGAAGACCAGCAACAGCTTTCAGGGCTGCCACCTTCCGTGTGGGACAAGGAGCCGGACGTGTGCCTTTTCGGAATCAGGCTCTGCCGAGGACGAGATCCATGAGATGTTCCTCCTCTGGGCATGCCCGGGTCCTGAATCCTGTTGTGCCTCTGAATAGGCTGCAGGGGGACGGTGAAGACCAGCAACAGCTTTCAGGGCTGCCACCTTCCGTGTGGGACAAGGAGCCGGACGTGTGCCTTTTCGGAATCAGGCTCTGCCGAGGACGAGATCCATGAGATGTTCCTCCTCTGGGCATGCCCGGGTCCCAGATCCTGTTGTGCTTGTGAATAGGCTGCAGGGGGACGGTGAAGACCAGCAACAGCTTTCAGGGCTGCCACCTTCTGTGTGGGACAAGGAGGCGGACGTGTTCCTTTTCGGAATCAGGCTCTGCCGAGGACGAGAGCCATGAGATGTTCCTCCTCGGGGCAAGTCCAGGTCCCAGATCCTGTTGTGCCTGTGAATAGGCTGCAGGGGGACGGTGAAGACCAGCAACAGCTTTCAGGGCTGCCACCTTCCGTGTGGGACAAGGAGCCGGACGTGTGCCTTTTCGGAATCAGGCTCTGCCGAGGACGAGAGCCATGAGATGTTCCTCCTCTGGGCACGCCCGGGTCCCAGATCCTGTTGTACCTGTGAATAGGCTGCAGGGGGACGGTGAAGACCAGCAACATCTTTCAGGGCTGCCACCTTCCGTGTGGGACAAGGAGCCGGACGTGTGCCTTTTCGGAATCAGGCTCTGCCGAGGATGAGAGCCATGAGATGTTCCTCCTCTGGGCAAGCCCGGGTCCCAGATCCTGTTGTACCTGTGAATAGGCTGCAGGGGGACGGTGAAGACCAGCAACAGCTTTCAGGGCTGCCACCTTCTGTGTGGGACAAGGAGCCGGACGTGTGCCTTTTCGGAATCAGGCTCTGCCGAGGACGAGATCCATGATATGTTCCTCCTCTGGGCATGCCCGGGTCCAAGATCCTGTTGTACCTGTGAATAGGCTGCAGGGGGACGGTGAAGACCAGCAACAGCTTTCAGGGCTGCCACCTTCCGTGTGGGACAAGGAGCCGGACGTGTTCCTTTTCGGAATCAGGCTCTGCCGAGGACGAGAGCCATGAGATGTTCCTCCTCTCAGCAAGCCGGGGTCCCAGATCCTGTTGTACCTGTGAATAGGCTGCAGGGGGACGGTAAAAACCAGCAACAGCTTTCAGGGCTGCCACCTTCCGTGTGGGACAAGGAGCCGGACGTGTGCCTTTTCAAAATCAGGCTCTGCCGAGGACGAGAGCCATGAGATGTTCCTCCTCTTGGCACGCCCGGGTCCCAGATCCTGTTGTACCTGTGAATAGGCTGCAGGGGGACGGTGAAGACCAGCAACAGCTTTCAGGGCTGCCACCTTCCGTGTGGGACAAGGAGCCGGACGTGTTCCTTTTCGGAATCAGGCTCTGCCGAGGACGAGAGCCATGAGATGTTCCTCCTCGGGGCACGCCCGGGTCCCAGATCCTGTTGTACCTGTGAATAGGCTGCAGGGGGATGGTGAAGACCAGCAACAGCTTTCAGGGCTGCCACCTTCTGTGTGGGACAAGGAGCCGGACGTGTGCCTTTTCGGAATCAGGCTCTGCCGAGGACGAGAGTCATGACATGTTCCTCCTCTCAGCAAGCCCGGGTCCCAGATCCTGTTGTACCTGTGAATAGGCTGCAGGGGGACGGTGAAGACCAGCAACAGCTTTCAGGGCTGCCACCTTCCGTGTGGGACAAGGAGCCGGACGTGTGCCTTTACGGAATCAGGCTCTGCCGAGGACGAGAGCCATGAGATGTTCCTCCTCTGGGCACGCCCGGGTCCCAGATCCTGTTGTACCTGTGAATAGGCTGCAGGGGGACGGTGAAGACCAGCAACAGCTTTCAGGGCTGCCACCTTCCGTGTGGGACAAGGAGCCGGACGTGTGCCTTTTCGGAATCAGGCTCTGCCGAGGACGAGATCCATGAGATGTTCCTCCTCTGGGCATGCCCGGGTCCTGAATCCTGTTGTGCCTCTGAATAGGCTGCAGGGGGACGGTGAAGACCAGCAACATCTTTCAGGGCTGCCACCTTCCGTGTGGGACAAGGAGCCGGACGTGTGCCTTTTCGGAATCAGGCTCTGCCGAGGACGAGATCCATGAGATGTTCCTCCTCTGGGCATGCCCGGGTCCCAGATCCTGTTGTGCTTGTGAATAGGCTGCAGGGGGACGGTGAAGACCAGCAACAGCTTTCAGGGCTGCCACCTTCTGTGTGGGAAAAGGAGGCGGACGTGTTCCTTTTCGGAATCAGGCTCTGCCGAGGACGAGAGCCATGAGATGTTCCTCCTCGGGGCATGTCCAGGTCCCAGATCCTGTTGTGCCTGTGAATAGGCTGCAGGGGGACGGTGAAGACCAGCAACAGCTTTCAGGGCTGCCACCTTCCGTGTGGGACAAGGAGCCGGACGTGTGCCTTTTCGGAATCAGGCTCTGCCGAGGACGAGAGCCATGAGATGTTCCTCCTCTGGGCACGCCCGGGTCCCAGATCCTGTTGTACCTGTGAATAGGCTGCAGGGGGACGGTGAAGACCAGCAACATCTTTCAGGGCTGCCACCTTCCGTGTGGGACAAGGAGCCGGACGTGTGCCTTTTCGGAATCAGGCTCTGCCGAGGATGAGAGCCATGAGATGTTCCTCCTCTGGGCAAGCCCGGGTCCCAGATCCTGTTGTACCTGTGAATAGGCTGCAGGGGGACGGTGAAGACCAGCAACATCTTTCAGGGCTGCCACCTTCTGTGTGGGACAAGGAGCCGGACGTGTGCCTTTTCGGACTCAGGCTCTGCCGAGGACGAGATCCATGAGATGTTCCTCCTCTGGGCATGCCCGGGTCCTGAATCCTGTTGTGCCTCTGAATAGGCTGCAGGGGGACGGTAAAGACCAGCAACAGCTTTCAGGGCTGCCACCTTCCGTGTGGGACAAGGAGCCGGACGTGTGCCTTTTCGGAATCAGGCTCTGCCGAGGACGAGATCCATGAGATGTTCCTCCTCGGGGCACGCCCGGGTCCCAGATCCTGTTGTACCTGTGAATAGGCTGCAGGGGGACGGTAAAAACCATCAACAGCTTTCAGGGCTGCCACCTTCCGTGTGGGACAAGGAGCCGGACGTGTGCCTTTACGGAATCAGGCTCTGCCGAGGACGAGAGCCATGAGATGTTCCTCCTCTGGGCACGCCCGGGTCCCAGATCCTGTTGTACCTGTGAATAGGCTGCAGGGGGACGGTGAAGACCAGCAACAGCTTTCAGGGCTGCCACCTTCCGTGTGGGACAAGGAGCCGGACGTGTGCCTTTTCGGAATCAGGCTCTGCCGAGGACGAGATCCATGAGATGTTCCTCCTCTGGGCATGCCCGGGTCCTGAATCCTGTTGTGCCTCTGAATAGGCTGCAGGGGGACGGTGAAGACCAGCAACAGCTTTCAGGGCTGCCACCTTCCGTGTGGGACAAGGAGCCGGACGTGTGCCTTTTCGGAATCAGGCTCTGCCGAGGACGAGATCCATGAGATGTTCCTCCTCTGGGCATGCCCGGGTCCCAGATCCTGTTGTGCTTGTGAATAGGCTGCAGGGGGACGGTGAAGACCAGCAACAGCTTTCAGGGCTGCCACCTTCTGTGTGGGAAAAGGAGGCGGACGTGTTCCTTTTCGGAATCAGGCTCTGCCGAGGACGAGAGCCATGAGATGTTCCTCCTCGGGGCATGTCCAGGTCCCAGATCCTGTTGTGCCTGTGAATAGGCTGCAGGGGGACGGTGAAGACCAGCAACAGCTTTCAGGGCTGCCACCTTCCGTGTGGGACAAGGAGCCGGACGTGTGCCTTTTCGGAATCAGGCTCTGCCGAGGATGAGAGCCATGAGATGTTCCTCCTCTGGGCACGCCCGGGTCCCAGATCCTGTTGTACCTGTGAATAGGCTGCAGGGGGACGGTGAAGACCAGCAACATCTTTCAGGGCTGCCACCTTCCGTGTGGGACAAGGAGCCGGACGTGTGCCTTTTCGGAATCAGGCTCTGCCGAGGATGAGAGCCATGAGATGTTCCTCCTCTGGGCAAGCCCGGGTCCCAGATCCTGTTGTACCTGTGAATAGGCTGCAGGGGGACGGTGAAGACCAGCAACAGCTTTCAGGGCTGCCACCTTCTGTGTGGGACAAGGAGCCGGACGTGTGCCTTTTCGGAATCAGGCTCTGCCGAGGACGAGATCCATGAGATGTTCCTCCTCTGGGCATGCCCGGGTCCTGAATCCTGTTGTGCCTCTGAATAGGCTGCAGGGGGACGGTAAAGACCAGCAACAGCTTTCAGGGCTGCCACCTTCCGTGTGGGACAAGGAGCCGGACGTGTGCCTTTTCGGAATCAGGCTCTGCCGAGGACGAGATCCATGAGATGTTCCTCCTCGGGGCACGCCCGGGTCCCAGATCCTGTTGTACCTGTGAATAGGCTGCAGGGGGACGGTAAAAACCAGCAACAGCTTTCAGGGCTGCCACCTTCCGTGTGGGACAAGGAGCCGGACGTGTGCCTTTACGGAATCAGGCTCTGCCGAGGACGAGATCCATGAGATGTTCCTCCTCTGGGCATGCCCGGGTCCTGAATCCTGTTGTGCTTGTGAATAGGCTGCAGGGGGACGGTGAAGACCAGCAACAGCTTTCAGGGCTGCCACCTTCTGTGTGGGACAAGGAGGCGGACGTGTTCCTTTTCGGAATCAGGCTCTGCCGAGGACGAGAGCCATGAGATGTTCCTCCTCGGGGCATGCCCGGGTCCTGAATCCTGTTGTGCCTGTGAATAGGCTGCAGGGGGACGGTGAAGACCAGCAACAGCTTTCAGGGCTGCCACCTTCCGTGTGGGACAAGGAGCCGGACGTGTGCCTTTTCGGAATCAGGCTCTGCCGAGGACGAGAGCCATGAGATGTTCCTCCTCTGGGCACGCCCGGGTCCCAGATCCTGTTGTACCTGTGAATAGGCTGCAGGGGGACGGTGAAGACCAGCAACATCTTTCAGGGCTGCCACCTTCCGTGTGGGACAAGGAGCCGGACGTGTGCCTTTTCGGAATCAGGCTCTGCCGAGGATGAGAGCCATGAGATGTTCCTCCTCTGGGCAAGCCCGGGTCCCAGATCCTGTTGTACCTGTGAATAGGCTGCAGGGGGACGGTGAAGACCAGCAACAGCTTTCAGGGCTGCCACCTTCTGTGTGGGACAAGGAGCCGGACGTGTGCCTTTTCGGAATCAGGCTCTGCCGAGGACGAGATCCATGATATGTTCCTCCTCTGGGCATGCCCGGGTCCAAGATCCTGTTGTACCTGTGAATAGGCTGCAGGGGGACGGTGAAGACCAGCAACAGCTTTCAGGGCTGCCACCTTCCGTGTGGGACAAGGAGCCGGACGTGTTCCTTTTCGGAATCAGGCTCTGCCGAGGACGAGAGCCATGAGATGTTCCTCCTCTCAGCAAGCCGGGGTCCCAGATCCTGTTGTACCTGTGAATAGGCTGCAGGGGGACGGTAAAAACCAGCAACAGCTTTCAGGGCTGCCACCTTCCGTGTGGGACAAGGAGCCGGACGTGTGCCTTTTCAAAATCAGGCTCTGCCGAGGACGAGAGCCATGAGATGTTCCTCCTCTTGGCACGCCCGGGTCCCAGATCCTGTTGTACCTGTGAATAGGCTGCAGGGGGACGGTGAAGACCAGCAACAGCTTTCAGGGCTGCCACCTTCCGTGTGGGACAAGGAGCCGGACGTGTGCATTTTCGGAATCAGGCTCTGCCGAGGACGAGAGCCATGAGATGTTCCTCCTCGGGGCACGCCCGGGTCCCAGATCCTGTTGTACCTGTGAATAGGCTGCAGGGGGATGGTGAAGACCAGCAACAGCTTTCAGGGCTGCCACCTTCTGTGTGGGACAAGGAGCCGGACGTGTGCCTTTTCGGAATCAGGCTCTGCCGAGGACGAGAGTCATGACATGTTCCTCCTCTCAGCAAGCCCGGGTCCCAGATCCTGTTGTACCTGTGAATAGGCTGCAGGGGGACGGTGAAGACCAGCAACAGCTTTCAGGGCTGCCACCTTCCGTGTGGGACAAGGAGCCGGACGTGTGCCTTTACGGAATCAGGCTCTGCCGAGGACGAGAGCCATGAGATGTTCCTCCTCTGGGCACGCCCGGGTCCCAGATCCTGTTGTACCTGTGAATAGGCTGCAGGGGGACGGTGAAGACCAGCAACAGCTTTCAGGGCTGCCACCTTCCGTGTGGGACAAGGAGCCGGACGTGTGCCTTTTCGGAATCAGGCTCTGCCGAGGACGAGATCCATGAGATGTTCCTCCTCTGGGCATGCCCGGGTCCTGAATCCTGTTGTGCCTCTGAATAGGCTGCAGGGGGACGGTGAAGACCAGCAACATCTTTCAGGGCTGCCACCTTCCGTGTGGGACAAGGAGCCGGACGTGTGCCTTTTCGGAATCAGGCTCTGCCGAGGACGAGATCCATGAGATGTTCCTCCTCTGGGCATGCCCGGGTCCCAGATCCTGTTGTGCTTGTGAATAGGCTGCAGGGGGACGGTGAAGACCAGCAACAGCTTTCAGGGCTGCCACCTTCTGTGTGGGAAAAGGAGGCGGACGTGTTCCTTTTCGGAATCAGGCTCTGCCGAGGACGAGAGCCATGAGATGTTCCTCCTCGGGGCATGTCCAGGTCCCAGATCCTGTTGTGCCTGTGAATAGGCTGCAGGGGGACGGTGAAGACCAGCAACAGCTTTCAGGGCTGCCACCTTCCGTGTGGGACAAGGAGCCGGACGTGTGCCTTTTCGGAATCAGGCTCTGCCGAGGACGAGAGCCATGAGATGTTCCTCCTCTGGGCACGCCCGGGTCCCAGATCCTGTTGTACCTGTGAATAGGCTGCAGGGGGACGGTGAAGACCAGCAACATCTTTCAGGGCTGCCACCTTCCGTGTGGGACAAGGAGCCGGACGTGTGCCTTTTCGGAATCAGGCTCTGCCGAGGATGAGAGCCATGAGATGTTCCTCCTCTGGGCAAGCCCGGGTCCCAGATCCTGTTGTACCTGTGAATAGGCTGCAGGGGGACGGTGAAGACCAGCAACAGCTTTCAGGGCTGCCACCTTCTGTGTGGGACAAGGAGCCGGACGTGTGCCTTTTCGGAATCAGGCTCTGCCGAGGACGAGATCCATGAGATGTTCCTCCTCTGGGCATGCCCGGGTCCTGAATCCTGTTGTGCCTCTGAATAGGCTGCAGGGGGACGGTAAAGACCAGCAACAGCTTTCAGGGCTGCCACCTTCCGTGTGGGACAAGGAGCCGGACGTGTGCCTTTTCGGAATCAGGCTCTGCCGAGGACGAGATCCATGAGATGTTCCTCCTCGGGGCACGCCCGGGTCCCAGATCCTGTTGTACCTGTGAATAGGCTGCAGGGGGACGGTAAAAACCATCAACAGCTTTCAGGGCTGCCACCTTCCGTGTGGGACAAGGAGCCGGACGTGTGCCTTTACGGAATCAGGCTCTGCCGAGGACGAGAGCCATGAGATGTTCCTCCTCTGGGCACGCCCGGGTCCCAGATCCTGTTGTACCTGTGAATAGGCTGCAGGGGGACGGTGAAGACCAGCAACAGCTTTCAGGGCTGCCACCTTCCGTGTGGGACAAGGAGCCGGACGTGTGCCTTTTCGGAATCAGGCTCTGCCGAGGACGAGATCCATGAGATGTTCCTCCTCTGGGCATGCCCGGGTCCTGAATCCTGTTGTGCCTCTGAATAGGCTGCAGGGGGACGGTGAAGACCAGCAACAGCTTTCAGGGCTGCCACCTTCCGTGTGGGACAAGGAGCCGGACGTGTGCCTTTTCGGAATCAGGCTCTGCCGAGGACGAGATCCATGAGATGTTCCTCCTCTGGGCATGCCCGGGTCCCAGATCCTGTTGTGCTTGTGAATAGGCTGCAGGGGGACGGTGAAGACCAGCAACAGCTTTCAGGGCTGCCACCTTCTGTGTGGGAAAAGGAGGCGGACGTGTTCCTTTTCGGAATCAGGCTCTGCCGAGGACGAGAGCCATGAGATGTTCCTCCTCGGGGCATGTCCAGGTCCCAGATCCTGTTGTGCCTGTGAATAGGCTGCAGGGGGACGGTGAAGACCAGCAACAGCTTTCAGGGCTGCCACCTTCCGTGTGGGACAAGGAGCCGGACGTGTGCCTTTTCGGAATCAGGCTCTGCCGAGGACGAGAGCCATGAGATGTTCCTCCTCTGGGCACGCCCGGGTCCCAGATCCTGTTGTACCTGTGAATAGGCTGCAGGGGGACGGTGAAGACCAGCAACATCTTTCAGGGCTGCCACCTTCCGTGTGGGACAAGGAGCCGGACGTGTGCCTTTTCGGAATCAGGCTCTGCCGAGGATGAGAGCCATGAGATGTTCCTCCTCTGGGCAAGCCCGGGTCCCAGATCCTGTTGTACCTGTGAGTAGGCTGCAGGGGGACGGTGAAGACCAGCAACAGCTTTCAGGGCTGCCACCTTCTGTGTGGGACAAGGAGCCGGACGTGTGCCTTTTCGGAATCAGGCTCTGCCGAGGACGAGATCCATGAGATGTTCCTCCTCTGGGCATGCCCGGGTCCTGAATCCTGTTGTGCCTCTGAATAGGCTGCAGGGGGACGGTAAAGACCAGCAACAGCTTTCAGGGCTGCCACCTTCCGTGTGGGACAAGGAGCCGGACGTGTGCCTTTTCGGAATCAGGCTCTGCCGAGGACGAGATCCATGAGATGTTCCTCCTCGGGGCACGCCCGGGTCCCAGATCCTGTTGTACCTGTGAATAGGCTGCAGGGGGACGGTAAAAACCAGCAACAGCTTTCAGGGCTGCCACCTTCCGTGTGGGACAAGGAGCCGGACGTGTGCCTTTACGGAATCAGGCTCTGCCGAGGACGAGAGCCATGAGATGTTCCTCCTCTGGGCACGCCCGGGTCCCAGATCCTGTTGTACCTGTGAATAGGCTGCAGGGGGACGGTGAAGACCAGCAACAGCTTTCAGGGCTGCCACCTTCCGTGTTGGACAAGGAGCCGGACGTGTGCCTTTTCGGAATCAGGCTCTGCCGAGGACGAGATCCATGAGATGTTCCTCCTCTGGGCATGCCCGGGTCCTGAATCCTGTTGTGCCTCTGAATAGGCTGCAGGGGGACGGTGAAGACCAGCAACAGCTTTCAGGGCTGCCACCTTCCGTGTGGGACAAGGAGCCGGACGTGTGCCTTTTCGGAATCAGGCTCTGCCGAGGACGAGAGCCATGAGATGTTCCTCCTCTGGGCATGCCCGGGTCCCAGATCCTGTTGTGCTTGTGAATAGGCTGCAGGGGGACGGTGAAGACCAGCAACAGCTTTCAGGGCTGCCACCTTCTGTGTGGGACAAGGAGCCGGACGTGTTCCTTTTCGGAATCAGGCTCTGCCGAGGACGAGAGCCATGAGATGTTCCTCCTCGGGGCATGTCCAGGTCCCAGATCCTGTTGTGCCTGTGAATAGGCTGCAGGGGGACGGTGAAGACCAGCAACAGCTTTCAGGGCTGCCACCGTCCGTGTGGGACAAGGAGCCGGACGTGTGCCTTTTCGGAATCAGGCTCTGCCGAGGACGAGAGCCATGAGATGTTCCTCCTCTCAGCAAGCCCGGGTCCCAGATCCTGTTGTACCTGTGAATAGGCTGCAGGGGGACGGTGAAGACCAGCAACACCATTAAGGGCTGCCACCTTCCGTGTGGGACAAGGAGCCGGACGTGTGCCTTTTCGGAATCAGGCTCTGCCGAGGACGAGATCCATGAGATGTTCCTCCTTGGGCATGCCCGGGTCCCAGATCCTGTTGTGCTTGTGAATAGGCTGCAGGGGGACGGTGAAGACCAGCAACAGCTTTCAGGGCTGCCACCTTCTGTGTGGGACAAGGAGGCGGATGTGTTCCTTTTCGGAATCAGGCTCTGCCGAGGACGAGAGCCATGAGATGTTCCTCCTATGGGCAAGCCCGGGTCCCAGATCCTGTTGTACCTGTGAATAGGCTGCAGGGGGACGGTGAAGACCAGCAACAGCTTTCAGGGCTGCCACCTTCCGTGTGGGACAAGGAGCCGGACGTGTGCCTTTTCGGAATCAGGCTCTGCCGAGGACGAGAGCCATGAGATGTTCCTCCTCTCAGCAAGCCCGGGTCCCAGATCCTGTTGTACCTGTGAATAGGCTGCAGGGGGACGGTAAAAAACAGCAACAGCTTTCAGGGCTGCCACCTTCCGTGTGGGACAAGGAGCCGGACGTGTGCCTTTTCGGAATCAGGCTCTGCCGAGGACGAGAGCCATGAGATGTTCCTCCTCTGGGCAAGCCCAGTTCCCAGATCCTGTTGTGCCTGTGAATAGGCTGCAGGGGGACGGTGAAGACCAGCAACAGCTTTCAGGGCTGCCACCTTCCGTGTGGGACAAGGAGCCGGACGTGTGCCTTTTCGGAATCAGGCTCTGCCGAGGACGAGAGCCATGAGATCTTCCTCCTCTCAGCAAGCCCGGGTCCCAGATCCTGTTGTGCCTGTGAATAGGCTGCAGGGGGACGGTGAAGACCAGCAACAGCTTTCAGGGCTGCCACCTTCCGTGTGGGACAAGGAGCCGGACGTGTGCCTTTTCGGAATCAGGCTCTGCCGAGGACGAGATCCATGAGATGTTCCTCCTCTCAGCAAGCCCGGGTCCCAGATCCTGTTGTACCTGTGAATAGGCTTCAGGGGGACGGTGAAGACCAGCAACAGCTTTCAGGGCTGCCACCTTCCGTGTGGGACAAGGAGCCGGACGTGTGCCTTTTCAGAATCAGGCTCTGCCGAGGACGAGAGCCATGAGATGTTCCTCCTCTCAGCAAGCCGGGGTCCCAGATCCTGTTGTACCTGTGAATAGGCTGCAGGGGGACGGTAAAAACCAGCAACAGCTTTCAGGGCTGCCACCTTCTGTGTGGGACAAGGAGGCGGACGTGTTCCTTTTCGGAATCAGGCTCTGCCGAGGACGAGAGCCATGAGATGTTCCTCCTCGGGGCAAGTCCAGGTCCCAGATCCTGTTGTGCCTGTGAATAGGCTGCAGGGGGACGGTGAAGACCAGCAACAGCTTTCAGGGCTGCCACCTTCCGTGTGGGACAAGGAGCCGGACGTGTGCCTTTTCGGAATCAGGCTCTGCCGAGGACGAGAGCCATGAGATGTTCCTCCTCTGGGCACGCCCGGGTCCCAGATCCTGTTGTACCTGTGAATAGGCTGCAGGGGGACGGTGAAGACCAGCAACATCTTTCAGGGCTGCCACCTTCCGTGTGGGACAAGGAGCCGGACGTGTGCCTTTTCGGAATCAGGCTCTGCCGAGGATGAGAGCCATGAGATGTTCCTCCTCTGGGCAAGCCCGGGTCCCAGATCCTGTTGTACCTGTGAATAGGCTGCAGGGGGACGGTGAAGACCAGCAACAGCTTTCAGGGCTGCCACCTTCTGTGTGGGACAAGGAGCCGGACGTGTGCCTTTTCGGAATCAGGCTCTGCCGAGGACGAGATCCATGATATGTTCCTCCTCTGGGCATGCCCGGGTCCAAGATCCTGTTGTACCTGTGAATAGGCTGCAGGGGGACGGTGAAGACCAGCAACAGCTTTCAGGGCTGCCACCTTCCGTGTGGGACAAGGAGCCGGACGTGTTCCTTTTCGGAATCAGGCTCTGCCGAGGACGAGAGCCATGAGATGTTCCTCCTCTCAGCAAGCCGGGGTCCCAGATCCTGTTGTACCTGTGAATAGGCTGCAGGGGGACGGTAAAAACCAGCAACAGCTTTCAGGGCTGCCACCTTCCGTGTGGGACAAGGAGCCGGACGTGTGCCTTTTCAAAATCAGGCTCTGCCGAGGACGAGAGCCATGAGATGTTCCTCCTCTTGGCACGCCCGGGTCCCAGATCCTGTTGTACCTGTGAATAGGCTGCAGGGGGACGGTGAAGACCAGCAACAGCTTTCAGGGCTGCCACCTTCCGTGTGGGACAAGGAGCCGGACGTGTGCATTTTCGGAATCAGGCTCTGCCGAGGACGAGAGCCATGAGATGTTCCTCCTCGGGGCACGCCCGGGTCCCAGATCCTGTTGTACCTGTGAATAGGCTGCAGGGGGATGGTGAAGACCAGCAACAGCTTTCAGGGCTGCCACCTTCTGTGTGGGACAAGGAGCCGGACGTGTGCCTTTTCGGAATCAGGCTCTGCCGAGGACGAGAGTCATGACATGTTCCTCCTCTCAGCAAGCCCGGGTCCCAGATCCTGTTGTACCTGTGAATAGGCTGCAGGGGGACGGTGAAGACCAGCAACAGCTTTCAGGGCTGCCACCTTCCGTGTGGGACAAGGAGCCGGACGTGTGCCTTTACGGAATCAGGCTCTGCCGAGGACGAGAGCCATGAGATGTTCCTCCTCTGGGCACGCCCGGGTCCCAGATCCTGTTGTACCTGTGAATAGGCTGCAGGGGGACGGTGAAGACCAGCAACAGCTTTCAGGGCTGCCACCTTCCGTGTGGGACAAGGAGCCGGACGTGTGCCTTTTCGGAATCAGGCTCTGCCGAGGACGAGATCCATGAGATGTTCCTCCTCTGGGCATGCCCGGGTCCTGAATCCTGTTGTGCCTCTGAATAGGCTGCAGGGGGACGGTGAAGACCAGCAACATCTTTCAGGGCTGCCACCTTCCGTGTGGGACAAGGAGCCGGACGTGTGCCTTTTCGGAATCAGGCTCTGCCGAGGACGAGATCCATGAGATGTTCCTCCTCTGGGCATGCCCGGGTCCCAGATCCTGTTGTGCTTGTGAATAGGCTGCAGGGGGACGGTGAAGACCAGCAACAGCTTTCAGGGCTGCCACCTTCTGTGTGGGAAAAGGAGGCGGACGTGTTCCTTTTCGGAATCAGGCTCTGCCGAGGACGAGAGCCATGAGATGTTCCTCCTCGGGGCATGTCCAGGTCCCAGATCCTGTTGTGCCTGTGAATAGGCTGCAGGGGGACGGTGAAGACCAGCAACAGCTTTCAGGGCTGCCACCTTCCGTGTGGGACAAGGAGCCGGACGTGTGCCTTTTCGGAATCAGGCTCTGCCGAGGACGAGAGCCATGAGATGTTCCTCCTCTGGGCACGCCCGGGTCCCAGATCCTGTTGTACCTGTGAATAGGCTGCAGGGGGACGGTGAAGACCAGCAACATCTTTCAGGGCTGCCACCTTCCGTGTGGGACAAGGAGCCGGACGTGTGCCTTTTCGGAATCAGGCTCTGCCGAGGATGAGAGCCATGAGATGTTCCTCCTCTGGGCAAGCCCGGGTCCCAGATCCTGTTGTACCTGTGAATAGGCTGCAGGGGGACGGTGAAGACCAGCAACAGCTTTCAGGGCTGCCACCTTCTGTGTGGGACAAGGAGCCGGACGTGTGCCTTTTCGGAATCAGGCTCTGCCGAGGACGAGATCCATGAGATGTTCCTCCTCTGGGCATGCCCGGGTCCTGAATCCTGTTGTGCCTCTGAATAGGCTGCAGGGGGACGGTAAAGACCAGCAACAGCTTTCAGGGCTGCCACCTTCCGTGTGGGACAAGGAGCCGGACGTGTGCCTTTTCGGAATCAGGCTCTGCCGAGGACGAGATCCATGAGATGTTCCTCCTCGGGGCACGCCCGGGTCCCAGATCCTGTTGTACCTGTGAATAGGCTGCAGGGGGACGGTAAAAACCATCAACAGCTTTCAGGGCTGCCACCTTCCGTGTGGGACAAGGAGCCGGACGTGTGCCTTTTCGGAATCAGGCTCTGCCGAGGACGAGAGCCATGAGATGTTCCTCCTCTGGGCACGCCCGGGTCCCAGATCCTGTTGTACCTGTGAATAGGCTGCAGGGGGACGGTGAAGACCAGCAACAGCTTTCAGGGCTGCCACCTTCCGTGTGGGACAAGGAGCCGGACGTGTGCCTTTTCGGAATCAGGCTCTGCCGAGGACGAGATCCATGAGATGTTCCTCCTCTGGGCATGCCCGGGTCCTGAATCCTGTTGTGCCTCTGAATAGGCTGCAGGGGGACGGTGAAGACCAGCAACAGCTTTCAGGGCTGCCACCTTCCGTGTGGGACAAGGAGCCGGACGTGTGCCTTTTCGGAATCAGGCTCTGCCGAGGACGAGATCCATGAGATGTTCCTCCTCTGGGCATGCCCGGGTCCCAGATCCTGTTGTGCTTGTGAATAGGCTGCAGGGGGACGGTGAAGACCAGCAACAGCTTTCAGGGCTGCCACCTTCTGTGTGGGAAAAGGAGGCGGACGTGTTCCTTTTCGGAATCAGGCTCTGCCGAGGACGAGAGCCATGAGATGTTCCTCCTCGGGGCATGTCCAGGTCCCAGATCCTGTTGTGCCTGTGAATAGGCTGCAGGGGGACGGTGAAGACCAGCAACAGCTTTCAGGGCTGCCACCTTCCGTGTGGGACAAGGAGCCGGACGTGTGCCTTTTCGGAATCAGGCTCTGCCGAGGACGAGAGCCATGAGATGTTCCTCCTCTGGGCACGCCCGGGTCCCAGATCCTGTTGTACCTGTGAATAGGCTGCAGGGGGACGGTGAAGACCAGCAACATCTTTCAGGGCTGCCACCTTCCGTGTGGGACAAGGAGCCGGACGTGTGCCTTTTCGGAATCAGGCTCTGCCGAGGATGAGAGCCATGAGATGTTCCTCCTCTGGGCAAGCCCGGGTCCCAGATCCTGTTGTACCTGTGAATAGGCTGCAGGGGGACGGTGAAGACCAGCAACAGCTTTCAGGGCTGCCACCTTCTGTGTGGGACAAGGAGCCGGACGTGTGCCTTTTCGGAATCAGGCTCTGCCGAGGACGAGATCCATGAGATGTTCCTCCTCTGGGCATGCCCGGGTCCTGAATCCTGTTGTGCCTCTGAATAGGCTGCAGGGGGACGGTAAAGACCAGCAACAGCTTTCAGGGCTGCCACCTTCCGTGTGGGACAAGGAGCCGGACGTGTGCCTTTTCGGAATCAGGCTCTGCCGAGGACGAGATCCATGAGATGTTCCTCCTCGGGGCACGCCCGGGTCCCAGATCCTGTTGTACCTGTGAATAGGCTGCAGGGGGACGGTAAAAACCAGCAACAGCTTTCAGGGCTGCCACCTTCCGTGTGGGACAAGGAGCCGGACGTGTGCCTTTACGGAATCAGGCTCTGCCGAGGACGAGAGCCATGAGATGTTCCTCCTCTGGGCACGCCCGGGTCCCAGATCCTGTTGTACCTGTGAATAGGCTGCAGGGGGACGGTGAAGACCAGCAACAGCTTTCAGGGCTGCCACCTTCCGTGTTGGACAAGGAGCCGGACGTGTGCCTTTCGGAATCAGGCTCTGCCGAGGACGAGATCCATGAGATGTTCCTCCTCTGGGCATGCCCGGGTCCTGAATCCTGTTGTGCCTCTGAATAGGCTGCAGGGGGACGGTGAAGACCAGCAACAGCTTTCAGGGCTGCCACCTTCCGTGTGGGACAAGGAGCCGGACGTGTGCCTTTTCGGAATCAGGCTCTGCCGAGGACGAGAGCCATGAGATGTTCCTCCTCTGGGCATGCCCGGGTCCCAGATCCTGTTGTGCTTGTGAATAGGCTGCAGGGGGACGGTGAAGACCAGCAACAGCTTTCAGGGCTGCCACCTTCTGTGTGGGACAAGGAGCCGGACGTGTGCCTTTTCGGAATCAGGCTCTGCCGAGGACGAGAGCCATGAGATGTTCCTCCTCGGGGCATGTCCAGGTCCCAGATCCTGTTGTGCCTGTGAATAGGCTGCAGGGGGACGGTGAAGACCAGCAACAGCTTTCAGGGCTGCCACCTTCCGTGTGGGACAAGGAGCCGGACGTGTGCCTTTTCGGAATCAGGCTCTGCCGAGGACGAGAGCCATGAGATGTTCCTCCTCTGGGCACGCCCGGGTCCCAGATCCTGTTGTCCCTGTGAATAGGCTGCAGGGGGACGGTGAAGACCAGCAACATCTTTCAGGGCTGCCACCTTCCGTGTGGGACAAGGAGCCGGACGTGTGCCTTTTCGGAATCAGGCTCTGCCGAGGATGAGAGCCATGAGATGTTCCTCCTCTGGGCAAGCCCGGGTCCCAGATCCTGTTGTACCTGTGAATAGGCTGCAGGGGGACGGTGAAGACCAGCAACAGCTTTCAGGGCTGCCACCTTCTGTGTGGGACAAGGAGCCGGACGTGTGCCTTTTCGGAATCAGGCTCTGCCGAGGACGAGATCCATGAGATGTTCCTCCTCTGGGCATGCCCGGGTCCTGAATCCTGTTGTGCCTCTGAATAGGCTGCAGGGGGACGGTGAAGACCAGCAACAGCTTTCAGGGCTGCCACCTTCCGTGTGGGACAAGGAGCCGGACGTGTGACTTTTCGGAATCAGGCTCTGCCGAGGACGAGATCCATGAGATGTTCCTCCTCTGGGCATGCCCGGGTCCAAGATCCTGTTGTACCTGTGAATAGGCTGCAGGGGGACGGTGAAGACCAGCAACAGCTTTCAGGGCTGCCACCTTCCGTGTGGGACAAGGAGCCGGACGTGTTCCTTTTCGGAATCAGGCTCTGCCGAGGACGAGAGCCATGAGATGTTCCTCCTCTCAGCAAGCCGGGGTCCCAGATCCTGTTGTACCTGTGAATAGGCTGCAGGGGGACGGTAAAAACCAGCAACAGCTTTCAGGGCTGCCACCTTCCGTGTGGGACAAGGAGCCGGACGTGTGCCTTTTCAAAATCAGGCTCTGCCGAGGACGAGAGCCATGAGATGTTCCTCCTCTTGGCACGCCCGGGTCCCAGATCCTGTTGTACCTGTGAATAGGCTGCAGGGGGACGGTGAAGACCAGCAACAGCTTTCAGGGCTGCCACCTTCCGTGTGGGACAAGGAGCCGGACGTGTGCCTTTTCGGAATCAGGCTCTGCCGAGGACGAGATCCATGAGATGTTCCTCCTCTGGGCATGCCCGGGTCCTGAATCCTGTTGTGCCTCTGAATAGGCTGCAGGGGGACGGTGAAGACCAGCAACAGCTTTCAGGGCTGCCACCTTCCGTGTGGGACAAGGAGCCGGACGTGTGCCTTTTCGGAATCAGGCTCTGCCGAGGACGAGAGCCATGAGATGTTCCTCCTCTGGGCATGCCCGGATCCCAGATCCTGTTGTGCTTGTGAATAGGCTGCAGGGGGACGGTGAAGACCAGCAACAGCTTTCAGGGCTGCCACCTTCTGTGTGGGACAAGGAGCCGGACGTGTTCCTTTTCGGAATCAGGCTCTGCCGAGGACGAGAGCCATGAGATGTTCCTCCTCGGGGCATGTCCAGGTCCCAGATCCTGTTGTGCCTGTGAATAGGCTGCAGGGGGACGGTGAAGACCAGCAACAGCTTTCAGGGCTGCCACCTTCCGTGTGGGACAAGGAGCCGGACGTGTGCCTTTTCGGAATCAGGCTCTGCCGAGGACGAGAGCCATGAGATGTTCCTCCTCTGGGCACGCCCGGGTCCCAGATCCTGTTGTACCTGTGAATAGGCTGCAGGGGGACGGTGAAGACCAGCAACATCTTTCAGGGCTGCCACCTTCCGTGTGGGACAAGGAGCCGGACGTGTGCCTTTTCGGAATCAGGCTCTGCCGAGGATGAGAGCCATGAGATGTTCCTCCTCTGGGCAAGCCCGGGTCCCAGATCCTGTTGTACCTGTGAATAGGCTGCAGGGGGACGGTGAAGACCAGCAACAGCTTTCAGGGCTGCCACCTTCTGTGTGGGACAAGGAGGCGGACGTGTTCCTTTTCGGAATCAGGCTCTGCCGAGGACGAGATCCATGAGATGTTCCTCCTCTGGGCATGCCCGGGTCCTGAATCCTGTTGTGCCTCTGAATAGGCTGCAGGGGGACGGTGAAGACCAGCAACAGCTTTCAGGGCTGCCACCTTCCGTGTGGGACAAGGAGCCGGACGTGTGCCTTTTCGGAATCAGGCTCTGCCGAGGACGAGAGCCATGAGATGTTCCTCCTCGGGGCACGCCCGGGTCCCAGATCCTGTTGTACCTGTGAATAGGCTGCAGGGGGACGGTAAAAACCAGCAACAGCTTTCAGGGCTGCCACCTTCCGTGTGGGACAAGGAGCCGGACGTGTGCCTTTACGGAATCAGGCTCTGCCGAGGACGAGAGCCATGAGATGTTCCTCCTCTGGGCACGCCCGGGTCCCAGATCCTGTTGTACCTGTGAATAGGCTGCAGGGGGACGGTGAAGACCAGCAACAGCTTTCAGGGCTGCCACCTTCCGTGTGGGACAAGGAGCCGGACGTGTGCCTTTTCGGAATCAGGCTCTGCCGAGGACGAGATCCATGAGATGTTCCTCCTCTGGGCATGCCCGGGTCCTGAATCCTGTTGTGCCTCTGAATAGGCTGCAGGGGGACGGTGAAGACCAGCAACAGCTTTCAGGGCTGCCACCTTCCGTGTGGGACAAGGAGCCGGACGTGTGCCTTTTCGGAATCAGGCTCTGCCGAGGACGAGAGCCATGAGATGTTCCTCCTCTGGGCATGCCCGGGTCCCAGATCCTGTTTTGCTTGTGAATAGGCTGCAGGGGGACGGTGAAGACCAGCAACAGCTTTCAGGGCTGCCACCTTCTGTGTGGGACAAGGAGCCGGACGTGTTCCTTTTCGGAATCAGGCTCTGCCGAGGACGAGAGCCATGAGATGTTCCTCCTCGGGGCATGTCCAGGTCCCAGATCCTGTTGTGCCTGTGAATAGGCTGCAGGGGGACGGTGAAGACCAGCAACAGCTTTCAGGGCTGCCACCTTCCGTGTGGGACAAGGAGCCGGACGTGTGCCTTTTCGGAATCAGGCTCTGCCGAGGACGAGAGCCATGAGATGTTCCTCCTCTGGGCACGCCCGGGTCCCAGATCCTGTTGTACCTGTGAATAGGCTGCAGGGGGACGGTGAAGACCAGCAACATCTTTCAGGGCTGCCACCTTCCGTGTGGGACAAGGAGCCGGACGTGTGCCTTTTCGGAATCAGGCTCTGCCGAGGATGAGAGCCATGAGATGTTCCTCCTCTGGGCAAGCCCGGGTCCCAGATCCTGTTGTACCTGTGAATAGGCTGCAGGGGGACGGTGAAGACCAGCAACAGCTTTCAGGGCTGCCACCTTCTGTGTGGGACAAGGAGCCGGACGTGTGCCTTTTCGGAATCAGGCTCTGCCGAGGACGAGATCCATGAGATGTTCCTCCTCTGGGCATGCCCGGGTCCTGAATCCTGTTGTGCCTCTGAATAGGCTGCAGGGGGACGGTGAAGACCAGCAACAGCTTTCAGGGCTGCCACCTTCCGTGTGGGACAAGGAGCCGGACGTGTGCCTTTTCGGAATCAGGCTCTGCCGAGGACGAGATCCATGAGATGTTCCTCCTCTGGGCATGCCCGGGTCCAAAATCCTGTTGTACCTGTGAATAGGCTGCAGGGGGACGGTGAAGACCAGCAACAGCTTTCAGGGCTGCCACCTTCCGTGTGGGACAAGGAGCCGGACGTGTTCCTTTTCGGAATCAGGCTCTGCCGAGGACGAGAGCCATGAGATGTTCCTCCTCTCAGCAAGCCGGGGTCCCAGATCCTGTTGTACCTGTGAATAGGCTGCAGGGGGACGGTAAAAACCAGCAACAGCTTTCAGGGCTGCCACCTTCCGTGTGGGACAAGGAGCCGGACGTGTGCCTTTTCAAAATCAGGCTCTGCCGAGGACGAGAGCCATGAGATGTTCCTCCTCTTGGCACGCCCGGGTCCCAGATCCTGTTGTACCTGTGAATAGGCTGCAGGGGGACGGTGAAGACCAGCAACAGCTTTCAGGGCTGCCACCTTCCGTGTGGGACAAGGAGCCGGACGTGTGCCTTTTCGGAATCAGGCTCTGCCGAGGACGAGATCCATGAGATGTTCCTCCTCTGGGCATGCCCGGGTCCTGAATCCTGTTGTGCCTCTGAATAGGCTGCAGGGGGACGGTGAAGACCAGCAACAGCTTTCAGGGCTGCCACCTTCCGTGTGGGACAAGGAGCCGGACGTGTGCCTTTTCGGAATCAGGCTCTGCCGAGGACGAGAGCCATGAGATGTTCCTCCTCTGGGCATGCCCGGATCCCAGATCCTGTTGTGCTTGTGAATCGGCTGCAGGGGGACGGTGAAGACCAGCAACAGCTTTCAGGGCTGCCACCTTCAGTATGGGACAAGGAGCCGGACGTGTGCCTTGTCGGAATCAGGCTCTGCCGAGGACGAGAGCCATGAGATGTTCCTCCTCGGGGCATGTCCAGGTCCCAGATCCTGTTGTGCCTGTGAATAGGCTGCAGGGGGACGGTGAAGACCAGCAACAGCTTTCAGGGCTGCCACCTTCCGTGTGGGACAAGGAGCCGGATGTGTTCCTTTTCGGAATCAGGCTCTGCCGAGGACGAGAGCCATGAGATGTTCCTCCTCTGGGCAAGCCCGGGTCCCAGATCCTGTTGTACCTGTGAATAGGCTTCAGGGGGACGGTGAAGACCAGCAACAGCTTTCAGGGCTGCCACCGTCCGTGTGGGACAAGGAGCCGGACGTGTGCCTTTTCGGAATCAGGCTCTGCCGAGGACGAGAGCCATGAGATGTTCCTCCTCTCAGCAAGCCCGGGTCCCAGATCCTGTTGTACCTGTGAATAGGCTGCAGGGGGACGGTAAAAAACAGCAACAGCTTTCAGGGCTGCCACCTTCCGTGTGGGACAAGGAGCCGGACGTGTGCCTTTTCGGAATCAGGCTCTGCCGAGGACGAGAGCCATGAGATGTTCCTCCTCTGGGCAAGCCCAGGTCCCAGATCCTGTTGTGCCTGTGAATAGGCTGCAGGGGGACGGTGAAGACCAGCAACAGCTTTCAGGGCTGCCACCTTCCGTGTGGGACAAGGAGCTGGACGTGTGCCTTTTCGAAATCAGGCTCTGCCGAGGACGAGAGCCATGAGATGTTCCTCCTCTCAGCAAGCCCGGGTCCCAGATCCTGTTGTGCCTGTGAATAGGCTGCAGGGGGACGGTGAAGACCAGCAACAGCTTTCAGGGCTGCCACCTTCCGTGTGGGACAAGGAGCCGGGCGTGTGCCTTTTCGGAATCAGGCTCTGCCGAGGAAGAGATCCATGAGATGTTCCTGCTCTGGGCATGCCCAGGTCCCGAATCCTGTTGTGCCTGTGAATAGGCTGCAGGGGGACGGTGAAGACCAGCAACAGCTTTCAGGGCTGCCACCTTCCGTGTGGGACAAGGAGCCGGACGTGTGCCTTTTCGGAAAGAGGCTCTGCCGAGAACGAGAGCCATGAGATGTTCCTCCTCTGGGCAAGCCCAGGTCCCAGATCCTGTTGTGCCTGTGAATAGGCTGCAGGGGGACGGTGAAGACCAGCAACAACTTTCAGGGCTGCCACGTTCCGTGTGGGACAAGGAGCCGGACGTGTGCCTTTTCGGAATCAGGCTCTACCGAGGACGAGAGCCATGAGATGTTCCTCCTCTGGGCAAGCCCGGGTCCTGAATCCTGTTGTGCCTGTGAATAGGCTGCAGAGGGACGGTGAAGACCAGCAACAGCTTTCAGGGCTGCCACCTTCCGTGTGGGACAAGGAGCCGGACGTGTGCCTTTTCGGAATCAGGCTCTGCCGAGGAAGAGATACATTAGATGTTCCTCCTCTGGGCATGCCCAGGTCCCGAATCCTGTTGTGCCTGTGAATAGGCTGCAGTGGGACGGTGAAGACCAGCAACAGCTTTCAGGGCTGCCACCTTCCGTGTGGGACAAGGAGCCGGACGTGTGCCTTTTCGGAATCAGGCTCTGCCGAGGACGAGAGCCATGAGATGTTCCTCCTCTGGGCAAGCCCGGGTCCCAGATCCTGTTGTACCTGTGAATAGGCTGCAGGGGGACGGTGAAGACCAGCAACAGCTTTCAGGGCTGCCACCTTCCGTGTGGGACAAGGAGACGGACGTGTGCCTTTTCGGAATCAGGCTCTGCCGAGGACGAGATCCATGAGATGTTCCTCCTCTGGGCATGCCCGGGTCCCAGATTGTGTTGTGCCTGTGAATAGGCTGCAGGGGGACGGTGAAGACCAGCAACATCTTTCAGAGCTGCCACCTTCCGTGTGGGACAAGGAGCCGGACGTGTGCCTTTTCGGAATCAGGCTCTGCCGAGGACGAGAGCCATGAGATGTTCCTCCTCTGGGCAAGCCCAGGTCCCAGATCCTGTTGTGCCTGTGAATAGGCTGCAGGGGGACGGTGAAGACCAGCAACAGCTTTCAGGGCTGCCACCTTCCGTGTGGGACAAATAGCCGGACGTGTGCCTTTACGGAATCAGGCTCTGCCGAGGACGAGAGCCATGAGATGTTCCTCCTCTGGGCATGCCCGGGTCCCAGATCCTGTTGTACCTGTGAATAGGCTGCAGGGGGACGGTGAAGACCAGCAACAGCTTTCAGGGCTGCCACCTTCCGTGTGGGACAAGGAGCCGGACGTGTGCCTTTTCGGAATCAGGCTCTGCCGAGGACGAGAGCCATGAGATGTTCCTCTTCTGGGCATGCCCGGGTCCTGAATACTGTTGTGCCTCTGAATAGGCTGCAGGGGGACGGTGAAGACCAGCAACAGCTTTCAGGGCTGCCACCTTCCGTGTGGGACAAGGAGCCGGACGTGTGCCTTTTCGGAATCAGGCTCTGCCGAGGACGAGATCCATGAGATGTTCCTCCTCTGGGCATGCCCGGGTCCCAGATCCTGTTGTGCTTGTGAATAGGCTGCAGGGGGACGGTGAAGACCAGCAACAGCTTTCAGGGCTGCCACCTTCTGTGTGGGACAAGGAGGCGGACGTGTTCCTTTTCGGAATCAGGCTCTGCCGAGGACGAGAGCCATGAGATGTTCCTCCTCTGGGCAAGCCCGGGTCCCAGATCCTGTTGTACCTGTGAATAGGCTTCAGGGGGACGGTGAAGACCAGCAACAGCTTTCAGGGCTGCCACCGTCCGTGTGGGACAAGGAGCCGGACGTGTGCCTTTTCGGAATCAGGCTCTGCCGAGGACGAGAGCCATGAGATGTTCCTCCTCTCAGCAAGCCCGGGTCCCAGATCCTGTTGTACCTGTGAATAGGCTGCAGGGGGACGGTGAAGACCAGCAACAGCTTTCAGGGCTGCCACCTTCCGTGTGGGACAAGGAGCCGGACGTGTGCCTTTTCGGAATCAGGCTCTGCCGAGGACGAGATCCATGAGATGTTCCTCCTTGGGCATGCCCGGGTCCCAGATCCTGTTGTGCTTGTGAATAGGCTGCAGGGGGACGGTGAAGACCAGCAACAGCTTTCAGGGCTGCCACCTTCTGTGTGGGACAAGGAGGCGGATGTGTTCCTTTTCGGAATCAGGCTCTGCCGAGGACGAGAGCCATGAGATGTTCCTCCTCTGGGCAAGCCCGGGTCCCAGATCCTGTTGTACCTGTGAATAGGCTTCAGGGGGACGGTGAAGACCAGCAACAGCTTTCAGGGCTGCCACCGTCCGTGTGGGACAAGGAGCCGGACGTGTGCCTTTTCGGAATCAGGCTCTGCCGAGGACGAGAGCCATGAGATGTTCCTCCTCTCAGCAAGCCCGGGTCCCAGATCCTGTTGTACCTGTGAATAGGCTGCAGGGGGACGGTAAAAAACAGCAACAGCTTTCAGGGCTGCCACCTTCCGTGTGGGACAAGGAGCCGGACGTGTGCCTTTTCGGAATCAGGCTCTGCCGAGGACGAGAGCCATGAGATGTTCCTCCTCTGGGCAAGCCCAGTTCCCAGATCCTGTTGTGCCTGTGAATAGGCTGCAGGGGGACGGTGAAGACCAGCAACAGCTTTCAGGGCTGCCACCTTCCGTGTGGGACAAGGAGCCGGACGTGTGCCTTTTCGGAATCAGGCTCTGCCGAGGACGAGAGCCATGAGATCTTCCTCCTCTCAGCAAGCCCGGGTCCCAGATCCTGTTGTGCCTGTGAATAGGCTGCAGGGGGACGGTGAAGACCAGCAACAGCTTTCAGGGCTGCCACCTTCCGTGTGGGACAAGGAGCCGGACGTGTGCCTTTTCGGAATCAGGCTCTGCCGAGGACGAGAGCCATGAGATGTTCCTCCTCTCAGCAAGCCCGGGTCCCAGATCCTGTTGTACCTGTGAATAGGCTTCAGGGGGACGGTGAAGACCAGCAACAGCTTTCAGGGCTGCCACCTTCCGTGTGGGACAAGGAGCCGGACGTGTGCCTTTTCAGAATCAGGCTCTGCCGAGGACGAGAGCCATGAGATGTTCCTTCTCTGGGCATGCCCGGGTCCTGAATCCTGTTGTGCCTCTGAATAGGCTTCAGGGGGACGGTAAAGACCAGCAACAGCTTTCAGGGCTGCCACCTTCCGTGTGGGACAAGGAGCCGGACGTGTGCCTTTTCGGAATCAGGCTCTGCCGAGGACGAGAGCCATGAGATGTTCCTCCTCTGGGCATGCCCGGGTCCCAGATCCTGTTGTACCTGTGAATAGGCTGCAGGGGGACGGTGAAGACCAGCAACAGCTTTCAGGGCTGCCACCTTCCGTGTGGGACAAGGAGCCGGACGTGTGCCTTTTCGGAATCAGGCTCTGCCGAGGACGAGAGCCATGAGATGTTCCTCTTCTGGGCATGCCCGGGTCCTGAATACTGTTGTGCCTCTGAATAGGCTTCAGGGGGACGGTAAAGACCAGCAACAGCTTTCAGGGCTGCCACCTTCCGTGTGGGACAAGGAGCCGGACGTGTGCCTTTTCGGAATCAGGCTCTGCCGAGGACGAGAGCCATGAGATGTTCCTCCTCTGGGCATGCCCGGGTCCCAGATCCTGTTGTACCTGTGAATAGGCTGCAGGGGGACGGTGAAGACCAGCAACAGCTTTCAGGGCTGCCACCTTCCGTGTGGGACAAGGAGCCGGACGTGTGCCTTTTCGGAATCAGGCTCTGCCGAGGACGAGAGCCATGAGATGTTCCTCCTCTCAGCAAGCCCGGGTCCCAGATCCTGTTGTACCTGTGAATAGGCTGCAGGGGGACGGTGAAGACCAGCAACAGCTTTCAGGGCTGCCACCTTCCGTGTGGGACAAGGAGCCGGACGTGTGCCTTTTCGGAATCAGGCTCTGCCGAGGACGAGATCCATGAGATGTTCCTCCTTGGGCATGCCCGGGTCCCAGATCCTGTTGTGCTTGTGAATAGGCTGCAGGGGGACGGTGAAGACCAGCAACAGCTTTCAGGGCTGCCACCTTCTGTGTGGGACAAGGAGGCGGATGTGTTCCTTTTCGAAATCAGGCTCTGCCGAGGACGAGAGCCATGAGATGTTCCTCCTCTGGGCAAGCCCGGGTCCCAGATCCTGTTGTACCTGTGAATAGGCTTCAGGGGGACGGTGAAGACCAGCAACAGCTTTCAGGGCTGCCACCGTCCGTGTGGGACAAGGAGCCGGACGTGTGCCTTTTCGGAATCAGGCTCTGCCGAGGACGAGAGCCATGAGATGTTCCTCCTCTCAGCAAGCCCGGGTCCCAGATCCTGTTGTACCTGTGAATAGGCTGCAGGGGGACGGTAAAAAACAGCAACAGCTTTCAGGGCTGCCACCTTCCGTGTGGGACAAGGAGCCGGACGTGTGCCTTTTCGGAATCAGGCTCTGCCGAGGACGAGAGCCATGAGATGTTCCTCCTCTGGGCAAGCCCAGTTCCCAGATCCTGTTGTGCCTGTGAATAGGCTGCAGGGGGACGGTGAAGACCAGCAACAGCTTTCAGGGCTGCCACCTTCCGTGTGGGACAAGGAGCCGGACGTGTGCCTTTTCGGAATCAGGCTCTGCCGAGGACGAGAGCCATGAGATCTTCCTCCTCTCAGCAAGCCCGGGTCCCAGATCCTGTTGTGCCTGTGAATAGGCTGCAGGGGGACGGTGAAGACCAGCAACAGCTTTCAGGGCTGCCACCTTCCGTGTGGGACAAGGAGCCGGACGTGTGCCTTTTCGGAATCAGGCTCTGCCGAGGACGAGAGCCATGAGATGTTCCTCCTCTCAGCAAGCCCGGGTCCCAGATCCTGTTGTACCTGTGAATAGGCTTCAGGGGGACGGTGAAGACCAGCAACAGCTTTCAGGGCTGCCACCTTCCGTGTGGGACAAGGAGCCGGACGTGTGCCTTTTCAGAATCAGGCTCTGCCGAGGACGAGAGCCATGAGATGTTCCTTCTCTGGGCATGCCCGGGTCCTGAATCCTGTTGTGCCTCTGAATAGGCTTCAGGGGGACGGTAAAGACCAGCAACAGCTTTCAGGGCTGCCACCTTCCGTGTGGGACAAGGAGCCGGACGTGTGCCTTTTCGGAATCAGGATCTGCCGAGGACGAGATCCATGAGATGTTCCTCCTCTGGGCATGCCCGGGTCCCAGATCCTGTTGTGCCTGTGAATAGGCTGCAGGGGGACGGTGAAGACCAGCAACAACTTTCAGGGCTGCCACGTTCCGTGTGGGACAAGGAGACGGACGTGTGCCTTTTCGGAATCAGGCTCTGCCGAGGACGAGAGCCATGAGATGTTCCTCCTCTGGGCAAGCCCGGGTCCCAGATCCTGTTGTACCTGTGAATAGGTTTCAGGGGGACGGTGAAGACCAGCAACAGCTTTCAGGGCTGCCACCTTCCGTGTGGGACAAGGAGTCGTACGTGTGCCTTTTCGGAATCAGGCTCTGCCGAGGACGAGAGCCATGAGATGTTCCTCCTCTGGGCAAGCCCGGGTCCCAGATCCTGTTGTACCTGTGAATAGGTTTCAGGGGGACGGTGAAGACCAGCAACAGCTTTCAGGGCTGCCACCTTCCGTGTGGGACAAGGAGCCGGACGTGTGCCTTTTCAGAATCAGGCTCTGCCGAGGACGAGAGCCATGAGATGTTCCTTCTCTGGGCATGCCCGGGTCCTGAATCCTGTTGTGCCTCTGAATAGGCTTCAGGGGGACGGTAAAGACCAGCAACAGCTTTCAGGGCTGCCACCTTCCGTGTGGGACAAGGAGCCGGACATGTGCCTTTTCGGAATCAGGCTCTGCCGAGGACGAGAGCCATGAGATGTTCCTCCTCTGGGCAAGCCCAGGTCCCAGATCCTGTTGTGCCTGTGAATAGGCTGCAGGGGGACGGTGAAGACCAGCAACAACTTTCAGGGCTGCCACGTTCCGTGTGGGACAAGGAGACGGACGTGTGCCTTTTCGGAATCAGGCTCTGCCGAGGACGAGAGCCATGAAATGTTCCTCCTCTCAGCAAGCCCGGGTCCCAGATCCTGTTGTGCCTGTGAATAGGCTGCAGGGGGACGGTGAAGACCAGCAACAGCTTTCAGGGCTGCCACCTTCCGTGTGGGACAAGGAGCCGGACGTGTGCCTTTTCGTAATCAGGCTCTGCCGAGGACGAGAGCCATGAGATGTTCCTCCTCTCAGCAAGCCCGGGTCCCAGATCCTGTTGTACCTGTGAATAGGCTTCAGGGGGACGGTGAAGACCAGCAACAGCTTTCAGGGCTGCCACCTTCCGTGTGGGACAAGGAGCCGGACGTGTGCCTTTTCAGAATCAGGCTCTGCCGAGGACGAGAGCCATGAGATGTTCCTTCTCTGGGCATGCCCGGGTCCTGAATCCTGTTGTGCCTCTGAATAGGCTTCAGGGGGACGGTAAAGACCAGCAACAGCTTTCAGGGCTGCCACCTTCCGTGTGGGACAAGGAGCCGGACGTGTGCCTTTTCGGAATCAGGCTCTGCCGAGGACGAGAGCCATGAGATGTTCCTCCTCTGGGCAAGCCCAGGTCCCAGATCCTGTTGTGCCTGTGAATAGGCTGCAGGGGGACGGTGAAGACCAGCAACAGCTTTCAGGGCTGCCACCTTCTGTGTGGGACAAGGAGCCGGACGTGTGCCTTTTCGGAATCAGGCTCTGCCGAGGACGAGAGCCATGAGATGTTCCTCCTCTGGGCACGCCCGGGTCCCAGATCCTGTTGAACCTGTGAATAGGCTGCAGGGGGACGGTGAAGACCAGCAACATCTTTCAGGGCTGCCACCTTCCGTGTGGGACAAGGAGCCGGACGTGTGCCTTTTCGGAATCAGGCTCTGCCGAGGATGAGAGCCATGAGATGTTCCTCCTCTGGGCAAGCCCGGGTCCCAGATCCTGTTGTACCTGTGAATAGGCTGCAGGGGGACGGTGAAGACCAGCAACAGCTTTCAGGGCTGCCACCTTCTGTGTGGGACAAGGAGCCGGACGTGTGCCTTTTCGGAATCAGGCTCTGCCGAGGACGAGATCCATGAGATGTTCCTCCTCTGGGCATGCCCGGGTCCTGAATCCTGTTGTGCCTCTGAATAGGCTGCAGGGGGACGGTGAAGACCAGCAACAGCTTTCAGGGCTGCCACCTTCCGTGTGGGACAAGGAGCCGGACGTGTGACTTTTCGGAATCAGGCTCTGCCGAGGACGAGATCCATGAGATGTTCCTCCTCTGGGCATGCCCGGGTCCAAGATCCTGTTGTACCTGTGAATAGGCTGCAGGGGGACGGTGAAGACCAGCAACAGCTTTCAGGGCTGCCACCTTCCGTGTGGGACAAGGAGCCGGACGTGTTCCTTTTCGGAATCAGGCTCTGCCGAGGACGAGAGCCATGAGATGTTCCTCCTCTCAGCAAGCCGGGGTCCCAGATCCTGTTGTACCTGTGAATAGGCTGCAGGGGGACGGTAAAAACCAGCAACAGCTTTCAGGGCTGCCACCTTCCGTGTGGGACAAGGAGCCGGACGTGTGCCTTTTCAAAATCAGGCTCTGCCGAGGACGAGAGCCATGAGATGTTCCTCCTCTTGGCACGCCCGGGTCCCAGATCCTGTTGTACCTGTGAATAGGCTGCAGGGGGACGGTGAAGACCAGCAACAGCTTTCAGGGCTGCCACCTTCCGTGTGGGACAAGGAGCCGGACGTGTGCCTTTTCGGAATCAGGCTCTGCCGAGGACGAGATCCATGAGATGTTCCTCCTCTGGGCATGCCCGGGTCCTGAATCCTGTTGTGCCTCTGAATAGGCTGCAGGGGGACGGTGAAGACCAGCAACAGCTTTCAGGGCTGCCACCTTCCGTGTGGGACAAGGAGCCGGACGTGTGCCTTTTCGGAATCAGGCTCTGCCGAGGACGAGAGCCATGAGATGTTCCTCCTCTGGGCATGCCCGGATCCCAGATCCTGTTGTGCTTGTGAATAGGCTGCAGGGGGACGGTGAAGACCAGCAACAGCTTTCAGGGCTGCCACCTTCTGTGTGGGACAAGGAGCCGGACGTGTTCCTTTTCGGAATCAGGCTCTGCCGAGGACGAGAGCCATGAGATGTTCCTCCTCGGGGCATGTCCAGGTCCCAGATCCTGTTGTGCCTGTGAATAGGCTGCAGGGGGACGGTGAAGACCAGCAACAGCTTTCAGGGCTGCCACCTTCCGTGTGGGACAAGGAGCCGGACGTGTGCCTTTTCGGAATCAGGCTCTGCCGAGGACGAGAGCCATGAGATGTTCCTCCTCTGGGCACGCCCGGGTCCCAGATCCTGTTGTACCTGTGAATAGGCTGCAGGGGGACGGTGAAGACCAGCAACATCTTTCAGGGCTGCCACCTTCCGTGTGGGACAAGGAGCCGGACGTGTGCCTTTTCGGAATCAGGCTCTGCCGAGGATGAGAGCCATGAGATGTTCCTCCTCTGGGCAAGCCCGGGTCCCAGATCCTGTTGTACCTGTGAATAGGCTGCAGGGGGACGGTGAAGACCAGCAACAGCTTTCAGGGCTGCCACCTTCTGTGTGGGACAAGGAGGCGGACGTGTTCCTTTTCGGAATCAGGCTCTGCCGAGGACGAGATCCATGAGATGTTCCTCCTCTGGGCATGCCCGGGTCCTGAATCCTGTTGTGCCTCTGAATAGGCTGCAGGGGGACGGTAAAGACCAGCAACAGCTTTCAGGGCTGCCACCTTCCGTGTGGGACAAGGAGCCGGACGTGTGCCTTTTCGGAATCAGGCTCTGCCGAGGACGAGAGCCATGAGATGTTCCTCCTCGGGGCACGCCCGGGTCCCAGATCCTGTTGTACCTGTGAATAGGCTGCAGGGGGACGGTAAAAACCAGCAACAGCTTTCAGGGCTGCCACCTTCCGTGTGGGACAAGGAGCCGGACGTGTGCCTTTACGGAATCAGGCTCTGCCGAGGACGAGAGCCATGAGATGTTCCTCCTCTGGGCACGCCCGGGTCCCAGATCCTGTTGTACCTGTGAATAGGCTGCAGGGGGACGGTGAAGACCAGCAACAGCTTTCAGGGCTGCCACCTTCCGTGTGGGACAAGGAGCCGGACGTGTGCCTTTTCGGAATCAGGCTCTGCCGAGGACGAGATCCATGAGATGTTCCTCCTCTGGGCATGCCCGGGTCCTGAATCCTGTTGTGCCTCTGAATAGGCTGCAGGGGGACGGTGAAGACCAGCAACAGCTTTCAGGGCTGCCACCTTCCGTGTGGGACAAGGAGCCGGACGTGTGCCTTTTCGGAATCAGGCTCTGCCGAGGACGAGAGCCATGAGATGTTCCTCCTCTGGGCATGCCCGGGTCCCAGATCCTGTTTTGCTTGTGAATAGGCTGCAGGGGGACGGTGAAGACCAGCAACAGCTTTCAGGGCTGCCACCTTCTGTGTGGGACAAGGAGCCGGACGTGTTCCTTTTCGGAATCAGGCTCTGCCGAGGACGAGAGCCATGAGATGTTCCTCCTCGGGGCATGTCCAGGTCCCAGATCCTGTTGTGCCTGTGAATAGGCTGCAGGGGGACGGTGAAGACCAGCAACAGCTTTCAGGGCTGCCACCTTCCGTGTGGGACAAGGAGCCGGACGTGTGCCTTTTCGGAATCAGGCTCTGCCGAGGACGAGAGCCATGAGATGTTCCTCCTCTGGGCACGCCCGGGTCCCAGATCCTGTTGTACCTGTGAATAGGCTGCAGGGGGACGGTGAAGACCAGCAACATCTTTCAGGGCTGCCACCTTCCGTGTGGGACAAGGAGCCGGACGTGTGCCTTTTCGGAATCAGGCTCTGCCGAGGATGAGAGCCATGAGATGTTCCTCCTCTGGGCATGCCCGGGTCCCAGATCCTGTTGTACCTGTGAATAGGCTGCAGGGGGACGGTGAAGACCAGCAACAGCTTTCAGGGCTGCCACCTTCTGTGTGGGACAAGGAGCCGGACGTGTGCCTTTTCGGAATCAGGCTCTGCCGAGGACGAGATCCATGAGATGTTCCTCCTCTGGGCATGCCCGGGTCCTGAATCCTGTTGTGCCTCTGAATAGGCTGCAGGGGGACGGTGAAGACCAGCAACAGCTTTCAGGGCTGCCACCTTCCGTGTGGGACAAGGAGCCGGACGTGTGCCTTTTCGGAATCAGGCTCTGCCGAGGACGAGATCCATGAGATGTTCCTCCTCTGGGCATGCCCGGGTCCAAGATCCTGTTGTACCTGTGAATAGGCTGCAGGGGGACGGTGAAGACCAGCAACAGCTTTCAGGGCTGCCACCTTCCGTGTGGGACAAGGAGCCGGACGTGTTCCTTTTCGGAATCAGGCTCTGCCGAGGACGAGAGCCATGAGATGTTCCTCCTCTCAGCAAGCCGGGGTCCCAGATCCTGTTGTACCTGTGAATAGGCTGCAGGGGGACGGTAAAAACCAGCAACAGCTTTCAGGGCTGCCACCTTCCGTGTGGGACAAGGAGCCGGACGTGTGCCTTTTCAAAATCAGGCTCTGCCGAGGACGAGAGCCATGAGATGTTCCTCCTCTTGGCACGCCCGGGTCCCAGATCCTGTTGTACCTGTGAATAGGCTGCAGGGGGACGGTGAAGACCAGCAACAGCTTTCAGGGCTGCCACCTTCCGTGTGGGACAAGGAGCCGGACGTGTGCCTTTTCGGAATCAGGCTCTGCCGAGGACGAGATCCATGAGATGTTCCTCCTCTGGGCATGCCCGGGTCCTGAATCCTGTTGTGCCTCTGAATAGGCTGCAGGGGGACGGTGAAGACCAGCAACAGCTTTCAGGGCTGCCACCTTCCGTGTGGGACAAGGAGCCGGACGTGTGCCTTTTCGGAATCAGGCTCTGCCGAGGACGAGAGCCATGAGATGTTCCTCCTCTGGGCATGCCCGGATCCCAGATCCTGTTGTGCTTGTGAATCGGCTGCAGGGGGACGGTGAAGACCAGCAACAGCTTTCAGGGCTGCCACCTTCTGTATGGGACAAGGAGCCGGACGTGTGCCTTTTCGGAATCAGGCTCTGCCGAGGACGAGAGCCATGAGATGTTCCTCCTCTGGGCAAGCCCGGGTCCCAGATCCTGTTGTACCTGTGAATAGGCTTCAGGGGGACGGTGAAGACCAGCAACAGCTTTCAGGGCTGCCACCGTCCGTGTGGGACAAGGAGCCGGACGTGTGCCTTTTCGGAATCAGGCTCTGCCGAGGACGAGAGCCATGAGATGTTCCTCCTCTCAGCAAGCCCGGGTCCCAGATCCTGTTGTACCTGTGAATAGGCTGCAGGGGGACGGTAAAAAACAGCAACAGCTTTCAGGGCTGCCACCTTCCGTGTGGGACAAGGAGCCGGACGTGTGCCTTTTCGGAATCAGGCTCTGCCGAGGACGAGAGCCATGAGATGTTCCTCCTCTGGGCAAGCCCAGGTCCCAGATCCTGTTGTGCCTGTGAATAGGCTGCAGGGGGACGGTGAAGACCAGCAACAGCTTTCAGGGCTGCCACCTTCCGTGTGGGACAAGGAGCCGGACGTGTGCCTTTTCGGAATCAGGCTCTGCCGAGGACGAGAGCCATGAGATGTTCCTCCTCTCAGCAAGCCCGGGTCCCAGATCCTGTTGTGCCTGTGAATAGGCTGCAGGGGGACGGTGAAGACCAGCAACAGCTTTCAGGGCTGCCACCTTCCGTGTGGGACAAGGAGCCGGGCGTGTGCCTTTTCGGAATCAGGCTCTGCCGAGGAAGAGATCCATGAGATGTTCCTGCTCTGGGCATGCCCAGGTCCCGAATCCTGTTGTGCCTGTGAATAGGCTGCAGGGGGACGGTGAAGACCAGCAACAGCTTTCAGGGCTGCCACCTTCCGTGTGGGACAAGGAGCCGGACGTGTGCCTTTTCGGAAAGAGGCTCTGCCGAGAACGAGAGCCATGAGATGTTCCTCCTCTGGGCAAGCCCAGGTCCCAGATCCTGTTGTGCCTGTGAATAGGCTGCAGGGGGACGGTGAAGACCAGCAACAACTTTCAGGGCTGCCACGTTCCGTGTGGGACAAGGAGCCGGACGTGTGCCTTTTCGGAATCAGGCTCTACCGAGGACGAGAGCCATGAGATGTTCCTCCTCTTGGCACGCCCGGGTCCCAGATCCTGTTGTACCTGTGAATAGGCTGCAGGGGGACGGTGAAGACCAGCAACAGCTTTCAGGGCTGCCACCTTCCGTGTGGGACAAGGAGCCGGACGTGTGCCTTTTCGGAATCAGGCTCTGCCGAGGAAGAGATACATGAGATGTTCCTCCTCTGGGCATGCCCAGGTCCCGAATCCTGTTGTGCCTGTGAATAGGCTGCAGTGGGACGGTGAAGACCAGCAACAGCTTTCAGGGCTGCCACCTTCCGTGTGGGACAAGGAGCCGGACGTGTGCCTTTTCGGAATCAGGCTCTGCCGAGGACGAGAGCCATGAGATGTTCCTCCTCTGGGCAAGCCCGGGTCCCAGATCCTGTTGTACCTGTGAATAGGCTGCAGGGGGACGGTGAAGACCAGCAACAGCTTTCAGGGCTGCCACCTTCCGTGTGGGACAAGGAGACGGACGTGTGCCTTTTCGGAATCAGGCTCTGCCGAGGACGAGATCCATGAGATGTTCCTCCTCTGGGCATGCCCGGGTCCCAGATTGTGTTGTGCCTGTGAATAGGCTGCAGGGGGACGGTGAAGACCAGCAACATCTTTCAGAGCTGCCACCTTCCGTGTGGGACAAGGAGCCGGACGTGTGCCTTTTCGGAATCAGGCTCTGCCGAGGACGAGAGCCATGAGATGTTCCTCCTCTGGGCAAGCCCAGGTCCCAGATCCTGTTGTGCCTGTGAATAGGCTGCAGGGGGACGGTGAAGACCAGCAACAGCTTTCAGGGCTGCCACCTTCCGTGTGGGACAAATAGCCGGACGTGTGCCTTTACGGAATCAGGCTCTGCCGAGGACGAGAGCCATGAGATGTTCCTCCTCTGGGCATGCCCGGGTCCCAGATCCTGTTGTACCTGTGAATAGGCTGCAGGGGGACGGTGAAGACCAGCAACAGCTTTCAGGGCTGCCACCTTCCGTGTGGGACAAGGAGCCGGACGTGTGCCTTTTCGGAATCAGGCTCTGCCGAGGACGAGAGCCATGAGATGTTCCTCTTCTGGGCATGCCCGGGTCCTGAATACTGTTGTGCCTCTGAATAGGCTGCAGGGGGACGGTGAAGACCAGCAACAGCTTTCAGGGCTGCCACCTTCCGTGTGGGACAAGGAGCCGGACGTGTGCCTTTTCGGAATCAGGCTCTGCCGAGGACGAGATCCATGAGATGTTCCTCCTCTGGGCATGCCCGGGTCCCAGATCCTGTTGTGCTTGTGAATAGGCTGCAGGGGGACGGTGAAGACCAGCAACAGCTTTCAGGGCTGCCACCTTCTGTGTGGGACAAGGAGGCGGACGTGTTCCTTTTCGGAATCAGGCTCTGCCGAGGACGAGAGCCATGAGATGTTCCTCCTCTGGGCAAGCCCGGGTCCCAGATCCTGTTGTACCTGTGAATAGGCTTCAGGGGGACGGTGAAGACCAGCAACAGCTTTCAGGGCTGCCACCGTCCGTGTGGGACAAGGAGCCGGACGTGTGCCTTTTCGGAATCAGGCTCTGCCGAGGACGAGAGCCATGAGATGTTCCTCCTCTCAGCAAGCCCGGGTCCCAGATCCTGTTGTACCTGTGAATAGGCTGCAGGGGGACGGTGAAGACCAGCAACAGCTTTCAGGGCTGCCACCTTCCGTGTGGGACAAGGAGCCGGACGTGTGCCTTTTCGGAATCAGGCTCTGCCGAGGACGAGATCCATGAGATGTTCCTCCTTGGGCATGCCCGGGTCCCAGATCCTGTTGTGCTTGTGAATAGGCTGCAGGGGGACGGTGAAGACCAGCAACAGCTTTCAGGGCTGCCACCTTCCGTGTGGGACAAGGAGCCGGACGTGTGCCTTTTCGGAATCAGGCTCTGCCGAGGACGAGAGCCATGAGATGTTCCTCCTCTGGGCAAGCCCGGGTCCCAGATCCTGTTGTACCTGTGAATAGGCTTCAGGGGGACGGTGAAGACCAGCAACAGCTTTCAGGGCTGCCACCGTCCGTGTGGGACAAGGAGCCGGACGTGTGCCTTTTCGGAATCAGGCTCTGCCGAGGACGAGAGCCATGAGATGTTCCTCCTCTCAGCAAGCCCGGGTCCCAGATCCTGTTGTACCTGTGAATAGGCTGCAGGGGGACGGTAAAAAACAGCAACAGCTTTCAGGGCTGCCACCTTCCGTGTGGGACAAGGAGCCGGACGTGTGCCTTTTCGGAATCAGGCTCTGCCGAGGACGAGAGCCATGAGATGTTCCTCCTCTGGGCAAGCCCAGTTCCCAGATCCTGTTGTGCCTGTGAATAGGCTGCAGGGGGACGGTGAAGACCAGCAACAGCTTTCAGGGCTGCCACCTTCCGTGTGGGACAAGGAGCCGGACGTGTGCCTTTTCGGAATCAGGCTCTGCCGAGGACGAGAGCCATGAGATCTTCCTCCTCTCAGCAAGCCCGGGTCCCAGATCCTGTTGTGCCTGTGAATAGGCTGCAGGGGGACGGTGAAGACCAGCAACAGCTTTCAGGGCTGCCACCTTCCGTGTGGGACAAGGAGCCGGACGTGTGCCTTTTCGGAATCAGGCTCTGCCGAGGACGAGAGCCATGAGATGTTCCTCCTCTCAGCAAGCCCGGGTCCCAGATCCTGTTGTACCTGTGAATAGGCTTCAGGGGGACGGTGAAGACCAGCAACAGCTTTCAGGGCTGCCACCTTCCGTGTGGGACAAGGAGCCGGACGTGTGCCTTTTCAGAATCAGGCTCTGCCGAGGACGAGAGCCATGAGATGTTCCTTCTCTGGGCATGCCCGGGTCCTGAATCCTGTTGTGCCTCTGAATAGGCTTCAGGGGGACGGTAAAGACCAGCAACAGCTTTCAGGGCTGCCACCTTCCGTGTGGGACAAGGAGCCGGACGTGTGCCTTTTCGGAATCAGGCTCTGCCGAGGACGAGAGCCATGAGATGTTCCTCCTCTGGGCATGCCCGGGTCCCAGATCCTGTTGTACCTGTGAATAGGCTGCAGGGGGACGGTGACGACCAGCAACAGCTTTCAGGGCTGCCACCTTCCGTGTGGGACAAGGAGCCGGACGTGTGCCTTTTCGGAATCAGGCTCTGCCGAGGACGAGAGCCATGAGATGTTCCTCTTCTGGGCATGCCCGGGTCCTGAATACTGTTGTGCCTCTGAATAGGCTTCAGGGGGACGGTAAAGACCAGCAACAGCTTTCAGGGCTGCCACCTTCCGTGTGGGACAAGGAGCCGGACGTGTGCCTTTTCGGAATCAGGCTCTGCCGAGGACGAGAGCCATGAGATGTTCCTCCTCTGGGCATGCCCGGGTCCCAGATCCTGTTGTACCTGTGAATAGGCTGCAGGGGGACGGTGAAGACCAGCAACAGCTTTCAGGGCTGCCACCTTCCGTGTGGGACAAGGAGCCGGACGTGTGCCTTTTCGGAATCAGGCTCTGCCGAGGACGAGAGCCATGAGATGTTCCTCCTCTCAGCAAGCCCGGGTCCCAGATCCTGTTGTACCTGTGAATAGGCTGCAGGGGGACGGTGAAGACCAGCAACAGCTTTCAGGGCTGCCACCTTCCGTGTGGGACAAGGAGCCGGACGTGTGCCTTTTCGGAATCAGGCTCTGCCGAGGACGAGATCCATGAGATGTTCCTCCTTGGGCATGCCCGGGTCCCAGATCCTGTTGTGCTTGTGAATAGGCTGCAGGGGGACGGTGAAGACCAGCAACAGCTTTCAGGGCTGCCACCTTCTGTGTGGGACAAGGAGGCGGATGTGTTCCTTTTCGGAATCAGGCTCTGCCGAGGACGAGAGCCATGAGATGTTCCTCCTCTGGGCAAGCCCGGGTCCCAGATCCTGTTGTACCTGTGAATAGGCTTCAGGGGGACGGTGAAGACCAGCAACAGCTTTCAGGGCTGCCACCGTCCGTGTGGGACAAGGAGCCGGACGTGTGCCTTTTCGGAATCAGGCTCTGCCGAGGACGAGAGCCATGAGATGTTCCTCCTCTCAGCAAGCCCGGGTCCCAGATCCTGTTGTACCTGTGAATAGGCTGCAGGGGGACGGTAAAAAACAGCAACAGCTTTCAGGGCTGCCACCTTCCGTGTGGGACAAGGAGCCGGACGTGTGCCTTTTCGGAATCAGGCTCTGCCGAGGACGAGAGCCATGAGATGTTCCTCCTCTGGGCAAGCCCAGTTCCCAGATCCTGTTGTGCCTGTGAATAGGCTGCAGGGGGACGGTGAAGACCAGCAACAGCTTTCAGGGCTGCCACCTTCCGTGTGGGACAAGGAGCCGGACGTGTGCCTTTTCGGAATCAGGCTCTGCCGAGGACGAGAGCCATGAGATCTTCCTCCTCTCAGCAAGCCCGGGTCCCAGATCCTGTTGTGCCTGTGAATAGGCTGCAGGGGGACGGTGAAGACCAGCAACAGCTTTCAGGGCTGCCACCTTCCGTGTGGGACAAGGAGCCGGACGTGTGCCTTTTCGGAATCAGGCTCTGCCGAGGACGAGAGCCATGAGATGTTCCTCCTCTCAGCAAGCCCGGGTCCCAGATCCTGTTGTACCTGTGAATAGGCTTCAGGGGGACGGTGAAGACCAGCAACAGCTTTCAGGGCTGCCACCTTCCGTGTGGGACAAGGAGCCGGACGTGTGCCTTTTCAGAATCAGGCTCTGCCGAGGACGAGAGCCATGAGATGTTCCTTCTCTGGGCATGCCCGGGTCCTGAATCCTGTTGTGCCTCTGAATAGGCTTCAGGGGGACGGTAAAGACCAGCAACAGCTTTCAGGGCTGCCACCTTCCGTGTGGGACAAGGAGCCGGACGTGTGCCTTTTCGGAATCAGGATCTGCCGAGGACGAGATCCATGAGATGTTCCTCCTCTGGGCATGCCCGGGTCCCAGATCCTGTTGTGCCTGTGAATAGGCTGCAGGGGGACGGTGAAGACCAGCAACAACTTTCAGGGCTGCCACGTTCCGTGTGGGACAAGGAGACGGACGTGTGCCTTTTCGGAATCAGGCTCTGCCGAGGACGAGAGCCATGAGATGTTCCTCCTCTGGGCAAGCCCGGGTCCCAGATCCTGTTGTACCTGTGAATAGGTTTCAGGGGGACGGTGAAGACCAGCAACAGCTTTCAGGGCTGCCACCTTCCGTGTGGGACAAGGAGTCGTACGTGTGCCTTTTCGGAATCAGGCTCTGCCGAGGACGAGAGCCATGAGATGTTCCTCCTCTGGGCAAGCCCGGGTCCCAGATCCTGTTGTACCTGTGAATAGGTTTCAGGGGGACGGTGAAGACCAGCAACAGCTTTCAGGGCTGCCACCTTCCGTGTGGGACAAGGAGCCGGACGTGTGCCTTTTCAGAATCAGGCTCTGCCGAGGACGAGAGCCATGAGATGTTCCTTCTCTGGGCATGCCCGGGTCCTGAATCCTGTTGTGCCTCTGAATAGGCTTCAGGGGGACGGTAAAGACCAGCAACAGCTTTCAGGGCTGCCACCTTCCGTGTGGGACAAGGAGCCGGACATGTGCCTTTTCGGAATCAGGCTCTGCCGAGGACGAGAGCCATGAGATGTTCCTCCTCTGGGCAAGCCCAGGTCCCAGATCCTGTTGTGCCTGTGAATAGGCTGCAGGGGGACGGTGAAGACCAGCAACAACTTTCAGGGCTGCCACGTTCCGTGTGGGACAAGGAGACGGACGTGTGCCTTTTCGGAATCAGGCTCTGCCGAGGACGAGAGCCATGAAATGTTCCTCCTCTCAGCAAGCCCGGGTCCCAGATCCTGTTGTGCCTGTGAATAGGCTGCAGGGGGACGGTGAAGACCAGCAACAGCTTTCAGGGCTGCCACCTTCCGTGTGGGACAAGGAGCCGGACGTGTGCCTTTTCGTAATCAGGCTCTGCCGAGGACGAGAGCCATGAGATGTTCCTCCTCTCAGCAAGCCCGGGTCCCAGATCCTGTTGTACCTGTGAATAGGCTTCAGGGGGACGGTGAAGACCAGCAACAGCTTTCAGGGCTGCCACCTTCCGTGTGGGACAAGGAGCCGGACGTGTGCCTTTTCAGAATCAGGCTCTGCCGAGGACGAGAGCCATGAGATGTTCCTTCTCTGGGCATGCCCGGGTCCTGAATCCTGTTGTGCCTCTGAATAGGCTTCAGGGGGACGGTAAAGACCAGCAACAGCTTTCAGGGCTGCCACCTTCCGTGTGGGACAAGGAGCCGGACGTGTGCCTTTTCGGAATCAGGCTCTGCCGAGGACGAGAGCCATGAGATGTTCCTCCTCTGGGCAAGCCCAGGTCCCAGATCCTGTTGTGCCTGTGAATAGGCTGCAGGGGGACGGTGAAGACCAGCAACAGCTTTCAGGGCTGCCACCTTCCGTGTGGGACAAGGAGCCGGACGTGTGCCTTTTCGGAATCAGGCTCTGCCGAGGACGAGAGCCATGAGATGTTCCTTCTCTGGGCATGCCCGGGTCCTGAATCCTGTTGTGCCTCTGAATAGGCTGCAGGGGGACGGTGAAGACCAGCAACAGCTTTCAGGGCTGCCACCTTCCGTGTGGGACAAGGAGCCGGACGTGTGCCTTTTCGGAATCAGGCTCTGCCGAGGACGAGAGCCATGAGATGTTCCTCTTCTGGGCATGCCCGGGTCCTGAATACTGTTGTGCCTCTGAATAGGCTGCAGGGGGACGGTGAAGACCAGCAACAGCTTTCAGGGCTGCCACCTTCCGTGTGGGACAAGGAGCCGGACGTGTGCCTTTTCGGAATCAGGCTCTGCCGAGGACGAGATCCATGAGATGTTCCTCCTCTGGGCATGCCCGGGTCCCAGATCCTGTTGTGCTTGTGAATAGGCTGCAGGGGGACGGTGAAGACCAGCAACAGCTTTCAGGGCTGCCACCTTCCGTGTGGGACAAGGAGGCGGACGTGTTCCTTTTCGGAATCAGGCTCTGCCGAGGACGAGAGCCATGAGATGTTCCTCCTCTGGGCAAGCCCGGGTCCCAGATCCTGTTGTACCTGTGAATAGGCTTCAGGGGGACGGTGAAGACCAGCAACAGCTTTCAGGGCTGCCACCGTCCGTGTGGGACAAGGAGCCGGACGTGTGCCTTTTCGGAATCAGGCTCTGCCGAGGACGAGAGCCATGAGATGTTCCTCCTCTCAGCAAGCCCGGGTCCCAGATCCTGTTGTACCTGTGAATAGGCTGCAGGGGGACGGTGAAGACCAGCAACACCTTTCAGGGCTGCCACCTTCCGTGTGGGACAAGGAGCCGGACGTGTGCCTTTTCGGAATCAGGCTCTGCCGAGGACGAGATCCATGAGATGTTCCTCCTTGGGCATGCCCGGGTCCCAGATCCTGTTGTGCTTGTGAATAGGCTGCAGGGGGACGGTGAAGACCAGCAACAGCTTTCAGGGCTGCCACCTTCTGTGTGGGACAAGGAGGCGGATGTGTTCCTTTTCGGAATCAGGCTCTGCCGAGGACGAGAGCCATGAGATGTTCCTCCTCTGGGCAAGCCCGGGTCCCAGATCCTGTTGTACCTGTGAATAGGCTGCAGGGGGACGGTGAAGACCAGCAACAGCTTTCAGGGCTGCCACCTTCCGTGTGGGACAAGGAGCCGGACGTGTGCCTTTTCGGAATCAGGCTCTGCCGAGGACGAGAGCCATGAGATGTTCCTCCTCTCAGCAAGCCCGGGTCCCAGATCCTGTTGTACCTGTGAATAGGCTGCAGGGGGACGGTAAAAAACAGCAACAGCTTTCAGGGCTGCCACCTTCCGTGTGGGACAAGGAGCCGGACGTGTGCCTTTTCGGAATCAGGCTCTGCCGAGGACGAGAGCCATGAGATGTTCCTCCTCTGGGCAAGCCCAGTTCCCAGATCCTGTTGTGCCTGTGAATAGGCTGCAGGGGGACGGTGAAGACCAGCAACAGCTTTCAGGGCTGCCACCTTCCGTGTGGGACAAGGAGCCGGACGTGTGCCTTTTCGGAATCAGGCTCTGCCGAGGACGAGAGCCATGAGATCTTCCTCCTCTCAGCAAGCCCGGGTCCCAGATCCTGTTGTGCCTGTGAATAGGCTGCAGGGGGACGGTGAAGACCAGCAACAGCTTTCAGGGCTGCCACCTTCCGTGTGGGACAAGGAGCCGGACGTGTGCCTTTTCGGAATCAGGCTCTGCCGAGGACGAGAGCCATGAGATGTTCCTCCTCTCAGCAAGCCCGGGTCCCAGATCCTGTTGTACCTGTGAATAGGCTTCAGGGGGACGGTGAAGACCAGCAACAGCTTTCAGGGCTGCCACCTTCCGTGTGGGACAAGGAGCCGGACGTGTGCCTTTTCAGAATCAGGCTCTGCCGAGGACGAGAGCCATGAGATGTTCCTTCTCTGGGCATGCCCGGGTCCTGAATCCTGTTGTGCCTCTGAATAGGCTTCAGGGGGACGGTAAAGACCAGCAACAGCTTTCAGGGCTGCCACCTTCCGTGTGGGACAAGGAGCCGGACGTGTGCCTTTTCGGAATCAGGCTCTGCCGAGGACGAGAGCCATGAGATGTTCCTCCTCTGGGCATGCCCGGGTCCCAGATCCTGTTGTACCTGTGAATAGGCTGCAGGGGGACGGTGAAGACCAGCAACAGCTTTCAGGGCTGCCACCTTCCGTGTGGGACAAGGAGCCGGACGTGTGCCTTTTCGGAATCAGGCTCTGCCGAGGACGAGAGCCATGAGATGTTCCTCTTCTGGGCATGCCCGGGTCCTGAATACTGTTGTGCCTCTGAATAGGCTTCAGGGGGACGGTAAAGACCAGCAACAGCTTTCAGGGCTGCCACCTTCCGTGTGGGACAAGGAGCCGGACGTGTGCCTTTTCGGAATCAGGCTCTGCCGAGGACGAGAGCCATGAGATGTTCCTCCTCTGGGCATGCCCGGGTCCCAGATCCTGTTGTACCTGTGAATAGGCTGCAGGGGGACGGTGAAGACCAGCAACAGCTTTCAGGGCTGCCACCTTCCGTGTGGGACAAGGAGCCGGACGTGTGCCTTTTCGGAATCAGGCTCTGCCGAGGACGAGAGCCATGAGATGTTCCTCCTCTCAGCAAGCCCAGTTCCCAGATCCTGTTGTGCCTGTGAATAGGCTGCAGGGGGACGGTGAAGACCAGCAACAGCTTTCAGGGCTGCCACCTTCCGTGTGGGACAAGGAGCCGGACGTGTGCCTTTTCGGAATCAGGCTCTGCCGAGGACGAGAGCCATGAGATCTTCCTCCTCTCAGCAAGCCCGGGTCCCAGATCCTGTTGTGCCTGTGAATAGGCTGCAGGGGGACGGTGAAGACCAGCAACAGCTTTCAGGGCTGCCACCTTCCGTGTGGGACAAGGAGCCGGACGTGTGCCTTTTCGGAATCAGGCTCTGCCGAGGACGAGAGCCATGAGATGTTCCTCCTCTCAGCAAGCCCGGGTCCCAGATCCTGTTGTACCTGTGAATAGGCTTCAGGGGGACGGTGAAGACCAGCAACAGCTTTCAGGGCTGCCACCTTCCGTGTGGGACAAGGAGCCGGACGTGTGCCTTTTCAGAATCAGGCTCTGCCGAGGACGAGAGCCATGAGATGTTCCTTCTCTGGGCATGCCCGGGTCCTGAATCCTGTTGTGCCTCTGAATAGGCTTCAGGGGGACGGTAAAGACCAGCAACAGCTTTCAGGGCTGCCACCTTCCGTGTGGGACAAGGAGCCGGACGTGTGCCTTTTCGGAATCAGGCTCTGCCGAGGACGAGAGCCATGAGATGTTCCTCCTCTGGGCATGCCCGGGTCCCAGATCCTGTTGTACCTGTGAATAGGCTGCAGGGGGACGGTGAAGACCAGCAACAGCTTTCAGGGCTGCCACCTTCCGTGTGGGACAAGGAGCCGGACGTGTGCCTTTTCGGAATCAGGCTCTGCCGAGGACGAGAGCCATGAGATGTTCCTCTTCTGGGCATGCCCGGGTCCTGAATACTGTTGTGCCTCTGAATAGGCTTCAGGGGGACGGTAAAGACCAGCAACAGCTTTCAGGGCTGCCACCTTCCGTGTGGGACAAGGAGCCGGACGTGTGCCTTTTCGGAATCAGGCTCTGCCGAGGACGAGAGCCATGAGATGTTCCTCCTCTGGGCATGCCCGGGTCCCAGATCCTGTTGTGCCTGTGAATAGGCTGCAGGGGGACGGTGAAGACCAGCAACAGCTTTCAGGGCTGCCACCTTCCGTGTGGGACAAGGAGCCGGACGTGTGCCTTTTCGGAATCAGGCTCTGCCGAGGACGAGAGCCATGAGATGTTCCTCCTCTCAGCAAGCCCGGGTCCCAGATCCTGTTGTACCTGTGAATAGGCTTCAGGGGGACGGTGAAGACCAGCAACAGCTTTCAGGGCTGCCACCTTCCGTGTGGGACAAGGAGCCGGACGTGTGCCTTTTCGGAATCAGGCTCTGCCGAGGACGAGATCCATGAGATGTTCCTCCTTGGGCATGCCCGGGTCCCAGATCCTGTTGTACCTGTGAATAGGTTTCAGGGGGACGGTGAAGACCAGCAACAGCTTTCAGGGCTGCCACCTTCCGTGTGGGACAAGGAGCCGGACGTGTGCCTTTTCGGAATCAGGCTCTGCCGAGGACGAGAGCCATGAGATGTTCCTCCTCTGGGCAAGCCCGGGTCCCAGATCCTGTTGTACCTGTGAATAGGCTTCAGGGGGACGGTGAAGACCAGCAACAGCTTTCAGGGCTGCCACCGTCCGTGTGGGACAAGGAGCCGGACGTGTGCCTTTTCGGAATCAGGCTCTGCCGAGGACGAGAGCCATGAGATGTTCCTCCTCTCAGCAAGCCCGGGTCCCAGATCCTGTTGTACCTGTGAATAGGCTGCAGGGGGACGGTAAAAAACAGCAACAGCTTTCAGGGCTGCCACCTTCCGTGTGGGACAAGGAGCCGGACGTGTGCCTTTTCGGAATCAGGCTCTGCCGAGGACGAGAGCCATGAGATGTTCCTCCTCTGGGCAAGCCCAGTTCCCAGATCCTGTTGTGCCTGTGAATAGGCTGCAGGGGGACGGTGAAGACCAGCAACAGCTTTCAGGGCTGCCACCTTCCGTGTGGGACAAGGAGCCGGACGTGTGCCTTTTCGGAATCAGGCTCTGCCGAGGACGAGAGCCATGAGATCTTCCTCCTCTCAGCAAGCCCGGGTCCCAGATCCTGTTGTGCCTGTGAATAGGCTGCAGGGGGACGGTGAAGACCAGCAACAGCTTTCAGGGCTGCCACCTTCCGTGTGGGACAAGGAGCCGGACGTGTGCCTTTTCGGAATCAGGCTCTGCCGAGGACGAGAGCCATGAGATGTTCCTCCTCTCAGCAAGCCCGGGTCCCAGATCCTGTTGTACCTGTGAATAGGCTTCAGGGGGACGGTGAAGACCAGCAACAGCTTTCAGGGCTGCCACCTTCCGTGTGGGACAAGGAGCCGGACGTGTGCCTTTTCAGAATCAGGCTCTGCCGAGGACGAGAGCCATGAGATGTTCCTTCTCTGGGCATGCCCGGGTCCTGAATCCTGTTGTGCCTCTGAATAGGCTTCAGGGGGACGGTTAAGACCAGCAACAGCTTTCAGGGCTGCCACCTTCCGTGTGGGACAAGGAGCCGGACGTGTGCCTTTTCGGAATCAGGCTCTGCCGAGGACGAGATCCATGAGATGTTCCTCCTCTGGGCATGCCCGGGTCCCAGATCCTGTTGTGCCTGTGAATAGGCTGCAGGGGGACGGTGAAGACCAGCAACAACTTTCAGGGCTGCCACGTTCCGTGTGGGACAAGGAGACGGACGTGTGCCTTTTCGGAATCAGGCTCTGCCGAGGACGAGAGCCATGAGATGTTCCTCCTCTGGGCAAGCCCGGGTCCCAGATCCTGTTGTACCTGTGAATAGGTTTCAGGGGGACGGTGAAGACCAGCAACAGCTTTCAGGGCTGCCACCTTCCGTGTGGGACAAGGAGTCGTACGTGTGCCTTTTCGGAATCAGGCTCTGCCGAGGACGAGAGCCATGAGATGTTCCTCCTCTGGGCAAGCCCGGGTCCCAGATCCTGTTGTACCTGTGAATAGGTTTCAGGGGGACGGTGAAGACCAGCAACAGCTTTCAGGGCTGCCACCTTCCGTGTGGGACAAGGAGCCGGACGTGTGCCTTTTCAGAATCAGGCTCTGCCGAGGACGAGAGCCATGAGATGTTCCTTCTCTGGGCATGCCCGGGTCCTGAATCCTGTTGTGCCTCTGAATAGGCTTCAGGGGGACGGTAAAGACCAGCAACAGCTTTCAGGGCTGCCACCTTCCGTGTGGGACAAGGAGCCGGACGTGTGCCTTTTCGGAATCAGGCTCTGCCGAGGACGAGATCCATGAGATGTTCCTCCTCTGGGCATGCCCGGGTCCCAGATCCTGTTGTGCCTGTGAATAGGCTGCAGGGGGACGGTGAAGACCAGCAACAACTTTCAGGGCTGCCACGTTCCGTGTGGGACAAGGAGACGGACGTGTGCCTTTTCGGAATCAGGCTCTGCCGAGGACGAGAGCCATGAAATGTTCCTCCTCTCAGCAAGCCCGGGTCCCAGATCCTGTTGTGCCTGTGAATAGGCTGCAGGGGGACGGTGAAGACCAGCAACAGCTTTCAGGGCTGCCACGTTCCGTGTGGGACAAGGAGCCGGACGTGTGCCTTTTCGTAATCAGGCTCTGCCGAGGACGAGAGCCATGAGATGTTCCTCCTCTCAGCAAGCCCGGGTCCCAGATCCTGTTGTACCTGTGAATAGGCTTCAGGGGGACGGTGAAGACCAGCAACAGCTTTCAGGGCTGCCACCTTCCGTGTGGGACAAGGAGCCGGACGTGTGCCTTTTCAGAATCAGGCTCTGCCGAGGACGAGAGCCATGAGATGTTCCTTCTCTGGGCATGCCCGGGTCCTGAATCCTGTTGTGCCTCTGAATAGGCTTCAGGGGGACGGTAAAGACCAGCAACAGCTTTCAGGGCTGCCACCTTCCGTGTGGGACAAGGAGCCGGACGTGTGCCTTTTCGGAATCAGGCTCTGCCGAGGACGAGAGCCATGAGATGTTCCTCCTCTGGGCATGCCCGGGTCCCAGATCCTGTTGTGCCTGTGAATAGGCTGCAGGGGGACGGTGAAGACCAGCAACAGCTTTCAGGGCTGCCACCTTCCGTGTGGGACAAGGAGCCGGACATGTGCCTTTTCGGAATCAGGCTCTGCCGAGGACGAGAGCCATGAGATGTTCCTCCTCTGGGCAAGCCCAGGTCCCAGATCCTGTTGTGCCTGTGAATAGGCTGCAGGGGGACGGTGAAGACCAGCAACAGCTTTCAGGGCTGCCACCTTCCGTGTGGGACAAGGAGCCGGACGTGTGCCTTTTCAGAATCAGGCTCTGCCGAGGACGAGAGCCATGAGATGTTCCTCCTCTGGGCAAGCCCGGGTCCCAGATCCTGTTGTACCTGTGAATAGGCTTCAGGGGGACGGTGAAGACCAGCAACAGCTTTCAGGGCTGCCACCGTCCGTGTGGGACAAGGAGCCGGACGTGTGCCTTTTCGGAATCAGGCTCTGCCGAGGACGAGAGCCATGAGATGTTCCTCCTCTCAGCAAGCCCGGGTCCCAGATCCTGTTGTACCTGTGAATAGGCTGCAGGGGGACGGTAAAAAACAGCAACAGCTTTCAGGGCTGCCACCTTCCGTGTGGGACAAGGAGCCGGACGTGTGCCTTTTCGGAATCAGGCTCTGCCGAGGACGAGAGCCATGAGATGTTCCTCCTCTGGGCAAGCCCAGGTCCCAGATCCTGTTGTGCCTGTGAATAGGCTGCAGGGGGACGGTGAAGACCAGCAACAGCTTTCAGGGCTGCCACCTTCCGTGTGGGACAAGGAGCTGGACGTGTGCCTTTTCGAAATCAGGCTCTGCCGAGGACGAGAGCCATGAGATGTTCCTCCTCTCAGCAAGCCCGGGTCCCAGATCCTGTTGTGCCTGTGAATAGGCTGCAGGGGGACGGTGAAGACCAGCAACAGCTTTCAGGGCTGCCACCTTCCGTGTGGGACAAGGAGCCGGGCGTGTGCCTTTTCGGAATCAGGCTCTGCCGAGGAAGAGATCCATGAGATGTTCCTCCTCTGGGCATGCCCAGGTCCCGAATCCTGTTGTGCCTGTGAATAGGCTGCAGGGGGACGGTGAAGACCAGCAACAGCTTTCAGGGCTGCCACCTTCCGTGTGGGACAAGGAGCCGGACGTGTGCCTTTTCGGAAAGAGGCTCTGCCGAGAACGAGAGCCATGAGATGTTCCTCCTCTGGGCAAGCCCAGGTCCCAGATCCTGTTGTGCCTGTGAATAGGCTGCAGGGGGACGGTGAAGACCAGCAACAACTTTCAGGGCTGCCACGTTCCGTGTGGGACAAGGAGCCGGACGTGTGCCTTTTCGGAATCAGGCTCTACCGAGGACGAGAGCCATGAGATGTTCCTCCTCTGGGCAAGCCCGGGTCCCAGATCCTGTTGTGCCTGTGAATAGGCTGCAGGGGGACGGTGAAGACCAGCAACAGCTTTCAGGGCTGCCACCTTCCGTGTGGGACAAGGAGCCGGACGTGTGCCTTTTCGGAATCAGGCTCTGCCGAGGAAGAGATACATTAGATGTTCCTCCTCTGGGCATGCCCAGGTCCCGAATCCTGTTGTGCCTGTGAATAGGCTGCAGTGGGACGGTGAAGACCAGCAACAGCTTTCAGGGCTGCCACCTTCCGTGTGGGACAAGGAGCCGGACGTGTGCCTTTTCGGAATCAGGCTCTGCCGAGGACGAGAGCCATGAGATGTTCCTCCTCTGGGCAAGCCCGGGTCCCAGATCCTGTTGTACCTGTGAATAGGCTGCAGGGGGACGGTGAAGACCAGCAACAGCTTTCAGGGCTGCCACCTTCCGTGTGGGACAAGGAGCCGGACGTGTGCCTTTTCGGAATCAGGCTCTGCCGAGGACGAGATCCATGAGATGTTCCTCCTCTGGGCAAGCCCGGGTCCCAGATAGTGTTGTGCCTGTGAATAGGCTGCAGGGGGACGGTGAAGACCAGCAACATCTTTCAGAGCTGCCACCTTCCGTGTGGGACAAGGAGCCGGACGTGTGCCTTTTCGGAATCAGGCTCTGCCGAGGACGAGAGCCATGAGATGTTCCTCCTCTGGGCAAGCCCAGGTCCCAGATCCTGTTGTGCCTGTGAATAGGCTGCAGGGGGACGGTGAAGACCAGCAACAGCTTTCAGGGCTGCCACCTTCCGTGTGGGACAAATAGCCGGACGTGTGCTTTTACGGAATCAGGCTCTGCCGAGGACGAGAGCCATGAGATGTTCCTCCTCTGGGCATGCCCGGGTCCCAGATCCTGTTGTACCTGTGAATAGGCTGCAGGGGGACGGTGAAGACCAGCAACAGCTTTCAGGGCTGCCACCTTCCGTGTGGGACAAGGAGCCGGACGTGTGCCTTTTCGGAATCAGGCTCTGCCGAGGACGAGAGCCATGAGATGTTCCTCTTCTGGGCATGCCCGGGTCCTGAATACTGTTGTGCCTCTGAATAGGCTGCAGGGGGACGGTGAAGACCAGCAACAGCTTTCAGGGCTGCCACCTTCCGTGTGGGACAAGGAGCCGGACGTGTGCCTTTTCGGAATCAGGCTCTGCCGAGGACGAGATCCATGAGATGTTCCTCCTCTGGGCATGCCCGGGTCCCAGATCCTGTTGTGCTTGTGAATAGGCTGCAGGGGGACGGTGAAGACCAGCAACAGCTTTCAGGGCTGCCACCTTCTGTGTGGGACAAGGAGGCGGACGTGTTCCTTTTCGGAATCAGGCTCTGCCGAGGACGAGAGCCATGAGATGTTCCTCCTCTGGGCAAGCCCGGGTCCCAGATCCTGTTGTACCTGTGAATAGGCTTCAGGGGGACGGTGAAGACCAGCAACAGCTTTCAGGGCTGCCACCGTCCGTGTGGGACAAGGAGCCGGACGTGTGCCTTTTCGGAATCAGGCTCTGCCGAGGACGAGAGCCATGAGATGTTCCTCCTCTCAGCAAGCCCGGGTCCCAGATCCTGTTGTACCTGTGAATAGGCTGCAGGGGGACGGTGAAGACCAGCAACAGCTTTCAGGGCTGCCACCTTCCGTGTGGGACAAGGAGCCGGACGTGTGCCTTTTCGGAATCAGGCTCTGCCGAGGACGAGATCCATGAGATGTTCCTCCTTGGGCATGCCCGGGTCCCAGATCCTGTTGTGCTTGTGAATAGGCTGCAGGGGGACGGTGAAGACCAGCAACAGCTTTCAGGGCTGCCACCTTCTGTGTGGGACAAGGAGGCGGATGTGTTCCTTTTCGGAATCAGGCTCTGCCGAGGACGAGAGCCATGAGATGTTCCTCCTCTGGGCAAGCCCGGGTCCCAGATCCTGTTGTACCTGTGAATAGGCTTCAGGGGGACGGTGAAGACCAGCAACAGCTTTCAGGGCTGCCACCGTCCGTGTGGGACAAGGAGCCGGACGTGTGCCTTTTCGGAATCAGGCTCTGCCGAGGACGAGAGCCATGAGATGTTCCTCCTCTCAGCAAGCCCGGGTCCCAGATCCTGTTGTACCTGTGAATAGGCTGCAGGGGGACGGTAAAAAACAGCAACAGCTTTCAGGGCTGCCACCTTCCGTGTGGGACAAGGAGCCGGACGTGTGCCTTTTCGGAATCAGGCTCTGCCGAGGACGAGAGCCATGAGATGTTCCTCCTCTGGGCAAGCCCAGTTCCCAGATCCTGTTGTGCCTGTGAATAGGCTGCAGGGGGACGGTGAAGACCAGCAACAGCTTTCAGGGCTGCCACCTTCCGTGTGGGACAAGGAGCCGGACGTGTGCCTTTTCGGAATCAGGCTCTGCCGAGGACGAGAGCCATGAGATCTTCCTCCTCTCAGCAAGCCCGGGTCCCAGATCCTGTTGTGCCTGTGAATAGGCTGCAGGGGGACGGTGAAGACCAGCAACAGCTTTCAGGGCTGCCACCTTCCGTGTGGGACAAGGAGCCGGACGTGTGCCTTTTCGGAATCAGGCTCTGCCGAGGACGAGAGCCATGAGATGTTCCTCCTCTCAGCAAGCCCGGGTCCCAGATCCTGTTGTACCTGTGAATAGGCTTCAGGGGGACGGTGAAGACCAGCAACAGCTTTCAGGGCTGCCACCTTCCGTGTGGGACAAGGAGCCGGACGTGTGCCTTTTCAGAATCAGGCTCTGCCGAGGACGAGAGCCATGAGATGTTCCTTCTCTGGGCATGCCCGGGTCCTGAATCCTGTTGTGCCTCTGAATAGGCTTCAGGGGGACGGTAAAGACCAGCAACAGCTTTCAGGGCTGCCACCTTCCGTGTGGGACAAGGAGCCGGACGTGTGCCTTTTCGGAATCAGGCTCTGCCGAGGACGAGAGCCATGAGATGTTCCTCCTCTGGGCATGCCCGGGTCCCAGATCCTGTTGTACCTGTGAATAGGCTGCAGGGGGACGGTGAAGACCAGCAACAGCTTTCAGGGCTGCCACCTTCCGTGTGGGACAAGGAGCCGGACGTGTGCCTTTTCGGAATCAGGCTCTGCCGAGGACGAGAGCCATGAGATGTTCCTCTTCTGGGCATGCCCGGGTCCTGAATACTGTTGTGCCTCTGAATAGGCTTCAGGGGGACGGTAAAGACCAGCAACAGCTTTCAGGGCTGCCACCTTCCGTGTGGGACAAGGAGCCGGACGTGTGCCTTTTCGGAATCAGGCTCTGCCGAGGACGAGAGCCATGAGATGTTCCTCCTCTGGGCATGCCCGGGTCCCAGATCCTGTTGTACCTGTGAATAGGCTGCAGGGGGACGGTGAAGACCAGCAACAGCTTTCAGGGCTGCCACCTTCCGTGTGGGACAAGGAGCCGGACGTGTGCCTTTTCGGAATCAGGCTCTGCCGAGGACGAGAGCCATGAGATGTTCCTCCTCTCAGCAAGCCCGGGTCCCAGATCCTGTTGTACCTGTGAATAGGCTGCAGGGGGACGGTGAAGACCAGCAACAGCTTTCAGGGCTGCCACCTTCCGTGTGGGACAAGGAGCCGGACGTGTGCCTTTTCGGAATCAGGCTCTGCCGAGGACGAGATCCATGAGATGTTCCTCCTTGGGCATGCCCGGGTCCCAGATCCTGTTGTGCTTGTGAATAGGCTGCAGGGGGACGGTGAAGACCAGCAACAGCTTTCAGGGCTGCCACCTTCTGTGTGGGACAAGGAGGCGGATGTGTTCCTTTTCGGAATCAGGCTCTGCCGAGGACGAGAGCCATGAGATGTTCCTCCTCTGGGCAAGCCCGGGTCCCAGATCCTGTTGTACCTGTGAATAGGCTTCAGGGGGACGGTGAAGACCAGCAACAGCTTTCAGGGCTGCCACCGTCCGTGTGGGACAAGGAGCCGGACGTGTGCCTTTTCGGAATCAGGCTCTGCCGAGGACGAGAGCCATGAGATGTTCCTCCTCTCAGCAAGCCCGGGTCCCAGATCCTGTTGTACCTGTGAATAGGCTGCAGGGGGACGGTAAAAAACAGCAACAGCTTTCAGGGCTGCCACCTTCCGTGTGGGACAAGGAGCCGGACGTGTGCCTTTTCGGAATCAGGCTCTGCCGAGGACGAGAGCCATGAGATGTTCCTCCTCTGGGCAAGCCCAGTTCCCAGATCCTGTTGTGCCTGTGAATAGGCTGCAGGGGGACGGTGAAGACCAGCAACAGCTTTCAGGGCTGCCACCTTCCGTGTGGGACAAGGAGCCGGACGTGTGCCTTTTCGGAATCAGGCTCTGCCGAGGACGAGAGCCATGAGATCTTCCTCCTCTCAGCAAGCCCGGGTCCCAGATCCTGTTGTGCCTGTGAATAGGCTGCAGGGGGACGGTGAAGACCAGCAACAGCTTTCAGGGCTGCCACCTTCCGTGTGGGACAAGGAGCCGGACGTGTGCCTTTTCGGAATCAGGCTCTGCCGAGGACGAGAGCCATGAGATGTTCCTCCTCTCAGCAAGCCCGGGTCCCAGATCCTGTTGTACCTGTGAATAGGCTTCAGGGGGACGGTGAAGACCAGCAACAGCTTTCAGGGCTGCCACCTTCCGTGTGGGACAAGGAGCCGGACGTGTGCCTTTTCGGAATCAGGCTCTGCCGAGGACGAGAGCCATGAGATGTTCCTCTTCTGGGCATGCCCGGGTCCTGAATACTGTTGTGCCTCTGAATAGGCTGCAGGGGGACGGTGAAGACCAGCAACAGCTTTCAGGGCTGCCACCTTCTGTGTGGGACAAGGAGGCGGACGTGTTCCTTTTCGGAATCAGGCTCTGCCGAGGACGAGAGCCATGAGATGTTCCTCCTCTGGGCAAGCCCGGGTCCCAGATCCTGTTGTACCTGTGAATAGGCTTCAGGGGGACGGTGAAGACCAGCAACAGCTTTCAGGGCTGCCACCGTCCGTGTGGGACAAGGAGCCGGACGTGTGCCTTTTCGGAATCAGGCTCTGCCGAGGACGAGAGCCATGAGATGTTCCTCCTCTCAGCAAGCCCGGGTCCCAGATCCTGTTGTACCTGTGAATAGGCTGCAGGGGGACGGTGAAGACCTGCAACAGCTTTCAGGGCTGCCACCTTCCGTGTGGGACAAGGAGCCGGACGTGTGCCTTTTCGGAATCAGGCTCTGCCGAGGACGAGATCCATGAGATGTTCCTCCTTGGGCATGCCCGGGTCCCAGATCCTGTTGTGCTTGTGAATAGGCTGCAGGGGGACGGTGAAGACCAGCAACAGCTTTCAGGGCTGCCACCTTCTGTGTGGGACAAGGAGGCGGATGTGTTCCTTTTCGGAATCAGGCTCTGCCGAGGACGATAGCCATGAGATGTTCCTCCTCTGGGCAAGCCCGGGTCCCAGATCCTGTTGTACCTGTGAATAGGCTTCAGGGGGACGGTGAAGACCAGCAACAGCTTTCAGGGCTGCCACCGTCCGTGTGGGACAAGGAGCCGGACGTGTGCCTTTTCGGAATCAGGCTCTGCCGAGGACGAGAGCCATGAGATGTTCCTCCTCTCAGCAAGCCCGGGTCCCAGATCCTGTTGTACCTGTGAATAGGCTTCAGGGGGACGGTAAAAAACAGCAACAGCTTTCAGGGCTGCCACCTTCCGTGTGGGACAAGGAGCCGGACGTGTGCCTTTTCGGAATCAGGCTCTGCCGAGGACGAGAGCCATGAGATGTTCCTCCTCTGGGCAAGCCCGGGTCCCAGATCCTGTTGTACCTGTGAATAGGTTTCAGGGGGACGGTGAAGACCAGCAACAGCTTTCAGGGCTGCCACCTTCCGTGTGGGACAAGGAGTCGTACGTGTGCCTTTTCGGAATCAGGCTCTGCCGAGGACGATAGCCATGAGATGTTCCTCCTCTGGGCAAGCCCGGGTCCCAGATCCTGTTGTACCTGTGAATAGGTTTCAGGGGGACGGTGAAGACCAGCAACAGCTTTCAGGGCTGCCACCTTCCGTGTGGGACAAGGAGCCGGACGTGTGCCTTTTCAGAATCAGGCTCTGCCGAGGACGAGAGCCATGAGATGTTCCTTCTCTGGGCATGCCCGGGTCCTGAATCCTGTTGTGCCTCTGAATAGGCTTCAGGGGGACGGTAAAGACCAGCAACAGCTTTCAGGGCTGCCACCTTCCGTGTGGGACAAGGAGCCGGACATGTGCCTTTTCGGAATCAGGCTCTGCCGAGGACGAGAGCCATGAGATGTTCCTCCTCTGGGCAAGCCCAGGTCCCAGATCCTGTTGTGCCTGTGAATAGGCTGCAGGGGGACGGTGAAGACCAGCAACAACTTTCAGGGCTGCCACGTTCCGTGTGGGACAAGGAGACGGACGTGTGCCTTTTCGGAATCAGGCTCTGCCGAGGACGAGAGCCATGAAATGTTCCTCCTCTCAGCAAGCCCGGGTCCCAGATCCTGTTGTGCCTGTGAATAGGCTGCAGGGGGACGGTGAAGACCAGCAACAGCTTTCAGGGCTGCCACCTTCCGTGTGGGACAAGGAGCCGGACGTGTGCCTTTTCGTAATCAGGCTCTGCCGAGGACGAGAGCCATGAGATGTTCCTCCTCTCAGCAAGCCCGGGTCCCAGATCCTGTTGTACCTGTGAATAGGCTTCAGGGGGACGGTGAAGACCAGCAACAGCTTTCAGGGCTGCCACCTTCCGTGTGGGACAAGGAGCCGGACGTGTGCCTTTTCAGAATCAGGCTCTGCCGAGGACGAGAGCCATGAGATGTTCCTTCTCTGGGCATGCCCGGGTCCTGAATCCTGTTGTGCCTCTGAATAGGCTTCAGGGGGACGGTAAAGACCAGCAACAGCTTTCAGGGCTGCCACCTTCCGTGTGGGACAAGGAGCCGGACGTGTGCCTTTTCGGAATCAGGCTCTGCCGAGGACGAGAGCCATGAGATGTTCCTCCTCTGGGCAAGCCCAGGTCCCAGATCCTGTTGTGCCTGTGAATAGGCTGCAGGGGGACGGTGAAGACCAGCAACAGCTTTCAGGGCTGCCACCTTCCGTGTGGGACAAATAGCCGGACGTGTGCCTTTACGGAATCAGGCTCTGCCGAGGACGAGAGCCATGAGATGTTCCTCCTCTGGGCATGCCCGGGTCCCAGATCCTGTTGTACCTGTGAATAGGCTGCAGGGGGACGGTGAAGACCAGCAACAGCTTTCAGGGCTGCCACCTTCCGTGTGGGACAAGGAGCCGGACGTGTGCCTTTTCGGAATCAGGCTCTGCCGAGGACGAGAGCCATGAGATGTTCCTCTTCTGGGCATGCCCGGGTCCTGAATACTGTTGTGCCTCTGAATAGGCTGCAGGGGGACGGTGAAGACCAGCAACAGCTTTCAGGGCTGCCACCTTCCGTGTGGGACAAGGAGCCGGACGTGTGCCTTTTCGGAATCAGGCTCTGCCGAGGACGAGATCCATGAGATGTTCCTCCTCTGGGCATGCCCGGGTCCCAGATCCTGTTGTGCTTGTGAATAGGCTGCAGGGGGACGGTGAAGACCAGCAACAGCTTTCAGGGCTGCCACCTTCTGTGTGGGACAAGGAGGCGGACGTGTTCCTTTTCGGAATCAGGCTCTGCCGAGGACGAGAGCCATGAGATGTTCCTCCTCTGGGCAAGCCCGGGTCCCAGATCCTGTTGTACCTGTGAATAGGCTTCAGGGGGACGGTGAAGACCAGCAACAGCTTTCAGGGCTGCCACCGTCCGTGTGGGACAAGGAGCCGGACGTGTGCCTTTTCGGAATCAGGCTCTGCCGAGGACGAGAGCCATGAGATGTTCCTCCTCTCAGCAAGCCCGGGTCCCAGATCCTGTTGTACCTGTGAATAGGCTGCAGGGGGACGGTGAAGACCTGCAACAGCTTTCAGGGCTGCCACCTTCCGTGTGGGACAAGGAGCCGGACGTGTGCCTTTTCGGAATCAGGCTCTGCCGAGGACGAGATCCATGAGATGTTCCTCCTTGGGCATGCCCGGGTCCCAGATCCTGTTGTGCTTGTGAATAGGCTGCAGGGGGACGGTGAAGACCAGCAACAGCTTTCAGGGCTGCCACCTTCTGTGTGGGACAAGGAGGCGGATGTGTTCCTTTTCGGAATCAGGCTCTGCCGAGGACGAGAGCCATGAGATGTTCCTCCTCTGGGCAAGCCCGGGTCCCAGATCCTGTTGTACCTGTGAATAGGCTTCAGGGGGACGGTGAAGACCAGCAACAGCTTTCAGGGCTGCCACCGTCCGTGTGGGACAAGGAGCCGGACGTGTGCCTTTTCGGAATCAGGCTCTGCCGAGGACGAGAGCCATGAGATGTTCCTCCTCTCAGCAAGCCCGGGTCCCAGATCCTGTTGTACCTGTGAATAGGCTGCAGGGGGACGGTAAAAAACAGCAACAGCTTTCAGGGCTGCCACCTTCCGTGTGGGACAAGGAGCCGGACGTGTGCCTTTTCGGAATCAGGCTCTGCCGAGGACGAGAGCCATGAGATGTTCCTCCTCTGGGCAAGCCCGGGTCCCAGATCCTGTTGTACCTGTGAATAGGTTTCAGGGGGACGGTGAAGACCAGCAACAGCTTTCAGGGCTGCCACCTTCCGTGTGGGACAAGGAGTCGTACGTGTGCCTTTTCGGAATCAGGCTCTGCCGAGGACGATAGCCATGAGATGTTCCTCCTCTGGGCAAGCCCGGGTCCCAGATCCTGTTGTACCTGTGAATAGGTTTCAGGGGGACGGTGAAGACCAGCAACAGCTTTCAGGGCTGCCACCTTCCGTGTGGGACAAGGAGCCGGACGTGTGCCTTTTCAGAATCAGGCTCTGCCGAGGACGAGAGCCATGAGATGTTCCTTCTCTGGGCATGCCCGGGTCCTGAATCCTGTTGTGCCTCTGAATAGGCTTCAGGGGGACGGTAAAGACCAGCAACAGCTTTCAGGGCTGCCACCTTCCGTGTGGGACAAGGAGCCGGACATGTGCCTTTTCGGAATCAGGCTCTGCCGAGGACGAGAGCCATGAGATGTTCCTCCTCTGGGCAAGCCCAGGTCCCAGATCCTGTTGTGCCTGTGAATAGGCTGCAGGGGGACGGTGAAGACCAGCAACAACTTTCAGGGCTGCCACGTTCCGTGTGGGACAAGGAGACGGACGTGTGCCTTTTCGGAATCAGGCTCTGCCGAGGACGAGAGCCATGAAATGTTCCTCCTCTCAGCAAGCCCGGGTCCCAGATCCTGTTGTGCCTGTGAATAGGCTGCAGGGGGACGGTGAAGACCAGCAACAGCTTTCAGGGCTGCCACCTTCCGTGTGGGACAAGGAGCCGGACGTGTGCCTTTTCGTAATCAGGCTCTGCCGAGGACGAGAGCCATGAGATGTTCCTCCTCTCAGCAAGCCCGGGTCCCAGATCCTGTTGTACCTGTGAATAGGCTTCAGGGGGACGGTGAAGACCAGCAACAGCTTTCAGGGCTGCCACCTTCCGTGTGGGACAAGGAGCCGGACGTGTGCCTTTTCAGAATCAGGCTCTGCCGAGGACGAGAGCCATGAGATGTTCCTTCTCTGGGCATGCCCGGGTCCTGAATCCTGTTGTGCCTCTGAATAGGCTTCAGGGGGACGGTAAAGACCAGCAACAGCTTTCAGGGCTGCCACCTTCCGTGTGGGACAAGGAGCCGGACGTGTGCCTTTTCGGAATCAGGCTCTGCCGAGGACGAGAGCCATGAGATGTTCCTCCTCTGGGCAAGCCCAGGTCCCAGATCCTGTTGTGCCTGTGAATAGGCTGCAGGGGGACGGTGAAGACCAGCAACAGCTTTCAGGGCTGCCACCTTCCGTGTGGGACAAATAGCCGGACGTGTGCCTTTACGGAATCAGGCTCTGCCGAGGACGAGAGCCATGAGATGTTCCTCCTCTGGGCATGCCCGGGTCCCAGATCCTGTTGTACCTGTGAATAGGCTGCAGGGGGACGGTGAAGACCAGCAACAGCTTTCAGGGCTGCCACCTTCCGTGTGGGACAAGGAGCCGGACGTGTGCCTTTTCGGAATCAGGCTCTGCCGAGGACGAGAGCCATGAGATGTTCCTCTTCTGGGCATGCCCGGGTCCTGAATACTGTTGTGCCTCTGAATAGGCTGCAGGGGGACGGTGAAGACCAGCAACAGCTTTCAGGGCTGCCACCTTCCGTGTGGGACAAGGAGCCGGACGTGTGCCTTTTCGGAATCAGGCTCTGCCGAGGACGAGATCCATGAGATGTTCCTCCTCTGGGCATGCCCGGGTCCCAGATCCTGTTGTGCTTGTGAATAGGCTGCAGGGGGACGGTGAAGACCAGCAACAGCTTTCAGGGCTGCCACCTTCTGTGTGGGACAAGGAGGCGGACGTGTTCCTTTTCGGAATCAGGCTCTGCCGAGGACGAGAGCCATGAGATGTTCCTCCTCTGGGCAAGCCCGGGTCCCAGATCCTGTTGTACCTGTGAATAGGCTTCAGGGGGACGGTGAAGACCAGCAACAGCTTTCAGGGCTGCCACCGTCCGTGTGGGACAAGGAGCCGGACGTGTGCCTTTTCGGAATCAGGCTCTGCCGAGGACGAGAGCCATGAGATGTTCCTCCTCTCAGCAAGCCCGGGTCCCAGCTCCTGTTGTCCCTGTGAATAGGCTTCAGGGGGACGGTGAAGACCTGCAACAGCTTTCAGGGCTGCCACCTTCCGTGTGGGACAAGGAGCCTGACGTGTGCCTTTTCGGAATCAGGCTCTGCCGAGGACGAGATCCATGTGATGTTCCTCCTTGGGCATGCCCGGGTCCCAGATCCTGTTGTGCTTGTGAATAGGCTGCAGGGGGACGGTGAAGACCAGCAACAGCTTTCAGGGCTGCCACCTTCTGTGTGGGACAAGGAGGCGGATGTGTTCCTTTTCGGAATCAGGCTCTGCCGAGGACGAGAGCCATGAGATGTTCCTCCTCTGGGCAAGCCCGGGTCCCAGATCCTGTTGTACCTGTGAATAGGCTTCAGGGGGACGGTGAAGACCAGCAACAGCTTTCAGGGCTGCCACCGTCCGTGTGGGACAAGGAGCCGGACGTGTGCCTTTTCGGAATCAGGCTCTGCCGAGGACGAGAGCCATGAGATGTTCCTCCTCTCAGCAAGCCCGGGTCCCAGATCCTGTTGTACCTGTGAATAGGCTGCAGGGGGACGGTAAAAAACAGCAACAGCTTTCAGGGCTGCCACCTTCCGTGTGGGACAAGGAGCCGGACGTGTGCCTTTTCGGAATCAGGCTCTGCCGAGGACGAGAGCCATGAGATGTTCCTCCTCTGGGCAAGCCCAGTTCCCAGATCCTGTTGTGCCTGTGAATAGGCTGCAGGGGGACGGTGAAGACCAGCAACAGCTTTCAGGGCTGCCACCTTCCGTGTGGGACAAGGAGCCGGACGTGTGCCTTTTCGGAATCAGGCTCTGCCGAGGACGAGAGCCATGAGATCTTCCTCCTCTCAGCAAGCCCGGGTCCCAGATCCTGTTGTGCCTGTGAATAGGCTGCAGGGGGACGGTGAAGACCAGCAACAGCTTTCAGGGCTGCCACCTTCCGTGTGGGACAAGGAGCCGGACGTGTGCCTTTTCGGAATCAGGCTCTGCCGAGGACGAGAGCCATGAGATGTTCCTCCTCTCAGCAAGCCCGGGTCCCAGATCCTGTTGTACCTGTGAATAGGCTTCAGGGGGACGGTGAAGACCAGCAACAGCTTTCAGGGCTGCCACCTTCCGTGTGGGACAAGGAGCCGGACGTGTGCCTTTTCAGAATCAGGCTCTGCCGAGGACGAGAGCCATGAGATGTTCCTTCTCTGGGCATGCCCGGGTCCTGAATCCTGTTGTGCCTCTGAATAGGCTTCAGGGGGACGGTAAAGACCAGCAACAGCTTTCAGGGCTGCCACCTTCCGTGTGGGACAAGGAGCCGGACGTGTGCCTTTTCGGAATCAGGCTCTGCCGAGGACGAGAGCCATGAGATGTTCCTCCTCTGGGCATGCCCGGGTCCCAGATCCTGTTGTACCTGTGAATAGGCTGCAGGGGGACGGTGAAGACCAGCAACAGCTTTCAGGGCTGCCACCTTCCGTGTGGGACAAGGAGCCGGACGTGTGCCTTTTCGGAATCAGGCTCTGCCGAGGACGAGAGCCATGAGATGTTCCTCTTCTGGGCATGCCCGGGTCCTGAATACTGTTGTGCCTCTGAATAGGCTTCAGGGGGACGGTAAAGACCAGCAACAGCTTTCAGGGCTGCCACCTTCCGTGTGGGACAAGGAGCCGGACGTGTGCCTTTTCGGAATCAGGCTCTGCCGAGGACGAGAGCCATGAGATGTTCCTCCTCTCGGCATGCCCGGGTCCCAGATCCTGTTGTACCTGTGAATAGGCTGCAGGGGGACGGTGAAGACCAGCAACAGCTTTCAGGGCTGCCACCTTCCGTGTGGGACAAGGAGCCGGACGTGTGCCTTTTCGGAATCAGGCTCTGCCGAGGACGAGAGCCATGAGATGTTCCTCCTCTCAGCAAGCCCGGGTCCCAGATCCTGTTGTACCTGTGAATAGGCTGCAGGGGGACGGTGAAGACCAGCAACAGCTTTCAGGGCTGCCACCTTCCGTGTGGGACAAGGAGCCGGACGTGTGCCTTTTCGGAATCAGGCTCTGCCGAGGACGAGATCCATGAGATGTTCCTCCTTGGGCATGCCCGGGTCCCAGATCCTGTTGTGCTTGTGAATAGGCTGCAGGGGGACGGTGAAGACCAGCAACAGCTTTCAGGGCTGCCACCTTCTGTGTGGGACAAGGAGGCGGATGTGTTCCTTTTCGGAATCAGGCTCTGCCGAGGACGAGAGCCATGAGATGTTCCTCCTCTGGGCAAGCCCGGGTCCCAGATCCTGTTGTACCTGTGAATAGGCTTCAGGGGGACGGTGAAGACCAGCAACAGCTTTCAGGGCTGCCACCGTCCGTGTGGGACAAGGAGCCGGACGTGTGCCTTTTCGGAATCAGGCTCTGCCGAGGACGAGAGCCATGAGATGTTCCTCCTCTCAGCAAGCCCGGGTCCCAGATCCTGTTGTACCTGTGAATAGGCTGCAGGGGGACGGTAAAAAACAGCAACAGCTTTCAGGGCTGCCACCTTCCGTGTGGGACAAGGAGCCGGACGTGTGCCTTTTCGGAATCAGGCTCTGCCGAGGACGAGAGCCATGAGATGTTCCTCCTCTGGGCAAGCCCAGTTCCCAGATCCTGTTGTGCCTGTGAATAGGCTGCAGGGGGACGGTGAAGACCAGCAACAGCTTTCAGGGCTGCCACCTTCCGTGTGGGACAAGGAGCCGGACGTGTGCCTTTTCGGAATCAGGCTCTGCCGAGGACGAGAGCCATGAGATCTTCCTCCTCTCAGCAAGCCCGGGTCCCAGATCCTGTTGTGCCTGTGAATAGGCTGCAGGGGGACGGTGAAGACCAGCAACAGCTTTCAGGGCTGCCACCTTCCGTGTGGGACAAGGAGCCGGACGTGTGCCTTTTCGGAATCAGGCTCTGCCGAGGACGAGAGCCATGAGATGTTCCTCCTCTCAGCAAGCCCGGGTCCCAGATCCTGTTGTACCTGTGAATAGGCTTCAGGGGGACGGTGAAGACCAGCAACAGCTTTCAGGGCTGCCACCTTCCGTGTGGGACAAGGAGCCGGACGTGTGCCTTTTCAGAATCAGGCTCTGCCGAGGACGAGAGCCATGAGATGTTCCTTCTCTGGGCATGCCCGGGTCCTGAATCCTGTTGTGCCTCTGAATAGGCTTCAGGGGGACGGTAAAGACCAGCAACAGCTTTCAGGGCTGCCACCTTCCGTGTGGGACAAGGAGCCGGACGTGTGCCTTTTCGGAATCAGGATCTGCCGAGGACGAGATCCATGAGATGTTCCTCCTCTGGGCATGCCCGGGTCCCAGATCCTGTTGTGCCTGTGAATAGGCTGCAGGGGGACGGTGAAGACCAGCAACAACTTTCAGGGCTGCCACGTTCCGTGTGGGACAAGGAGACGGACGTGTGCCTTTTCGGAATCAGGCTCTGCCGAGGACGAGAGCCATGAGATGTTCCTCCTCTGGGCAAGCCCGGGTCCCAGATCCTGTTGTACCTGTGAATAGGTTTCAGGGGGACGGTGAAGACCAGCAACAGCTTTCAGGGCTGCCACCTTCCGTGTGGGACAAGGAGTCGTACGTGTGCCTTTTCGGAATCAGGCTCTGCCGAGGACGAGAGCCATGAGATGTTCCTCCTCTGGGCAAGCCCGGGTCCCAGATCCTGTTGTACCTGTGAATAGGTTTCAGGGGGACGGTGAAGACCAGCAACAGCTTTCAGGGCTGCCACCTTCCGTGTGGGACAAGGAGCCGGACGTGTGCCTTTTCAGAATCAGGCTCTGCCGAGGACGAGAGCCATGAGATGTTCCTTCTCTGGGCATGCCCGGGTCCTGAATCCTGTTGTGCCTCTGAATAGGCTTCAGGGGGACGGTAAAGACCAGCAACAGCTTTCAGGGCTGCCACCTTCCGTGTGGGACAAGGAGCCGGACATGTGCCTTTTCGGAATCAGGCTCTGCCGAGGACGAGAGCCATGAGATGTTCCTCCTCTGGGCAAGCCCAGGTCCCAGATCCTGTTGTGCCTGTGAATAGGCTGCAGGGGGACGGTGAAGACCAGCAACAACTTTCAGGGCTGCCACGTTCCGTGTGGGACAAGGAGACGGACGTGTGCCTTTTCGGAATCAGGCTCTGCCGAGGACGAGAGCCATGAAATGTTCCTCCTCTCAGCAAGCCCGGGTCCCAGATCCTGTTGTGCCTGTGAATAGGCTGCAGGGGGACGGTGAAGACCAGCAACAGCTTTCAGGGCTGCCACCTTCCGTGTGGGACAAGGAGCCGGACGTGTGCCTTTTCGTAATCAGGCTCTGCCGAGGACGAGAGCCATGAGATGTTCCTCCTCTCAGCAAGCCCGGGTCCCAGATCCTGTTGTACCTGTGAATAGGCTTCAGGGGGACGGTGAAGACCAGCAACAGCTTTCAGGGCTGCCACCTTCCGTGTGGGACAAGGAGCCGGACGTGTGCCTTTTCAGAATCAGGCTCTGCCGAGGACGAGAGCCATGAGATGTTCCTTCTCTGGGCATGCCCGGGTCCTGAATCCTGTTGTGCCTCTGAATAGGCTTCAGGGGGACGGTAAAGACCAGCAACAGCTTTCAGGGCTGCCACCTTCCGTGTGGGACAAGGAGCCGGACGTGTGCCTTTTCGGAATCAGGCTCTGCCGAGGACGAGAGCCATGAGATGTTCCTCCTCTGGGCAAGCCCAGGTCCCAGATCCTGTTGTGCCTGTGAATAGGCTGCAGGGGGACGGTGAAGACCAGCAACAGCTTTCAGGGCTGCCACCTTCCGTGTGGGACAAGGAGCCGGACGTGTGCCTTTTCGGAATCAGGCTCTGCCGAGGACGAGAGCCATGAGATGTTCCTTCTCTGGGCATGCCCGGGTCCTGAATCCTGTTGTGCCTCTGAATAGGCTGCAGGGGGACGGTGAAGACCAGCAACAGCTTTCAGGGCTGCCACCTTCCGTGTGGGACAAGGAGCCGGACGTGTTCCTTTTCGGAATCAGGCTCTGCCGAGGACGAGAGCCATGAGATGTTCCTCTTCTGGGCATGCCCGGGTCCTGAATACTGTTGTGCCTCTGAATAGGCTGCAGGGGGACGGTGAAGACCAGCAACAGCTTTCAGGGCTGCCACCTTCCGTGTGGGACAAGGAGCCGGACGTGTGCCTTTTCGGAATCAGGCTCTGCCGAGGACGAGATCCATGAGATGTTCCTCCTCTGGGCATGCCCGGGTCCCAGATCCTGTTGTGCTTGTGAATAGGCTGCAGGGGGACGGTGAAGACCAGCAACAGCTTTCAGGGCTGCCACCTTCTGTGTGGGACAAGGAGGCGGACGTGTTCCTTTTCGGAATCAGGCTCTGCCGAGGACGAGAGCCATGAGATGTTCCTCCTCTGGGCAAGCCCGGGTCCCAGATCCTGTTGTACCTGTGAATAGGCTTCAGGGGGACGGTGAAGACCAGCAACAGCTTTCAGGGCTGCCACCGTCCGTGTGGGACAAGGAGCCGGACGTGTGCCTTTTCGGAATCAGGCTCTGCCGAGGACGAGAGCCATGAGATGTTCCTCCTCTCAGCAAGCCCGGGTCCCAGATCCTGTTGTACCTGTGAATAGGCTGCAGGGGGACGGTGAAGACCAGCAACACCTTTCAGGGCTGCCACCTTCCGTGTGGGACAAGGAGCCGGACGTGTGCCTTTTCGGAATCAGGCTCTGCCGAGGACGAGATCCATGAGATGTTCCTCCTTGGGCATGCCCGGGTCCCAGATCCTGTTGTGCTTGTGAATAGGCTGCAGGGGGACGGTGAAGACCAGCAACAGCTTTCAGGGCTGCCACCTTCTGTGTGGGACAAGGAGGCGGATGTGTTCCTTTTCGGAATCAGGCTCTGCCGAGGACGAGAGCCATGAGATGTTCCTCCTCTGGGCAAGCCCGGGTCCCAGATCCTGTTGTACCTGTGAATAGGCTTCAGGGGGACGGTGAAGACCAGCAACAGCTTTCAGGGCTGCCACCGTCCGTGTGGGACAAGGAGCCGGACGTGTGCCTTTTCGGAATCAGGCTCTGCCGAGGACGAGAGCCATGAGATGTTCCTCCTCTCAGCAAGCCCGGGTCCCAGATCCTGTTGTACCTGTGAATAGGCTGCAGGGGGACGGTAAAAAACAGCAACAGCTTTCAGGGCTGCCACCTTCCGTGTGGGACAAGGAGCCGGACGTGTGCCTTTTCGGAATCAGGCTCTGCCGAGGACGAGAGCCATGAGATGTTCCTCCTCTGGGCAAGCCCAGTTCCCAGATCCTGTTGTGCCTGTGAATAGGCTGCAGGGGGACGGTGAAGACCAGCAACAGCTTTCAGGGCTGCCACCTTCCGTGTGGGACAAGGAGCCGGACGTGTGCCTTTTCGGAATCAGGCTCTGCCGAGGACGAGAGCCATGAGATGTTCCTCCTCTCAGCAAGCCCGGGTCCCAGATCCTGTTGTGCCTGTGAATAGGCTGCAGGGGGACGGTGAAGACCAGCAACAGCTTTCAGGGCTGCCACCTTCCGTGTGGGACAAGGAGCCGGACGTGTGCCTTTTCGGAATCAGGCTCTGCCGAGGACGAGAGCCATGAGATGTTCCTCCTCTCAGCAAGCCCGGGTCCCAGATCCTGTTGTACCTGTGAATAGGCTTCAGGGGGACGGTGAAGACCAGCAACAGCTTTCAGGGCTGCCACCTTCCGTGTGGGACAAGGAGCCGGACGTGTGCCTTTTCAGAATCAGGCTCTGCCGAGGACGAGAGCCATGAGATGTTCCTTCTCTGGGCATGCCCGGGTCCTGAATCCTGTTGTGCCTCTGAATAGGCTTCAGGGGGACGGTAAAGACCAGCAACAGCTTTCAGGGCTGCCACCTTCCGTGTGGGACAAGGAGCCGGACGTGTGCCTTTTCGGAATCAGGCTCTGCCGAGGACGAGAGCCATGAGATGTTCCTCCTCTGGGCATGCCCGGGTCCCAGATCCTGTTGTACCTGTGAATAGGCTGCAGGGGGACGGTGAAGACCAGCAACAGCTTTCAGGGCTGCCACCTTCCGTGTGGGACAAGGAGCCGGACGTGTGCCTTTTCAGAATCAGGCTCTGCCGAGGACGAGAGCCATGAGATGTTCCTCCTCTCAGCAAGCCCGGGTCCCAGATCCTGTTGTACCTGTGAATAGGCTTCAGGGGGACGGTGAAGACCAGCAACAGCTTTCAGGGCTGCCACCTTCCGTGTGGGACAAGGAGCCGGACGTGTGCCTTTTCAGAATCAGGCTCTGCCGAGGACGAGAGCCATGAGATGTTCCTTCTCTGGGCATGCCCGGGTCCTGAATCCTGTTGTGCCTCTGAATAGGCTTCAGGGGGACGGTAAAGACCAGCAACAGCTTTCAGGGCTGCCACCTTCCGTGTGGGACAAGGAGCCGGACGTGTGCCTTTTCGGAATCAGGCTCTGCCGAGGACGAGAGCCATGAGATGTTCCTCCTCTGGGCATGCCCGGGTCCCAGATCCTGTTGTGCCTGTGAATAGGCTGCAGGGGGACGGTGAAGACCAGCAACAGCTTTCAGGGCTGCCACCTTCCGTGTGGGACAAGGAGCCGGACATGTGCCTTTTCGGAATCAGGCTCTGCCGAGGACGAGAGCCATGAGATGTTCCTCCTCTGGGCAAGCCCAGGTCCCAGATCCTGTTGTGCCTGTGAATAGGCTGCAGGGGGACGGTGAAGACCAGCAACAGCTTTCAGGGCTGCCACCTTCCGTGTGGGACAATGAGCCGGACGTGTGCCTTTTCAGAATCAGGCTCTGCCGAGGACGAGAGCCATGAGATGTTCCTTCTCTGGGCATGCCCGGGTCCTGAATCCTGTTGTGCCTCTGAATAGGCTTCAGGGGGACGGTAAAGACCAGCAACAGCTTTCAGGGCTGCCACCTTCCGTGTGGGACAAGGAGCCGGACGTGTGCCTTTTCGGAATCAGGCTCTGCCGAGGACGAGAGCCATGAGATGTTCCTCCTCTGGGCATGCCCGGGTCCCAGATCCTGTTGTGCCTGTGAATAGGCTGCAGGGGGACGGTGAAGACCAGCAACAGCTTTCAGGGCTGCCACCTTCCGTGTGGGACAAGGAGCCGGACATGTGCCTTTTCGGAATCAGGCTCTGCCGAGGACGAGAGCCATGAGATGTTCCTCCTCTGGGCAAGCCCAGGTCCCAGATCCTGTTGTGCCTGTGAATAGGCTGCAGGGGGACGGTGAAGACCAGCAACAACTTTCAGGGCTGCCACGTTCCGTGTGGGACAAGGAGACGGACGTGTGCCTTTTCGGAATCAGGCTCTGCCGAGGACGAGAGCCATGAGATGTTCCTCCTCTTGGCACGCCCGGGTCCCAGATCCTGTTGTGCCTGTGAATAGGCTGCAGGGGGACGGTGAAGACCAGCAACAGCTTTCAGGGCTGCCACGTTCCGTGTGGGACAAGGAGACGGACGTGTGCCTTTTCGGAATCAGGCTCTGCCGAGGACGAGAGCCATGAGATGTTCCTCCTCTGGGCAAGCCCGGGTCCCAGATCCTGTTGTACCTGTGAATAGGTTTCAGGGGGACGGTGAAGACCAGCAACAGCTTTCAGGGCTGCCACCTTCCGTGTGGGACAAGGAGCCGGACGTGTGCCTTTTCGGAATCAGGCTCTGCCGAGGACGAGAGCCATGAGATGTTCCTCCTCTCAGCAAGCCCGGGTCCCAGATCCTGTTGTACCTGTGAATAGGCTGCAGGGGGACGGTGAAGACCAGCAACAGCTTTCAGGGCTGCCACCTTCCGTGTGGGACAAGGAGCCGGACGTGTACCTTTTCGGAATCAGGCTCTGCCGAGGACGAGATCCATGATATGTTCCTTCTCTGGGCATGCCTGCGTCCTGAATCCTATTGTGCCTCTGAATAGGCTGCAGGGGGACGGTGAAGACCAGCAACAGCTTTCAGGGCTGCCACCTTCCGTGTGGGACAAGGAGCCGGACGTGTGCCTTTTCGGAATCAGGCTCTGCCGAGGACGAGAGCCATGAGATGTTCCTCCTCTGGGCAAGCCCGGGTCCCAGATCCTGTTGTACCTGTGAATAGGCTTCAGGGGGACGGTGAAGACCAGCAACATCTTTCAGGGCTGCCACCTTCCGTGTGGGACAAGGAGCCGGACGTGTGCCTTTTCGGAATCAGGCTCTGCCGAGGACGAGAGCCATGAGATGTTCCTCCTCTCAGCAAGCCCGGGTCCCAGATCCTGTTGTGCCTCTGAATAGGCTGCAGGGGGACGGTGAAGACCAGCAACAGCTTTCAGGGCTGCCACCTTCCGTGTGGGACAAGGAGCCGGACGTGTGCCTTTTCGGAATCAGGCTCTGCCGAGGACGAGAGCCATGAGATGTTCCTTCTCTGGGCATGCCCGGGTCCTGAATCCTGTTGTGCCTCTGAATAGGCTTCAGGGGGACGGTAAAGACCAGCAACAGCTTTCAGGGCTGCCACCTTCCGTGTGGGACAAGGAGCCGGACGTGTGCCTTTTCGGAATCAGGCTCTGCCGAGGACGAGAGCCATGAGATGTTCCTCCTCTGGGCATGCCCGGGTCCCAGATCCTGTTGTACCTGTGAATAGGCTGCAGGGGGACGGTGAAGACCAGCAACAGCTTTCAGGGCTGCCACCTTCCGTGTGGGACAAGGAGCCGGACGTGTGCCTTTTCGGAATCAGGCTCTGCCGAGGACGAGAGCCATGAGATGTTCCTCTTCTGGGCATGCCCGGGTCCTGAATACTGTTGTGCCTCTGAATAGGCTTCAGGGGGACGGTAAAGACCAGCAACAGCTTTCAGGGCTGCCACCTTCCGTGTGGGACAAGGAGCCGGACGTGTGCCTTTTCGGAATCAGGCTCTGCCGAGGACGAGAGCCATGAGATGTTCCTCCTCTGGGCATGCCCGGGTCCCAGATCCTGTTGTACCTGTGAATAGGCTGCAGGGGGACGGTGAAGACCAGCAACAGCTTTCAGGGCTGCCACCTTCCGTGTGGGACAAGGAGCCGGACGTGTGCCTTTTCGGAATCAGGCTCTGCCGAGGACGAGAGCCATGAGATGTTCCTCCTCTCAGCAAGCCCGGGTCCCAGATCCTGTTGTACCTGTGAATAGGCTGCAGGGGGACGGTGAAGACCAGCAACAGCTTTCAGGGCTGCCACCTTCCGTGTGGGACAAGGAGCCGGACGTGTGCCTTTTCGGAATCAGGCTCTGCCGAGGACGAGATCCATGAGATGTTCCTCCTTGGGCATGCCCGGGTCCCAGATCCTGTTGTGCTTGTGAATAGGCTGCAGGGGGACGGTGAAGACCAGCAACAGCTTTCAGGGCTGCCACCTTCTGTGTGGGACAAGGAGGCGGATGTGTTCCTTTTCGGAATCAGGCTCTGCCGAGGACGAGAGCCATGAGATGTTCCTCCTCTGGGCAAGCCCGGGTCCCAGATCCTGTTGTACCTGTGAATAGGCTTCAGGGGGACGGTGAAGACCAGCAACAGCTTTCAGGGCTGCCACCGTCCGTGTGGGACAAGGAGCCGGACGTGTGCCTTTTCGGAATCAGGCTCTGCCGAGGACGAGAGCCATGAGATGTTCCTCCTCTCAGCAAGCCCGGGTCCCAGATCCTGTTGTACCTGTGAATAGGCTGCAGGGGGACGGTAAAAAACAGCAACAGCTTTCAGGGCTGCCACCTTCCGTGTGGGACAAGGAGCCGGACGTGTGCCTTTTCGGAATCAGGCTCTGCCGAGGACGAGAGCCATGAGATGTTCCTCCTCTGGGCAAGCCCAGTTCCCAGATCCTGTTGTGCCTGTGAATAGGCTGCAGGGGGACGGTGAAGACCAGCAACAGCTTTCAGGGCTGCCACCTTCCGTGTGGGACAAGGAGCCGGACGTGTGCCTTTTCGGAATCAGGCTCTGCCGAGGACGAGAGCCATGAGATCTTCCTCCTCTCAGCAAGCCCGGGTCCCAGATCCTGTTGTGCCTGTGAATAGGCTGCAGGGGGACGGTGAAGACCAGCAACAGCTTTCAGGGCTGCCACCTTCCGTGTGGGACAAGGAGCCGGACGTGTGCCTTTTCGGAATCAGGCTCTGCCGAGGACGAGAGCCATGAGATGTTCCTCCTCTCAGCAAGCCCGGGTCCCAGATCCTGTTGTACCTGTGAATAGGCTTCAGGGGGACGGTGAAGACCAGCAACAGCTTTCAGGGCTGCCACCTTCCGTGTGGGACAAGGAGCCGGACGTGTGCCTTTTCAGAATCAGGCTCTGCCGAGGACGAGAGCCATGAGATGTTCCTTCTCTGGGCATGCCCGGGTCCTGAATCCTGTTGTGCCTCTGAATAGGCTTCAGGGGGACGGTAAAGACCAGCAACAGCTTTCAGGGCTGCCACCTTCCGTGTGGGACAAGGAGCCGGACGTGTGCCTTTTCGGAATCAGGCTCTGCCGAGGACGAGATCCATGAGATGTTCCTCCTCTGGGCATGCCCGGGTCCCAGATCCTGTTGTGCCTGTGAATAGGCTGCAGGGGGACGGTGAAGACCAGCAACAACTTTCAGGGCTGCCACGTTCCGTGTGGGACAAGGAGACGGACGTGTGCCTTTTCGGAATCAGGCTCTGCCGAGGACGAGAGCCATGAGATGTTCCTCCTCTGGGCAAGCCCGGGTCCCAGATCCTGTTGTACCTGTGAATAGGTTTCAGGGGGACGGTGAAGACCAGCAACAGCTTTCAGGGCTGCCACCTTCCGTGTGGGACAAGGAGTCGTACGTGTGCCTTTTCGGAATCAGGCTCTGCCGAGGACGAGAGCCATGAGATGTTCCTCCTCTGGGCAAGCCCGGGTCCCAGATCCTGTTGTACCTGTGAATAGGTTTCAGGGGGACGGTGAAGACCAGCAACAGCTTTCAGGGCTGCCACCTTCCGTGTGGGACAAGGAGCCGGACGTGTGCCTTTTCAGAATCAGGCTCTGCCGAGGACGAGAGCCATGAGATGTTCCTTCTCTGGGCATGCCCGGGTCCTGAATCCTGTTGTGCCTCTGAATAGGCTTCAGGGGGACGGTAAAGACCAGCAACAGCTTTCAGGGCTGCCACCTTCCGTGTGGGACAAGGAGCCGGACATGTGCCTTTTCGGAATCAGGCTCTGCCGAGGACGAGAGCCATGAGATGTTCCTCCTCTGGGCAAGCCCAGGTCCCAGATCCTGTTGTGCCTGTGAATAGGCTGCAGGGGGACGGTGAAGACCAGCAACAACTTTCAGGGCTGCCACGTTCCGTGTGGGACAAGGAGACGGACGTGTGCCTTTTCGGAATCAGGCTCTGCCGAGGACGAGAGCCATGAAATGTTCCTCCTCTCAGCAAGCCCGGGTCCCAGATCCTGTTGTGCCTGTGAATAGGCTGCAGGGGGACGGTGAAGACCAGCAACAGCTTTCAGGGCTGCCACCTTCCGTGTGGGACAAGGAGCCGGACGTGTGCCTTTTCGTAATCAGGCTCTGCCGAGGACGAGAGCCATGAGATGTTCCTCCTCTCAGCAAGCCCGGGTCCCAGATCCTGTTGTACCTGTGAATAGGCTTCAGGGGGACGGTGAAGACCAGCAACAGCTTTCAGGGCTGCCACCTTCCGTGTGGGACAAGGAGCCGGACGTGTGCCTTTTCAGAATCAGGCTCTGCCGAGGACGAGAGCCATGAGATGTTCCTTCTCTGGGCATGCCCGGGTCCTGAATCCTGTTGTGCCTCTGAATAGGCTTCAGGGGGACGGTAAAGACCAGCAACAGCTTTCAGGGCTGCCACCTTCCGTGTGGGACAAGGAGCCGGACGTGTGCCTTTTCGGAATCAGGCTCTGCCGAGGACGAGAGCCATGAGATGTTCCTCCTCTGGGCATGCCCGGGTCCCAGATCCTGTTGTGCCTGTGAATAGGCTGCAGGGGGACGGTGAAGACCAGCAACAGCTTTCAGGGCTGCCACCTTCCGTGTGGGACAAGGAGCCGGACATGTGCCTTTTCGGAATCAGGCTCTGCCGAGGACGAGAGCCATGAGATGTTCCTCCTCTGGGCAAGCCCAGGTCCCAGATCCTGTTGTGCCTGTGAATAGGCTGCAGGGGGACGGTGAAGACCAGCAACAACTTTCAGGGCTGCCACGTTCCGTGTGGGACAAGGAGACGGACGTGTGCCTTTTCGGAATCAGGCTCTGCCGAGGACGAGAGCCATGAGATGTTCCTCCTCTTGGCACGCCCGGGTCCCAGATCCTGTTGTGCCTGTGAATAGGCTGCAGGGGGACGGTGAAGACCAGCAACAGCTTTCAGGGCTGCCACGTTCCGTGTGGGACAAGGAGACGGACGTGTGCCTTTTCGGAATCAGGCTCTGCCGAGGACGAGAGCCATGAGATGTTCCTCCTCTGGGCAAGCCCGGGTCCCAGATCCTGTTGTACCTGTGAATAGGTTTCAGGGGGACGGTGAAGACCAGCAACAGCTTTCAGGGCTGCCACCTTCCGTGTGGGACAAGGAGCCGGACGTGTGCCTTTTCGGAATCAGGCTCTGCCGAGGATGAGAGCCATGAGATGTTCCTCCTCTCAGCAAGCCCGGGTCCCAGATCCTGTTGTACCTGTGAATAGGCTGCAGGGGGACGGTGAAGACCAGCAACAGCTTTCAGGGCTGCCACCTTCCGTGTGGGACAAGGAGCCGGACGTGTACCTTTTCGGAATCAGGCTCTGCCGAGGACGAGATCCATGATATGTTCCTTCTCTGGGCATGCCTGCGTCCTGAATCCTATTGTGCCTCTGAATAGGCTGCAGGGGGACGGTGAAGACCAGCAACAGCTTTCAGGGCTGCCACCTTCCGTGTGGGACAAGGAGCCGGACGTGTGCCTTTTCGGAATCAGGCTCTGCCGAGGACGAGAGCCATGAGATGTTCCTCCTCTGGGCAAGCCCGGGTCCCAGATCCTGTTGTACCTGTGAATAGGCTTCAGGGGGACGGTGAAGACCAGCAACAGCTTTCAGGGCTGCCACCTTCCGTGTGGGACAAGGAGCCGGACGTGTGCCTTTTCGGAATCAGGGTCTGCCGAGGACGAGAGCCATGAGATGTTCCTCCTCTGGGCAAGCCCGGGTCCCAGATCCTGTTGTACCTGTGAATAGGTTTCAGGGGGACGGTGAAGACCAGCAACAGCTTTCAGGGCTGCCACCTTCCGTGTGGGACAAGGAGCCGGACGTGTGCCTTTTCGGAATCAGGCTCTGCCGAGGACGAGAGCCATGAGATGTTCCTCCTCTGGGCAAGCCCGGCTCCCAGATCCTGTTGTACCTGTGAATAGGTTTCAGGGGGACGGTGAAGACCAGCAACAGCTTTCAGGGCTGCCACCTTCCGTGTGGGACAAGGAGCCGGACGTGTGCCTTTTCGGAATCAGGCTCTGCCGAGGACGAGAGCCATGAGATGTTCCTCCTCTGGGCATGCCCGGGTCCTGAATACTGTTGTGCCTCTGAATAGGCTGCAGGGGGACGGTGAAGACCAGCAACAGCTTTCAGGGCTGCCACCTTCCGTGTGGGACAAGGAGCCGGACGTGTGCCTTTTCGGAATCAGGCTCTGCCGAGGACGAGATCCATGAGATGTTCCTCATCTGGGCATGCCCGGGTCCCAGATCCTGTTGTGCTTGTGAATAGTCTGCAGTGGAACGGTGAAGACCAGCAACAGCTTTCAGGGCTGCCACCTTCTGTGTGGGACAAGGAGGCGGACGTGTTCCTTTTCGGAATCATGCTCTGCCGAGGACGAGAGCCATGAGATGTTCCTCCTCTGGGCAAGCCCGGGTCCCAGATCCTGTTGTGCCTGTGAATAGGCTGCAGGGGGACGGTGAAGACCAGCAACAGCTTTCAGGGCTGCCACCTTCCGTGTGGGACAAGGAGCCGGACGTGTGCCTTTTCGGAATCAGGCTCTGCCGAGGACGAGAGCCATGAGATGTTCCTCCTCTCAGCAAGCCCGGGTCCCAGATCCTGTTGTACCTGTGAATAGGCTGCAGGGGGACGGTAAAAACCAGCAACAGCTTTCAGGGCTGCCACCTTCCGTGTGGGACAAGGAGCCGGACGTGTGCCTTTTCGGAATCAGGCTTTGCCTAGGACGAGAGCCATGAGATGTTCCTCCTCTGGGCAAGCCCAGGTCCCAGATCCTGTTGTGCCTGTGAATAGGCTGCAGGGGGACGGTGAAGAACAGCAACAACTTTCAGGGCTGCCACGTTCCGTGTGGGACAAGGAGACGGACGTGTGCCTTTTCGGAATCAGGCTCTGCCGAGGACGAGAGCCATGAGATGTTCCTCCTCTCAGCAAGCCCGGGTCCCAGATCCTGTTGTACCTGTGAATAGGCTGCAGGGGGACGGTGAAGACCAGCAACAGCTTTCAGGGCTGCCACCTTCCGTGTGGGACAAGGAGCCGGACGTGTGCCTTTTCGGAATCAGGCTCTGCCGAGGACGAGAGCCATGAGATGTTCCTCCTCTGGGCAAGCCCGGGTCCCAGATCCTGTTGTACCTGTGAATAGGCTTCAGGGGGACGGTGAAGACCAGCAACAGCTTTCAGGGCTGCCACCTTCCGTGTGGGACAAGGAGCCGGACGTGTGCCTTTTCAGAATCAGGCTCTGCCGAGGACGAGAGCCATGAGATGTTCCTTCTCTGGGCATGCCCGGGTCCTGAATCCTGTTGTGCCTCTGAATAGGCTTCAGGGGGACGGTAAAGACCAGCAACAGCTCTCAGGGCTGCCACCTTCCGTGTGGGACAAGGAGCCGGACGTGTGCCTTTTCGGAATCAGGCTCTGCCGAGGACGAGATCCATGAGATGTTCCTCCTCTGGGCATGCCCGGGTCCCAGATCCTGTTGTGCCTGTGAATAGGCTGCAGGGGGATGGTGAAGACCAGCAACAGCTTTCAGGGCTGCCACCTTCCGTGTGGGACAAGGAGCCGGACATGTGCCTTTTCGGAATCAGGCTCTGCCGAGGACGAGAGCCATGAGATGTTCCTCCTCTGGGCAAGCCCAGGTCCCAGATCCTGTTGTGCCTGTGAATAGGCTGCAGGGGGACGGTGAAGACCAGCAACAACTTTCAGGGCTGCCACGTTCCGTGTGGGACAAGGAGACGGACGTGTGCCTTTTCGGAATCAGGCTCTGCCGAGGACGAGAGCCATGAGATGTTCCTCCTCTGGGCAAGCCCGGGTCCCAGATTCTGTTGTACCTATGAATAGGCTGCAGGGGGACGGTGAAGACCAGCAACAGCTTTCAGGGCTGCCACCTTCCGTGTGGGACAAGGAGCCGGACGTGTGCCTTTTCGGAATCAGGGTCTGCCGAGGACGAGAGCCATGAGATGTTCCTCCTCTGGGCAAGCCCGGGTCCCAGATCCTGTTGTACCTGTGAATAGGTTTCAGGGGGACGGTGAAGACCAGCAACAGCTTTCAGGGCTGCCACCTTCCGTGTGGGACAAGGAGCCGGACGTGTGCCTTTTCGGAATCAGGCTCTGCCGAGGACGAGAGCCATGAGATGTTCCTCCTCTCAGCAAGCCCGGGTCCCAGATCCTGTTGTACCTGTGAATAGGCTGCAGGGGGACGGTAAAAACCAGCAACAGCTTTCAGGGCTGCCACCTTCCGTGTGGGACAAGGAGCCGGACGTGTGCCTTTTCGGAATCAGGCTTTGCCTAGGACGAGAGCCATGAGATGTTCCTCCTCTGGGCAAGCCCAGGTCCCAGATCCTGTTGTGCCTGTGAATAGGCTGCAGGGGGACGGTGAAGACCAGCAACAACTTTCAGGGCTGCCACGTTCCGTGTGGGACAAGGAGACGGACGTGTGCCTTTTCGGAATCAGGCTCTGCCGAGGACGAGAGCCATGAGATGTTCCTCCTCTCAGCAAGCCCGGGTCCCAGATCCTGTTGTGCCTGTGAATAGGCTGCAGGGGGACGGTGAAGACCAGCAACAGCTTTCAGGGCTGCCACCTTCCGTGTGGGACAAGGAGCCGGACGTGTGCCTTTTCGGAATCAGGCTCTGCCGAGGACGAGAGCCATGAGATGTTCCTCCTCTGGGCAAGCCCGGGTCCCAGATCCTGTTGTACCTGTGAATAGGCTTCAGGGGGACGGTGAAGACCAGCAACAGCTTTCAGGGCTGCCACCTTCTGTATGGGACAAGGAGCCGGACGTGTGCCTTTTCAGAATCAGGCTCTGCCGAGGACGAGAGCCATGAGATGTTCCTTCTCTGGGCATGCCCGGGTCCTGAATCCTGTTGTGCCTCTGAATAGGCTTCAGGGGCACGGTAAAGACCAGCAACAGCTCTCAGGGCTGCCACCTTCCGTGTGGGACAAGGAGCCGGACGTGTGCCTTTTCGGAATCAGGCTCTGCCGAGGACGAGATCCATGAGATGTTCCTCCTCTGGGCATGCCCGGGTCCCAGATCCTGTTGTGCCTGTGAATAGGCTGCAGGGGGATGGTGAAGACCAGCAACAGCTTTCAGGGCTGCCACCTTCCGTGTGGGACAAGGAGCCGGACATGTGCCTTTTCGGAATCAGGCTCTGCCGAGGACGAGAGCCATGAGATGTTCCTCCTCTGGGCAAGCCCAGGTCCCAGATCCTGTTGTGCCTGTGAATAGGCTGCAGGGGGACGGTGAAGACCAGCAACAACTTTCAGGGCTGCCACGTTCCGTGTGGGACAAGGAGACGGACGTGTGCCTTTTCGGAATCAGGCTCTGCCGAGGACGAGAGCCATGAGATGTTCCTCCTCTGGGCAAGCCCGGGTCCCAGATTCTGTTGTACCTATGAATAGGCTGCAGGGGGACGGTGAAGACCAGCAACAGCTTTCAGGGCTGCCACCTTCCGTGTGGGACAAGGAGCCGGACGTGTGCCTTTTCGGAATCAGGGTCTGCCGAGGACGAGAGCCATGAGATGTTCCTCCTCTGGGCAAGCCCGGGTCCCAGATCCTGTTGTACCTGTGAATAGGTTTCAGGGGGACGGTGAAGACCAGCAACAGCTTTCAGGGCTGCCACCTTCCGTGTGGGACAAGGAGCCGGACGTGTGCCTTTTCGGAATCAGGCTCTGCCGAGGACGAGAGCCATGAGATGTTCCTCCTCTGGGCAAGCCCGGCTCCCAGATCCTGTTGTACCTGTGAATAGGTTTCAGGGGGACGGTGAAGACCAGCAACAGCTTTCAGGGCTGCCACCTTCCGTGTGGGACAAGGAGCCGGACGTGTGCCTTTTCGGAATCAGGCTCTGCCGAGGACGAGAGCCATGAGATGTTCCTCCTCTGGGCATGCCCGGGTCCTGAATACTGTTGTGCCTCTGAATAGGCTGCAGGGGGACGGTGAAGACCAGCAACAGCTTTCAGGGCTGCCACCTTCCGTGTGGGACAAGGAGCCGGACGTGTGCCTTTTCGGAATCAGGCTCTGCCGAGGACGAGATCCATGAGATGTTCCTCATCTGGGCATGCCCGGGTCCCAGATCCTGTTGTGCTTGTGAATAGTCTGCAGTGGAACGGTGAAGACCAGCAACAGCTTTCAGGGCTGCCACCTTCTGTGTGGGACAAGGAGGCGGACGTGTTCCTTTTCGGAATCATGCTCTGCCGAGGACGAGAGCCATGAGATGTTCCTCCTCTGGGGAAGCCCGGGTCCCAGATCCTGTTGTGCCTGTGAATAGGCTGCAGGGGGACGGTGAAGACCAGCAACAGCTTTCAGGGCTGCCACCTTCCGTGTGGGACAAGGAGCCGGACGTGTGCCTTTTCGGAATCAGGCTCTGCCGAGGACGAGAGCCATGAGATGTTCCTCCTCTCAGCAAGCCCGGGTCCCAGATCCTGTTGTACCTGTGAATAGGCTGCAGGGGGACGGTAAAAACCAGCAACAGCTTTCAGGGCTGCCACCTTCCGTGTGGGACAAGGAGCCGGACGTGTGCCTTTTCGGAATCAGGCTTTGCCTAGGACGAGAGCCATGAGATGTTCCTCCTCTGGGCAAGCCCAGGTCCCAGATCCTGTTGTGCCTGTGAATAGGCTGCAGGGGGACGGTGAAGACCAGCAACAACTTTCAGGGCTGCCACGTTCCGTGTGGGACAAGGAGACGGACGTGTGCCTTTTCGGAATCAGGCTCTGCCGAGGACGAGAGCCATGAGATGTTCCTCCTCTCAGCAAGCCCAGGTCCCAGATCCTGTTGTGCCTGTGAATAGGCTGCAGGGGGACGGTGAAGACCAGCAACAGCTTTCAGGGCTGCCACCTTCCGTGTGGGACAAGGAGCCGGACGTGTGCCTTTTCGGAATCAGGCTCTGCCGAGGACGAGAGCCATGAGATGTTCCTCCTCTGGGCAAGCCCGGGTCCCAGATCCTGTTGTACCTGTGAATAGGCTTCAGGGGGACGGTGAAGACCAGCAACAGCTTTCAGGGCTGCCACCTTCCGTGTGGGACAAGGAGCCGGACGTGTGCCTTTTCAGAATCAGGCTCTGCCGAGGACGAGAGCCATGAGATGTTCCTTCTCTGGGCATGCCCGGGTCCTGAATCCTGTTGTACCTCTGAATAGGCTTCAGGGGGACGGTAAAGACCAGCAACAGCTCTCAGGGCTGCCACCTTCCGTGTGGGACAAGGAGCCGGACGTGTGCCTTTTCGGAATCAGGCTCTGCCGAGGACGAGATCCATGAGATGTTCCTCCTCTGGGCATGCCCGGGTCCCAGATCCTGTTGTGCCTGTGAATAGGCTGCAGGGGGATGGTGAAGACCAGCAACAGCTTTCAGGGCTGCCACCTTCCGTGTGGGACAAGGAGCCGGACATGTGCCTTTTCGGAATCAGGCTCTGCCGAGGACGAGAGCCATGAGATGTTCCTCCTCTGGGCAAGCCCAGGTCCCAGATCCTGTTGTGCCTGTGAATAGGCTGCAGGGGGACGGTGAAGACCAGCAACAACTTTCAGGGCTGCCACGTTCCGTGTGGGACAAGGAGACGGACGTGTGCCTTTTCGGAATCAGGCTCTGCCGAGGACGAGAGCCATGAGATGTTCCTCCTCTGGGCAAGCCCGGGTCCCAGATTCTGTTGTACCTATGAATAGGCTGCAGGGGGACGGTGAAGACCAGCAACAGCTTTCAGGGCTGCCACCTTCCGTGTGGGACAAGGAGCCGGACGTGTGCCTTTTCGGAATCAGGGTCTGCCGAGGACGAGAGCCATGAGATGTTCCTCCTCTGGGCAAGCCCGGGTCCCAGATCCTGTTGTACCTGTGAATAGGTTTCAGGGGGACGGTGAAGACCAGCAACAGCTTTCAGGGCTGCCACCTTCCGTGTGGGACAAGGAGCCGGACGTGTGCCTTTTCGGAATCAGGCTCTGCCGAGGACGAGAGCCATGAGATGTTCCTCCTCTGGGCATGCCCGGGTCCTGAATACTGTTGTGCCTCTGAATAGGCTGCAGGGGGACGGTGAAGACCAGCAACAGCTTTCAGGGCTGCCACCTTCCGTGTGGGACAAGGAGCCGGACGTGTGCCTTTTCGGAATCAGGCTCTGCCGAGGACGAGATCCATGAGATGTTCCTCATCTGGGCATGCCCGGGTCCCAGATCCTGTTGTGCTTGTGAATAGTCTGCAGTGGAACGGTGAAGACCAGCAACAGCTTTCAGGGCTGCCACCTTCTTTGTGGGACAAGGAGGCGGACGTGTTCCTTTTCGGAATCATGCTCTGCCGAGGACGAGAGCCATGAGATGTTCCTCCTCTGGGGAAGCCCGGGTCCCAGATCCTGTTGTGCCTGTGAATAGGCTGCAGGGGGACGGTGAAGACCAGCAACAGCTTTCAGGGCTGCCACCTTCCGTGTGGGACAAGGAGCCGGACGTGTGCCTTTTCGGAATCAGGCTCTGCCGAGGACGAGAGCCATGAGATGTTCCTCCTCTCAGCAAGCCCGGGTCCCAGATCCTGTTGTACCTGTGAATAGGCTGCAGGGGGACGGTAAAAACCAGCAACAGCTTTCAGGGCTGCCACCTTCCGTGTGGGACAAGGAGCCGGACGTGTGCCTTTTCGGAATCAGGCTCTGCCGAGGACGAGAGCCATGAGATGTTCCTCCTCTTGGCACGCCCGGGTCCCAGATCCTGTTGTACCTGTGAATAGGCTGCAGGGGGACGGTGAAGACCAGCAACAGCTTTCAGGGCTGCCACCTTCCGTGTGGGACAAGGAGCCGGACGTGTGCCTTTTCGGAATCAGGCTCTGCCGAGGACGAGAGCCATGAGATGTTCCTCCTCTGGGCAAGCCCAGGTCCCAGATCCTGTTGTGCCTGTGAATAGGCTGCAGGGGGACGGTGAAGACCAGCAACAGCTTTCAGGGCTGCCACCTTCCGTGTGGGACAAGGAGCCGGACGTGTGCCTTTTCGGAATCAGGCTCTGCCGAGGACGAGAGCCATGAGATGTTCCTCCTCTGGGCACGCCCGGGTCCCAGATCCTGTTGTACCTGTGAATAGGCTGCAGGGGGACGGTGAAGACCAGCAACAGCTTTCAGGGCTGCCACCTTCCGTGTGGGACAAGGAGCCGGACGTGTGCCTTTTCAGAATCAGGCTCTGCCGAGGACGAGAGCCATGAGATGTTCCTTCTCTGGGCATGCCCGGGTCCTGAATCCTGTTGTGCCTCTGAATAGGCTTCAGGGGGACGGTAAAGACCAGCAACAGCTCTCAGGGCTGCCACCTTCCGTGTGGGACAAGGAGCCGGACGTGTGCCTTTTCGGAATCAGGCTCTGCCGAGGACGAGATCCATGAGATGTTCCTCCTCTGGGCATGCCCGGGTCCCAGATCCTGTTGTGCCTGTGAATAGGCTGCAGGGGGATGGTGAAGACCAGCAACAGCTTTCAGGGCTGCCACCTTCCGTGTGGGACAAGGAGCCGGACATGTGCCTTTTCGGAATCAGGCTCTGCCGAGGACGAGAGCCATGAGATGTTCCTCCTCTGGGCAAGCCCAGGTCCCAGATCCTGTTGTGCCTGTGAATAGGCTGCAGGGGGACCGTGAAGACCAGCAACAACTTTCAGGGCTGCCACGTTCCGTGTGGGACAAGGAGACGGACGTGTGCCTTTTCGGAATCAGGCTCTGCCGAGGACGAGAGCCATGAGATGTTCCTCCTCTGGGCAAGCCCGGGTCCCAGATTCTGTTGTACCTATGAATAGGCTGCAGGGGGACGGTGAAGACCAGCAACAGCTTTCAGGGCTGCCACCTTCCGTGTGGGACAAGGAGCCGGACGTGTGCCTTTTCGGAATCAGGCTCTGCCGAGGACGAGAGCCATGAGATGTTCCTCCTCTTGGCACGCCCGGGTCCCAGATCCTGTTGTGCCTGTGAATAGGCTGCAGGGGGACGGTGAAGACCAGCAACAGCTTTCAGGGCTGCCACCTTCCGTGTGGGACAAGGAGCCGGACGTGTGCCTTTTCGGAATCAGGCTCTGCCGAGGACGAGAGCCATGAGATGTTCCTCCTCTGGGCATGCCCGGGTCCTGAATACTGTTGTGCCTCTGAATAGGCTGCAGGGGGACGGTGAAGACCAGCAACAGCTTTCAGGGCTGCCACCTTCCGTGTGGGACAAGGAGCCGGACGTGTGCCTTTTCGGAATCAGGCTCTGCCGAGGACGAGAGCCATGAGATGTTCCTCCTCTCAGCAAGCCCGGGTCCCAGATCCTGTTGTACCTGTGAATAGGCTGCAGGGGGACGGTAAAAACCAGCAACAGCTTTCAGGTCTGCCACCTTCCGTGTGGGACAAGGAGCCGGACGTGTGCCTTTTCGGAATCAGGCTCTGCCGAGGACGAGAGCCATGAGATGTTCCTCCTCTTGGCACGCCCGGGTCCCAGATCCTGTTGTACCTGTGAATAGGCTGCAGGGGGACGGTGAAGACCAGCAACAGCTTTCAGGGCTGCCACCTTCCGTGTGGGACAAGGAGCCGGACGTGTGCCTTTTCGGAATCAGGCTCTGCCGAGGACGAGAGCCATGAGATGTTCCTCCTCTGGGCAAGCCCAGGTCCCAGATCCTGTTGTGCCTGTGAATAGGCTGCAGGGGGACGGTGAAGACCAGCAACAGCTTTCAGGGCTGCCACCTTCCGTGTGGGACAAGGAGCCGGACGTGTGCCTTTACGGAATCAGGCTCTGCCGAGGACGAGAGCCATGAGATGTTCCTCCTCTGGGCACGCCCGGGTCCCAGATCCTGTTGTACCTGTGAATAGGCTGCAGGGGGACGGTGAAGACCAGCAACAGCTTTCAGGGCTGCCACCTTCCGTGTGGGACAAGGAGCCGGACGTGTGCCTTTTCGGAATCAGGCTCTGCCGAGGACGAGAGCCATGAGATGTTCCTCTTCTGTGCATGCCCGGGTCCTGAATACTGTTGTGCCTCTGAATAGGCTGCAGGGGGACGGTGAAGACCAGCAACAGCTTTCAGGGCTGCCACCTTCCGTGTGGGACAAGGAGCCGGACGTGTGCCTTTTCGGAATCAGGCTCTGCCGAGGACGAGATCCATGAGATGTTCCTCCTCTGGGCATGCCCGGGTCCCAGATCCTGTTGTGCTTGTGAATAGGCTGCAGGGGGACGGTGAAGACCAGCAACAGCTTTCAGGGCTGCCACCTTCTGTGTGGGACAAGGAGGCGGACGTGTTCCTTTTCGGAATCAGGCTCTGCCGAGGACGAGAGCCATGAGATGTTCCTCCTCTCAGCAAGCCCGGGTCCCAGATCCTGTTGTACCTGTGAATAGGCTTCAGGGGGACGGTGAAGACCAGCAACAGCTTTCAGGGCTGCCACCTTCCGTGTGGGACAAGGAGCCGGACGTGTGCCTTTTCGGAATCAGGCTCTGCCGAGGACGAGAGCCATGAGATGTTCCTCCTCTGGGCAAGCCCAGGTCCCAGATCCTGTTGTGCCTGTGAATAGGCTGCAGGGGGACGGTGAAGACCAGCAACATCTTTCAGGGCTGCCACCTTCCGTGTGGGACAAGGAGCCGGACGTGTGCCTTTTCGGAATCAGGGTCTGCGAGGACGAGAGCCATGAGATGTTCCTCCTCTCAGCAAGCCCGGGTCCCAGATCCTGTTGTACCTGTGAATAGGCTGCAGGGGGACGGTGAAGACCAGCAACAGCTTTCAGGGCAGCCACCTTCCGTGTGGGACAAGGAGCCGGACGTGTGCCTTTTCAGAATCAGGCTCTGCCGAGGACGAGAGCCATGAGATGTTCCTTCTCTGGGCATGCCCGGGTCCTGAATCCTGTTGTGCCTGTGAATAGGCTTCAGGGGGACGGTGAAGACCAGCAACAGCTTTCAGGGCTGCCACCTTCCGTGTGGGACAAGGAGCCGGACGTGTGCCTTTTCGGAATCAGGCTCTGCCGAGGACGAGATCCATGAGATGTTCCTCCTCTGGGCAAGCCCGGGTCCCAGATCCTGTTGTACCTGTGAATAGGCTGCAGGGGGACGGTGAAGACCAGCAACAGCTTTCAGGGCTGCCACCTTCCGTGTGGGACAAGGAGCCGGACGTGTACCTTTTCAGAATCAGGCTATGCCGAGGACGAGATCCATGATATGTTCCTTCTCTGGGCATGCCTGGGTCCCAGATCCTGTTGTGCCTGTGAATAGGCTGCAGGGGGACGGTGAAGACCAGCAACAGCTTTCAGGGCTGCCACCTTCCGTGTGGGACAAGGAGCCGGACGTGTGCCTTTACGGAATCAGGCTCTGCCGAGGACGAGAGCCATGAGATGTTCCTCCTCTGGGCACGCCCGGGTCCCAGATCCTGTTGTACCTGTGAATAGGCTGCAGGGGGACGGTGAAGACCAGCAACAGCTTTCAGGGCTGCCACCTTCCGTGTGGGACAAGGAGCCGGACGTGTGCCTTTTCGGAATCAGGCTCTGCCAAGGACGAGATCCATGAGATGTTCCTCCTCTGGGCATGCCCGGGTCCCAGATCCTGTTGTGCTTGTGAATAGGCTGCAGGGGGACGGTGAAGACCAGCAACAGCTTTCAGGGCTGCCACCATCTGTGTGGGACAAGGAGGCGGACGTGTTCCTTTTCGGAATCAGGCTCTGCCGAGGAGGAGAGCCATGAGATGTTCCTCCTCTGGGCAAGCCCGGGTCCCAGATCCTGTTGTACCTGTGAATAGGCTTCAGGGGGACGGTGAAGACCAGCAACAGCTTTCAGGGCTGCCACCTTCCGTGTGGGACAAGGAGCCGGACGTGTGCCTTTTCGGAATCAGGCTCTGCCGAGGACGAGAGCCATGAGATGTTCCTCCTCTCAGCAAGCCCGGGTCCCAGATCCTGTTGTACCTGTGAATAGGCTGCAGGGGGACGGTAAAAAACAGCAACAGCTTTCAGGGCTGCCACCTTCCGTGTGGGACAAGGAGCCGGACGTGTGCCTTTTCGGAATCAGGCTCTGCCGAGGACGAGAGCCATGAGATGTTCCTCCTCTCAGCAAGCCCGGGTCCCAGATCCTGTTGTACCTGTGAATAGGCTGCAGGGGGACGGTGAAGACCAGCAACAGCTTTCAGGGCTGCCACCTTCCGTGTGGGACAAGGAGCCGGACGTGTGCCTTTTCAGAATCAGGCTATGCCGAGGACGAGAGCCATGAGATGTTCCTTCTCTGGGCATGCCCGGGTCCTGAATCCTGTTGTGCCTCTGAATAGGCTTCAGGGGGACGGTAAAGACCAGCAACAGCTTTCAGGGCTGCCACCTTCCGTGTGGGACAAGGAGCCGGACGTGTGCCTTTTCGGAATCAGGCTCTGCCGAGGACGAGAGCCATGAGATGTTCCTCCTCTGGGCAAGCCCGGGTCCCAGATCCTGTTGTACCTGTGAATAGGCTGCAGGGGGACGGTGAAGACCAGCAACAGCTTTCAGGGCTGCCACCTTCCGTGTGGGACAAGGAGCCGGACGTGTGCCTTTTCGGAATCAGGCTCTGCCGAGGACGAGATCCATGAGATGTTCCTCCTTGGGCATGCCCGGGTCCCAGATCCTGTTGTGCCTGTGAATAGGCTGCAGGGGGACGGTGAAGACCAGCAACAGCTTTCAGGGCTGCCACCTTCTGTGTGGGACAAGGAGGCGGATGTGTTCCTTTTCGGAATCAGGCTCTGCCGAGGACGAGAGCCATGAGATGTTCCTCCTCTGGGCAAGCCCGGGTCCCAGATCCTGTTGTACCTGTGAATAGGCTGCAGGGGGACGGTGAAGACCAGCAACAGCTTTCAGGGCTGCCACCTTCCGTGTGGGACAAGGAGCCGGACGTGTGCCTTTTCGGAATCAGGCTCTGCCAAGGACGAGATCCATGAGATGTTCCTCCTCTGGGCATGCCCGGGTCCCAGATCCTGTTGTGCTTGTGAATAGGCTGCAGGGGGACGGTGAAGACCAGCAACAGCTTTCAGGGCTGCCACCATCTGTGTGGGACAAGGAGGCGGACGTGTTCCTTTTCGGAATCAGGCTCTGCCGAGGAGGAGAGCCATGAGATGTTCCTCCTCTGGGCAAGCCCGGGTCCCAGATCCTGTTGTACCTGTGAATAGGCTTCAGGGGGACGGTGAAGACCAGCAACAGCTTTCAGGGCTGCCACCTTCCGTGTGGGACAAGGAGCCGGACGTGTGCCTTTTCGGAATCAGGCTCTGCCGAGGACGAGAGCCATGAGATGTTCCTCCTCTCAGCAAGCCCGGGTCCCAGATCCTGTTGTACCTGTGAATAGGCTGCAGGGGGACGGTAAAAAACAGCAACAGCTTTCAGGGCTGCCACCTTCCGTGTGGGACAAGGAGCCGGACGTGTGCCTTTTCGGAATCAGGCTCTGCCGAGGACGAGATCCATGAGATGTTCCTCCTCGGGGCACGCCCGGGTCCCAGATCCTGTTGTACCTGTGAATAGGCTGCAGGGGGACGGTGAAGACCAGCAACAGCTTTCAGGGCTGCCACCTTCCGTGTGGGACAAGGAGCCGGGCGTGTGCCTTTTCGGAATCAGGCTCTGCCGAGGACGAGATCCATGAGATGTTCCTCCTCTGGGCATGCCCAGGTCCCGAATCCTTTTGTGCCTGTGAATAGGCTGCAGGGGGACGGTGAAGACCAGCAACAGCTTTCAGGGCTGCCACCTTCCGTGTGGGACAAGGAGACGGACGTGTGCCTTTTCGGAAAGAGGCTCTGCCGAGAACGAGAGCCATGAGATGTTCCTCCTCTGGGCAAGCCCAGGTCCCAGATCCTGTTGTGCCTGTGAATAGGCTGCAGGGGGACGGTGAAGACCAGCAACAACTTTCAGGGCTGCCACCTTCCGTGTGGGACAAGGAGCCGGACGTGTGCCTTTTCGGAATCAGGCTCTACCGAGGACGAGAGCCATGAGATGTTCCTCCTCTGGGCAAGCCCGGGTCCCAGATCCTGTTGTGCCTGTGAATAGGCTGCAGAGGGACGGTGAAGACCAGCAACAGCTTTCAGGGCTGCCACCTTCCGTGTGGGACAAGGAGCCGGACGTGTGCCTTTTCGGAATCAGGCTCTGCCGAGGACGAGAGCCATGAGATGTTCCTCCTCTCAGCAAGCCCAGGTCCCAGATCCTGTTGTGCCTGTGAATAGGCTGCAGGGGGACGGTAAAGACCAGCAACAGCTTTCAGGGCTGCCACCTTCCGTGTGGGACAAGGAGCCGGACGTGTGCCTTTTCGGAATCAGGCTCTGCCGAGGACGAGAGCCATGAGATGTTCCTCCTCTGGGCATGCCCGGGTCCCAGATCCTGTTGTGCCTGTGAATAGGATGCAGGGGGACGGTGAAGACCAGCAACAGCTTTCAGGGCTGCCACCTTCAGTGTGGGACAAGGAGCCGGACGTGTGCCTTTTCGGAATCAGGCTCTGCCGAGGATGAGAGCCATGAGATGTTCCTCCTCTGGGCAAGCCCGGGTCCCAGATCCTGTTGTACCTGTGAATAGGCTGCAGGGGGACGGTGAAGACCAGCAACAGCTTTCAGGGCTGCCACCTTCCGTGTGGGACAAGGAGCCGGACGTGTGCCTTTTCGGAATCAGGCTCTGCCGAGGACGAGATCCATGAGATGTTCCTCCTCTGGGCATGCCCGGGTCCCAGATCGTGTTGTGCCTGTGAATAGGCTGCAGGGGGACGGTGAAGACCAGCAACAGCTTTCAGAGCTGCCACCTTCCGTGTGGGACAAGGAGCCGGACGTGTGCCTTTTCGGAATCAGGCTCTGCCGAGGACGAGAGCCATGAGATGTTCCTCCTCTGGGCAAGCCCAGGTCCCAGATCCTGTTGTGCCTGTGAATAGGCTGCAGGGGGACGGTGAAGACCAGCAACAGCTTTCAGGGCTGCCAACTTCCGTGTGGGACAAGGAGCCGGACGTGTGCCTTTACGGAATCAGGCTCTGCCGAGGATGAGAGCCATGAGATGTTCCTCCTCTGGGCACGCCCGGGTCCCAGATCCTGTTGTACCTGTGAATAGGCTGCAGGGGGACGGTAAAGACCAGCAACAGCTTTCAGGGCTGCCACCTTCCGTGTGGGACAAGGAGCCGGACGTGTGCCTTTTCGGAATCAGGCTCTGCCGAGGACGAGAGCCATGAGATGTTCCTCCTCTGGGCATGCCCAGGTCCTGAATACTGTTGTGCCTCTCAATAGGCTGCAGGGGGACGGTGAAGACCAGCAACAGCTTTCAGGGCTGCCACCTTCCGTGTGGGACAAGGAGCCGGACGTGTGCCTTTTCGGAATCAGGCTCTGCCGAGGACGAGATCCATGAGATGTTCCTCCTCTGGGCATGCCCGGGTCCCAGATCCTGTTGTGCTTGTGATTAGGCTGCAGGGGGTCGGTGAAGACCAGCAACAGCTTTCAGGGCTGCCACCTTCTGTGTGGGACAAGGAGGCGGACGTGTTCCTTTTCAGAATCAGGCTCTGCCGAGGACGAGAGCCATGAGATGTTCCTCCTCTGGGCAAGCCCGGGTCCCAGATCCTGTTGTGCCTGTGAATAGGCTGCAGGGGGACGGTGAAGACCAGCAACAGCTTTCAGGGCTGCCAACTTCCGTGTGGGACAAGGAGCCGGACGTGTGCCTTTTCGGAATCAGGCTCTGCCGAGGACGAGAGCCATGAGATGTTCCTCCTCTGGGCACGCCCGGGTCCCAGATCCTGTTGTACCTGTGAATAGGCTGCAGGGGGACGGTGAAGACCAGCAACAGCTTTCAGAGCTGCCACCTTCCGTGTGGGACAAGGAGCCGGACGTGTGCCTTTTCGGAATCAGGCTCTGCCGAGGACGAGATCCATGAGATGTTCCTCCTCTGGGCATGCCCGGGTCCTGAATCCTGTTGTGCCTGTGAATAGGCTGCAGGGGGACGGTGAAGACCAGCAACAGCTTTCAGGGCTGCCACCTTCCGTGTGGGACAAGGAGCCGGACGTGTGACTTTTCGGAATCAGGGTCTGCCGAGGACGAGATCCATGAGATGTTCCTCCTCTGGGCATGCCCGGGTCCCAGATCCTGTTGTACCTGTGAATAGGCTGCAGGGGGACGGTGAAGACCAGCAACAGCTTTCAGGGCTGCCACCTTCCGTGTGGGACAAGGAGCCGGACGTGTGCCTTTTCGGAATCAGGCTCTGCCGAGGACGAGAGCCATGAGATGTTCCTCCTCTCAGCAAGCCGGGGTCCCAGATCCTGTTGTACCTGTGAATAGGCTGCAGGGGGACGGTAAAAACCAGCAACAGCTTTCAGGGCTGCCACCTTCCGTGTGGGACAAGGAGCCGGACGTGTGCCTTTTCAAAATCAGGCTCTGCCGAGGACGAGAGCCATGAGATGTTCCTCCTCTTGGCACGCCCGGGTCCCAGATCCTGTTGTACCTGTGAATAGGCTGCAGGGGGACGGTGAAGACCAGCAACAGCTTTCAGGGCTGCCACCTTTCGTGTGGGACAAGGAGCCGGACGTGTGCCTTTTCGGAATCAGGCTCTGCCGAGGACGAGATCCATGAGATGTTCCTCCTCTGGGCATGCCCGGGTCCTGAATCCTGTTGTGCCTCTGAATAGGCTGCAGGGGGACGGTGAAGACCAGCAACAGCTTTCAGGGCTGCCACCTTCCGTGTGGGACAAGGAGCCGGACGTGTGCCTTTTCGGAATCAGGCTCTGCCGAGGACGAGAGCCATGAGATGTTCCTCCTCTGGGCATGCCCGGGTCCCAGATCCTGTTGTGCTTGTGAATAGGCTGCAGGGGGACGGTGAAGACCAGCAACAGCTTTCAGGGCTGCCACCTTCTGTATGGGACAAGGAGGCGGACGTGTTCCTTTTCGGAATCAGGCTCTGCCGAGGACGAGAGCCATGAGATGTTCCTCCTCGGGGCATGTCCAGGTCCCAGATCCTGTTGTGCCTGTGAATAGGCTGCAGGGGGACGGTGAAGACCAGCAACAGCTTTCAGGGCTGCCACCTTCCGTGTGGGACAAGGAGCCGGACGTGTGCATTTTCGGAATCAGGCTCTGCCGAGGACGAGAGCCATGAGATGTTCCTCCTCTGGGCACGCCCGGGTCCCAGATCCTGTTGTACCTGTGAATAGGCTGCAGGGGGACGGTGAAGACCAGCAACAGCTTTCAGGGCTGCCACCTTCTGTGTGGGACAAGGAGCCGGACGTGTGCCTTTTCGGAATCAGGCTCTGCCGAGGACGAGAGCCATGAGATGTTCCTCCTCTGGGCATGCCCGGGTCCTGAATCCTGTTGTGCCTCTGAATAGGCTGCAGGGGGACGGTGAAGACCAGCAACAGCTTTCAGGGCTGCCACCTTCCGTGTGGGACAAGGAGCCGGACGTGTGACTTTTCGGAATCAGGCTCTGCCGAGGACGAGATCCATGAGATGTTCCTCCTCTGGGCATGCCCGGGTCCAAGATCCTGTTGTACCTGTGAATAGGCTGCAGGGGGACGGTGAAGACCAGCAACAGCTTTCAGGGCTGCCACCTTCCGTGTGGGACAAGGAGCCGGACGTGTTCCTTTTCGGAATCAGGCTCTGCCGAGGACGAGAGCCATGAGATGTTCCTCCTCTCAGCAAGCCGGGGTCCCAGATCCTGTTGTACCTGTGAATAGGCTGCAGGGGGACGGTAAAAACCAGCAACAGCTTTCAGGGCTGCCACCTTCCGTGTGGGACAAGGAGCCGGACGTGTGCCTTTTCAAAATCAGGCTCTGCCGAGGACGAGAGCCATGAGATGTTCCTCCTCTTGGCACGCCCGGGTCCCAGATCCTGTTGTACCTGTGAATAGGGTGCAGGGGGACGGTGAAGACCAGCAACAGCTTTCAGGGCTGCCACCTTCCGTGTGGGACAAGGAGCCGGACGTGTGCCTTTTCGGAATCAGGCTCTGCCGAGGACGAGAGCCATGAGATGTTCCTCCTCTCAGCAAGCCCGGGTCCCAGATCCTGTTGTACCTGTGAATAGGCTGCAGGGGGACGGTAAAAACCAGCAACAGCTTTCAGGGCTGCCACCTTCTGTGTGGGACAAGGAGCCGGACGTGTGCCTTTTCGGAATCAGGCTCTGCCGAGGACGAGATCCATGAGATGTTCCTCCTCTGGGCATGCCCGGGTCCTGAATCCTGTTGTGCCTCTGAATAGGCTGCAGGGGGACGGTGAAGACCAGCAACAGCTTTCAGGGCTGCCACCTTCCGTGTGGGACAAGGAGCCGGACGTGTGACTTTTCGGAATCAGGCTCTGCCGAGGACGAGATCCATGAGATGTTCCTCCTCTGGGCATGCCCGGGTCCAAGATCCTGTTGTACCTGTGAATAGGCTGCAGGGGGACGGTGAAGACCAGCAACAGCTTTCAGGGCTGCCACCTTCCGTGTGGGACAAGGAGCCGGACGTGTTCCTTTTCGGAATCAGGCTCTGCCGAGGACGAGAGCCATGAGATGTTCCTCCTCTCAGCAAGCCGGGGTCCCAGATCCTGTTGTACCTGTGAATAGGCTGCAGGGGGACGGTAAAAACCAGCAACAGCTTTCAGGGCTGCCACCTTCCGTGTGGGACAAGGAGCCGGACGTGTGCCTTTTCAAAATCAGGCTCTGCCGAGGACGAGAGCCATGAGATGTTCCTCCTCTTGGCACGCCCGGGTCCCAGATCCTGTTGTACCTGTGAATAGGCTGCAGGGGGACGTTGAAGACCAGCAACAGCTTTCAGGGCTGCCACCTTCCGTGTGGGACAAGGAGCCGGACGTGTGCATTTTCGGAATCAGGCTCTGCCGAGGACGAGAGCCATGAGATGTTCCTCCTCTGGGCAAGCCCGGGTCCCAGATCCTCTTGTACCTGTGAATAGGCTGCAGGGGGACGGTGAAGACCAGCAACAGCTTTCAGGGCTGCCACCTTCCGTGTGGGACAAGGAGCCGGACGTGTGCCTTTTCGGAATCAGGCTCTGCCGAGGACGAGATCCATGAGATGTTCCTCCTCTGGGCATGCCCGGGTCCCAGATCGTGTTGTGCCTGTGAATAGGCTGCAGGGGGACGGTGAAGACCAGCAACAGCTTTCAGGGCTGCCACCTTCCGTGTGGGACAAGGAGCCGGACGTGTGCCTTTTCGGAATCAGGCTCTGCCGAGGACGAGAGCCATGAGATGTTCCTCCTCTGGGCATGCCCGGGTCCTGAATCCTGTTGTGCCTCTGAATAGGCTGCAGGGGGACGGTGAAGACCAGCAACAGCTTTCAGGGCTGCCACCTTCCGTGTGGGACAAGGAGCCGGACGTGTGACTTTTCGGAATCAGGCTCTGCCGAGGACGAGATCCATGAGATGTTCCTCCTCTGGGCATGCCCGGGTCCAAGATCCTGTTGTACCTGTGAATAGGCTGCAGGGGGACGGTGAAGACCAGCAACAGCTTTCAGGGCTGCCACCTTCCGTGTGGGACAAGGAGCCGGACGTGTTCCTTTTCGGAATCAGGCTCTGCCGAGGACGAGAGCCATGAGATGTTCCTCCTCTCAGCAAGCCGGGGTCCCAGATCCTGTTGTACCTGTGAATAGGCTGCAGGGGGACGGTAAAAACCAGCAACAGCTTTCAGGGCTGCCACCTTCCGTGTGGGACAAGGAGCCGGACGTGTGCCTTTTCAAAATCAGGCTCTGCCGAGGACGAGAGCCATGAGATGTTCCTCCTCTTGGCACGCCCGGGTCCCAGATCCTGTTGTACCTGTGAATAGGCTGCAGGGGGACGTTGAAGACCAGCAACAGCTTTCAGGGCTGCCACCTTCCGTGTGGGACAAGGAGCCGGACGTGTGCATTTTCGGAATCAGGCTCTGCCGAGGACGAGAGCCATGAGATGTTCCTCCTCTGGGCAAGCCCGGGTCCCAGATCCTCTTGTACCTGTGAATAGGCTGCAGGGGGACGGTGAAGACCAGCAACATCTTTCAGGGCTGCCACCTTCCGTGTGGGACAAGGAGCCGGACGTGTGCCTTTTCGGAATCAGGCTCTGCCGAGGACGAGATCCATGAGATGTTCCTCCTCTGGGCATGCCCGGGTCCCAGATCGTGTTGTGCCTGTGAATAGGCTGCAGGGGGACGGTGAAGACCAGCAACAGCTTTCAGGGCTGCCACCTTCCGTGTGGGACAAGGAGCCGGACGTGTGCCTTTTCGGAATCAGGCTCTGCCGAGGATGAGAGCCATGAGATGTTCCTCCTCTGGGCAAGCCCGGGTCCCAGATCCTGTTGTACCTGTGAATAGGCTGCAGGGGGACGGTGAAGACCAGCAACAGCTTTCAGGGCTGCCACCTTCTGTGTGGGACAAGGAGCCGGACGTGTGCCTTTTCGGAATCAGGCTCTGCCGAGGACGAGATCCATGAGATGTTCCTCCTCTGGGCATGCCCGGGTCCTGAATCCTGTTGTGCCTCTGAATAGGCTGCAGGGGGACGGTGAAGACCAGCAACAGCTTTCAGGGCTGCCACCTTCCGTGTGGGACAAGGAGCCGGACGTGTGCCTTTTCGGAATCAGGCTCTGCCGAGGACGAGATCCATGAGATGTTCCTCCTCTGGGCATGCCCGGGTCCAAGATCCTGTTGTGCCTGTGAATAGTCTGCAGGGGGACGGTGAAGACCAGCAACAGCTTTCAGGGCTGCCACCTTCCGTGTGGGACAAGGAGCCGGACGTGTTCCTTTTCGGAATCAGGCTCTGCCGAGGACGAGAGCCATGAGATGTTCCTCCTCTCAGCAAGCCGGGGTCCCAGATCCTGTTGTACCTGTGAATAGGCTGCAGGGGGACGGTAAAAACCAGCAACAGCTTTCAGGGCTGCCACCTTCCGTGTGGGACAAGGAGCCGGACGTGTGCCTTTTCAAAATCAGGCTCTGCCGAGGACGAGAGCCATGAGATGTTCCTCCTCTTGGCACGCCCGGGTCCCAGATCCTGTTGTACCTGTGAATAGGCTGCAGGGGGACGGTGAAGACCAGCAACAGCTTTCAGGGCTGCCACCTTCCGTGTGGGACAAGGAGCCGGACGTGTGCATTTTCGGAATCAGGCTCTGCCGAGGACGAGAGCCATGAGATGTTCCTCCTCTGGGCAAGCCCGGGTCCCAGATCCTGTTGTACCTGTGAATAGGCTGCAGGGGGACGGTGAAGACCAGCAACAGCTTTCAGGGCTGCCACCTTCCGTGTGGGACAAGGAGCCGGACGTGTGCCTTTTCGGAATCAGGCTCTGCCGAGGACGAGATCCATGAGATGTTCCTCCTCTGGGCATGCCCGGGTCCCAGATCCTGTTGTGCCTGTGAATAGGCTGCAGGGGGACGGTGAAGACCAGCAACATCTTTCAGAGCTGCCACCTTCCGTGTGGGACAAGGAGCCGGACGTGTGCCTTTTCGGAATCAGGCTCTGCCAAGGACGAGAGCCATGAGATGTTCCTCCTCTGGGCAAGCCCAGGTCCCAGATCCTGTTGTGCCTGTGAATAGGCTGCAGGGGGACGGTGAAGACCAGCAACAGCTTTCAGGGCTGCCACCTTCCCTGTGGGACAAGGAGCCGGACGTGTGCCTTTACGGAATCAGGCTCTGCCGAGGACGAGAGCCATGAGATGTTCCTCCTCTGGGCACGCCCGGGTCCCAGATCCTGTTGTACCTGTGAATAGGCTGCAGGGGGACGGTGAAGACCAGCAACAGCTTTCAGGGCTGCCACCTTCCGTGTGGGACAAGGAGGCAGACGTGTGCCTTTTCGGAATCAGGCTCTGCCGAGGACGAGATCCATGAGATGTTCCTCCTCTGGGCATGCCCGGGTCCTGAATCCTGTTGTGCCTCTGAATAGGCTGCAGGGGGACGGTGAAGACCAGCAACATCTTTCAGGGCTGCCACCTTCCGTGTGGGACAAGGAGCCGGATGTGTGCCTTTTCGGAATCAGGCTCTGCCGAGGACGAGAGCCATGAGATGTTCCTCCTCTGGGCAAGCCCAGGTCCCAGATCCTGTTGTGCCTGTGAATAGGCTGCAGGGGGACGGTGAAGACCAGCAACAGCTTTCAGGGCTGCCAACTTCCGTGTGGGACAAGGAGCCGGACGTGTGCCTTTACGGAATCAGGCTCTGCCGAGGACGAGAGCCATGAGATGTTCCTCCTCTGGGCACGCCCGGGTCCCAGATCCTGTTGTACCTGTGAATAGGCTGCAGGGGGACGGTGAAGACCAGCAACAGCTTTCAGGGCTGCCACCTTCCGTGTGGGACAAGGAGCCGGACGTGTGCCTTTTCGGAATCAGGCTCTGCCGAGGACGAGAGCCATGAGATGTTCCTCCTCTGGGCATGCCCGGGTCCTGAATCCTGTTGTGCCTCTGAATAGGCTGCAGGGGGACGGTGAAGACCAGCAACAGCTTTCAGGGCTGCCACCTTCCGTGTGGGACAAGGAGCCGGACGTGTGCCTTTTCGGAATCAGGCTCTGCCGAGGACGAGATCCATGAGATGTTCCTCCTCTGGGCATGCCCGGGTCCCAGATCCTGTTGTGCTTGTGAATAGGCTGCAGGGGGACGGTGAAGACCAGCAACAGCTTTCAGGGCTGCCACCTTCTGTGTGGGACAAGGAGGCGGACGTGTTCCTTTTCGGAATCAGGCTCTGCCGAGGACGAGAGCCATGAGATGTTCCTCCTCGGGGCAAGTCCAGGTCCCAGATCCTGTTGTGCCTGTGAATAGGCTGCAGGGGGACGGTGAAGACCAGCAACAGCTTTCAGGGCTGCCACCTTCCGTGTGGGACAAGGAGCCGGACGTGTGCCTTTTCGGAATCAGGCTCTGCCGAGGACGAGAGCCATGAGATGTTCCTCCTCTGGGCACGCCCGGGTCCCAGATCCTGTTGTACCTGTGAATAGGCTGCAGGGGGACGGTGAAGACCAGCAACATCTTTCAGGGCTGCCACCTTCCGTGTGGGACAAGGAGCCGGACGTGTGCCTTTTCGGAATCAGGCTCTGCCGAGGATGAGAGCCATGAGATGTTCCTCCTCTGGGCAAGCCCGGGTCCCAGATCCTGTTGTACCTGTGAATAGGCTGCAGGGGGACGGTGAAGACCAGCAACAGCTTTCAGGGCTGCCACCTTCTGTGTGGGACAAGGAGCCGGACGTGTGCCTTTTCGGAATCAGGCTCTGCCGAGGACGAGATCCAAGATATGTTCCTCCTCTGGGCATGCCCGGGTCCAAGATCCTGTTGTACCTGTGAATAGGCTGCAGGGGGACGGTGAAGACCAGCAACAGCTTTCAGGGCTGCCACCTTCCGTGTGGGACAAGGAGCCGGACGTGTTCCTTTTCGGAATCAGGCTCTGCCGAGGACGAGAGCCATGAGATGTTCCTCCTCTCAGCAAGCCGGGGTCCCAGATCCTGTTGTACCTGTGAATAGGCTGCAGGGGGACGGTAAAAACCAGCAACAGCTTTCAGGGCTGCCACCTTCCGTGTGGGACAAGGAGCCGGACGTGTGCCTTTTCAAAATCAGGCTCTGCCGAGGACGAGAGCCATGAGATGTTCCTCCTCTTGGCACGCCCGGGTCCCAGATCCTGTTGTACCTGTGAATAGGCTGCAGGGGGACGGTGAAGACCAGCAACAGCTTTCAGGGCTGCCACCTTCCGTGTGGGACAAGGAGCCGGACGTGTGCATTTTCGGAATCAGGCTCTGCCGAGGACGAGAGCCATGAGATGTTCCTCCTCGGGGCACGCCCGGGTCCCAGATCCTGTTGTACCTGTGAATAGGCTGCAGGGGGATGGTGAAGACCAGCAACAGCTTTCAGGGCTGCCACCTTCTGTGTGGGACAAGGAGCCGGACGTGTGCCTTTTCGGAATCAGGCTCTGCCGAGGACGAGAGTCATGACATGTTCCTCCTCTCAGCAAGCCCGGGTCCCAGATCCTGTTGTACCTGTGAATAGGCTGCAGGGGGACGGTGAAGACCAGCAACAGCTTTCAGGGCTGCCACCTTCCGTGTGGGACAAGGAGCCGGACGTGTGCCTTTACGGAATCAGGCTCTGCCGAGGACGAGAGCCATGAGATGTTCCTCCTCTGGGCACGCCCGGGTCCCAGATCCTGTTGTACCTGTGAATAGGCTGCAGGGGGACGGTGAAGACCAGCAACAGCTTTCAGGGCTGCCACCTTCCGTGTGGGACAAGGAGCCGGACGTGTGCCTTTTCGGAATCAGGCTCTGCCGAGGACGAGATCCATGAGATGTTCCTCCTCTGGGCATGCCCGGGTCCTGAATCCTGTTGTGCCTCTGAATAGGCTGCAGGGGGACGGTGAAGACCAGCAACAGCTTTCAGGGCTGCCACCTTCCGTGTGGGACAAGGAGCCGGACGTGTGCCTTTTCGGAATCAGGCTCTGCCGAGGACGAGATCCATGAGATGTTCCTCCTCTGGGCATGCCCGGGTCCCAGATCCTGTTGTGCTTGTGAATAGGCTGCAGGGGGACGGTGAAGACCAGCAACAGCTTTCAGGGCTGCCACCTTCTGTGTGGGAAAAGGAGGCGGACGTGTTCCTTTTCGGAATCAGGCTCTGCCGAGGACGAGAGCCATGAGATGTTCCTCCTCGGGGCATGTCCAGGTCCCAGATCCTGTTGTGCCTGTGAATAGGCTGCAGGGGGACGGTGAAGACCAGCAACAGCTTTCAGGGCTGCCACCTTCCGTGTGGGACAAGGAGCCGGACGTGTGCCTTTTCGGAATCAGGCTCTGCCGAGGACGAGAGCCATGAGATGTTCCTCCTCTGGGCACGCCCGGGTCCCAGATCCTGTTGTACCTGTGAATAGGCTGCAGGGGGACGGTGAAGACCAGCAACATCTTTCAGGGCTGCCACCTTCCGTGTGGGACAAGGAGCCGGACGTGTGCCTTTTCGGAATCAGGCTCTGCCGAGGATGAGAGCCATGAGATGTTCCTCCTCTGGGCAAGCCCGGGTCCCAGATCCTGTTGTACCTGTGAATAGGCTGCAGGGGGACGGTGAAGACCAGCAACAGCTTTCAGGGCTGCCACCTTCAGTGTGGGACAAGGAGCCGGACGTGTGCCTTTTCGGAATCAGGCTCTGCCGAGGACGAGATCCATGAGATGTTCCTCCTCTGGGCATGCCCGGGTCCTGAATCCTGTTGTGCCTCTGAATAGGCTGCAGGGGGACGGTAAAGACCAGCAACAGCTTTCAGGGCTGCCACCTTCCGTGTGGGACAAGGAGCCGGACGTGTGCCTTTTCGGAATCAGGCTCTGCCGAGGACGAGATCCATGAGATGTTCCTCCTCGGGGCACACCCGGGTCCCAGATCCTGTTGTACCTGTGAATAGGCTGCAGGGGGACGGTAAAAACCAGCAACAGCTTTCAGGGCTGCCACCTTCCGTGTGGGACAAGGAGCCGGACGTGTGCCTTTACGGAATCAGGCTCTGCCGAGGACGAGAGCCATGAGATGTTCCTCCTCTGGGCACGCCCGGGTCCCAGATCCTGTTGTACCTGTGAATAGGCTGCAGGGGGACGGTGAAGACCAGCAACAGCTTTCAGGGCTGCCACCTTCCGTGTGGGACAAGGAGCCGGACGTGTGCCTTTTCGGAATCAGGCTCTGCCGAGGACGAGATCCATGAGATGTTCCTCCTCTGGGCATGCCCGGGTCCCAGATCCTGTTGTGCCTCTGAATAGGCTGCAGGGGGACGGTGAAGACCAGCAACAGCTTTCAGGGCTGCCACCTTCCGTGTGGGACAAGGAGCCGGACGTGTGCCTTTTCGGAATCAGGCTCTGCCGAGGACGAGATCCATGAGATGTTCCTCCTCTGGGCATGCCCGGGTCCCAGATCCTGTTGTGCTTGTGAATAGGCTGCAGGGGGACGGTGAAGACCAGCAACAGCTTTCAGGGCTGCCACCTTCTGTGTGGGAAAAGGAGGCGGACGTGTTCCTTTTCGGAATCAGGCTCTGCCGAGGACGAGAGCCATGAGATGTTCCTCCTCGGGGCATGTCCAGGTCCCAGATCCTGTTGTGCCTGTGAATAGGCTGCAGGGGGACGGTGAAGACCAGCAACAGCTTTCAGGGCTGCCACCTTCCGTGTGGGACAAGGAGCCGGACGTGTGCCTTTTCGGAATCAGGCTCTGCCGAGGACGAGAGCCATGAGATGTTCCTCCTCTGGGCACGCCCGGGTCCCAGATCCTGTTGTACCTGTGAATAGGCTGCAGGGGGACGGTGAAGACCAGCAACATCTTTCAGGGCTGCCACCTTCCGTGTGGGACAAGGAGCCGGACGTGTGCCTTTTCGGAATCAGGCTCTGCCGAGGATGAGAGCCATGAGATGTTCCTCCTCTGGGCAAGCCCGGGTCCCAGATCCTGTTGTACCTGTGAATAGGCTGCAGGGGGACGGTGAAGACCAGCAACAGCTTTCAGGGCTGCCACCTTCTGTGTGGGACAAGGAGCCGGACGTGTGCCTTTTCGGAATCAGGCTCTGCCGAGGACGAGATCCATGAGATGTTCCTCCTCTGGGCATGCCCGGGTCCTGAATCCTGTTGTGCCTTTGAATAGGCTGCAGGGGGACGGTGAAGACCAGCAACAGCTTTCAGGGCTGCCACCTTCCGTGTGGGACAAGGAGCCGGACGTGTGCCTTTTCGGAATCAGGCTCTGCCGAGGACGAGATCCATGAGATGTTCCTCCTCGGGGCACGCCCGGGTCCCAGATCCTGTTGTACCTGTGAATAGGCTGCAGGGGGACGGTAAAAACCAGCAACAGCTTTCAGGGCTGCCACCTTCCGTGTGGGACAAGGAGCCGGACGTGTGCCTTTTCGGAATCAGGCTCTGCCGAGGACGAGAGCCATGAGATGTTCCTCCTCTGGGCACGCCCGGGTCCCAGATCCTGTTGTACCTGTGAATAGGCTGCAGGGGGACGGTGAAGACCAGCAACAGCTTTCAGGGCTGCCACCTTCCGTGTTGGACAAGGAGCCGGACGTGTGCCTTTTCGGAATCAGGCTCTGCCGAGGACGAGATCCATGAGATGTTCCTCCTCTGGGCATGCCCGGGTCCTGAATCCTGTTGTGCCTCTGAATAGGCTGCAGGGGGACGGTGAAGACCAGCAACAGCTTTCAGGGCTGCCACCTTCCGTGTGGGACAAGGAGCCGGACGTGTGCCTTTTCGGAATCAGGCTCTGCCGAGGACGAGAGCCATGAGATGTTCCTCCTCTGGGCATGCCCGGGTCCCAGATCCTGTTGTGCTTGTGAATAGGCTGCAGGGGGACGGTGAAGACCAGCAACAGCTTTCAGGGCTGCCACCTTCTGTGTGGGACAAGGAGCCGGACGTGTTCCTTTTCGGAATCAGGCTCTGCCGAGGACGAGAGAAATGAGATGTTCCTCCTCGGGGCATGTCCAGGTCCCAGATCCTGTTGTGCCTGTGAATAGGCTGCAGGGGGACGGTGAAGACCAGCAACAGCTTTCAGGGCTGCCACCTTCCGTGTGGGACAAGGAGCCGGACGTGTGCCTTTTCGGAATCAGGCTCTGCCGAGGACGAGAGCCATGAGATGTTCCTCCTCTGGGCACGCCCGGGTCCCAGATCCTGTTGTACCTGTGAATAGGCTGCAGGGGGACGGTGAAGACCAGCAACATCTTTCAGGGCTGCCACCTTCCGTGTGGGACAAGGAGCCGGACGTGTGCCTTTTCGGAATCAGGCTCTGCCGAGGATGAGAGCCATGAGATGTTCCTCCTCTGGGCAAGCCCGGGTCCCAGATCCTGTTGTACCTGTGAATAGGCTGCAGGGGGACGGTGAAGACCAGCAACAGCTTTCAGGGCTGCCACCTTCCGTGTGGGACAAGGAGCCGGACGTGTGCCTTTTCGGAATCAGGCTCTGCCGAGGACGAGATCCATGAGATGTTCCTCCTCTGGGCATGCCCGGGTCCTGAATCCTGTTGTGCCTCTGAATAGGCTGCAGGGGGACGGTGAAGACCAGCAACAGCTTTCAGGGCTGCCACCTTCCGTGTGGGACAAGGAGCCGGACGTGTGACTTTTCGGAATCAGGCTCTGCCGAGGACGAGATCCATGAGATGTTCCTCCTCTGGGCATGCCCGGGTCCAAGATCCTGTTGTACCTGTGAATAGGCTGCAGGGGGACGGTGAAGACCAGCAACAGCTTTCAGGGCTGCCACCTTCCGTGTGGGACAAGGAGCCGGACGTGTGCCTTTACGGAATCAGGCTCTGCCGAGGACGAGAGCCATGAGATGTTCCTCCTCTCAGCAAGCCGGGGTCCCAGATCCTGTTGTACCTGTGAATAGGCTGCAGGGGGACGGTAAAAACCAGCAACAGCTTTCAGGGCTGCCACCTTCCGTGTGGGACAAGGAGCCGGACGTGTGCCTTTTCAAAATCAGGCTCTGCCGAGGACGAGAGCCATGAGATGTTCCTCCTCTTGGCACGCCCGGGTCCCAGATCCTGTTGTACCTGTGAATAGGCTGCAGGGGGACGGTGAAGACCAGCAACAGCTTTCAGGGCTGCCACCTTCCGTGTGGGACAAGGAGCCGGACGTGTGCCTTTTCGGAATCAGGCTCTGCCGAGGACGAGATCCATGAGATGTTCCTCCTCTGGGCATGCCCGGGTCCTGAATCCTGTTGTGCCTCTGAATAGGCTGCAGGGGGACGGTGAAGACCAGCAACAGCTTTCAGGGCTGCCACCTTCCGTGTGGGACAAGGAGCCGGACGTGTGCCTTTTCGGAATCAGGCTCTGCCGAGGACGAGAGCCATGAGATGTTCCTCCTCTGGGCATGCCCGGATCCCAGATCCTGTTGTGCTTGTGAATAGGCTGCAGGGGGACGGTGAAGACCAGCAACAGCTTTCAGGGCTGCCACCTTCTGTGTGGGACAAGGAGCCGGACGTGTTCCTTTTCGGAATCAGGCTCTGCCGAGGACGAGAGCCATGAGATGTTCCTCCTCGGGGCATGTCCAGGTCCCAGATCCTGTTGTGCCTGTGAATAGGCTGCAGGGGGACGGTGAAGACCAGCAACAGCTTTCAGGGCTGCCACCTTCCGTGTGGGACAAGGAGCCGGACGTGTGCCTTTTCGGAATCAGGCTCTGCCGAGGACGAGAGCCATGAGATGTTCCTCCTCTGGGCACGCCCGGGTCCCAGATCCTGTTGTACCTGTGAATAGGCTGCAGGGGGACGGTGAAGACCAGCAACATCTTTCAGGGCTGCCACCTTCCGTGTGGGACAAGGAGCCGGACGTGTGCCTTTTCGGAATCAGGCTCTGCCGAGGATGAGAGCCATGAGATGTTCCTCCTCTGGGCAAGCCCGGGTCCCAGATCCTGTTGTACCTGTGAATAGGCTGCAGGGGGACGGTGAAGACCAGCAACAGCTTTCAGGGCTGCCACCTTCTGTGTGGGACAAGGAGCCGGACGTGTGCCTTTTCGGAATCAGGCTCTGCCGAGGACGAGATCCATGAGATGTTCCTCCTCTGGGCATGCCCGGGTCCAGAATCCTGTTGTGCCTCTGAATAGGCTGCAGGGGGACGGTAAAGACCAGCAACAGCTTTCAGGGCTGCCACCTTCCGTGTGGGACAAGGAGCCGGACGTGTGCCTTTTCGGAATCAGGCTCTGCCGAGGACGAGAGCCATGAGATGTTCCTCCTCGGGGCACGCCCGGGTCCCAGATCCTGTTGTACCTGTGAATAGGCTGCAGGGGGACGGTAAAAACCAGCAACAGCTTTCAGGGCTGCCACCTTCCGTGTGGGACAAGGAGCCGGACGTGTGCCTTTACGGAATCAGGTTCTGCCGAGGACGAGAGCCATGAGATGTTCCTCCTCTGGGCACGCCCGGGTCCCAGATCCTGTTGTACCTGTGAATAGGCTGCAGGGGGACGGTGAAGACCAGCAACAGCTTTCAGGGCTGCCACCTTCCGTGTGGGACAAGGAGCCGGACGTGTGCCTTTTCGGAATCAGGCTCTGCCGAGGACGAGATCCATGAGATGTTCCTCCTCTGGGCATGCCCGGGTCCTGAATCCTGTTGTGCCTCTGAATAGGCTGCAGGGGGACGGTGAAGACCAGCAACAGCTTTCAGGGCTGCCACCTTCCGTGTGGGACAAGGAGCCGGACGTGTGCCTTTTCGGAATCAGGCTCTGCCGAGGACGAGATCCATGAGATGTTCCTCCTCTGGGCATGCCCGGGTCCAAGATCCTGTTGTACCTGTGAATAGGCTGCAGGGGGACGGTGAAGACCAGCAACAGCTTTCAGGGCTGCCACCTTCCGTGTGGGACAAGGAGCCGGACGTGTTCCTTTTCGGAATCAGGCTCTGCCGAGGACGAGAGCCATGAGATGTTCCTCCTCTCAGCAAGCCGGGGTCCCAGATCCTGTTGTACCTGTGAATAGGCTGCAGGGGGACGGTAAAAACCAGCAACAGCTTTCAGGGCTGCCACCTTCCGTGTGGGACAAGGAGCCGGACGTGTGCCTTTTCAAAATCAGGCTCTGCCGAGGACGAGATCCATGAGATGTTCCTCCTCTTGGCACGCCCGGGTCCCAGATCCTGTTGTACCTGTGAATAGGCTGCAGGGGGACGGTGAAGACCAGCAACAGCTTTCAGGGCTGCCACCTTCCGTGTGGGACAAGGAGCCGGACGTGTGCCTTTTCGGAATCAGGCTCTGCCGAGGACGAGATCCATGAGATGTTCCTCCTCTGGGCATGCCCGGGTCCTGAATCCTGTTGTGCCTCTGAATAGGCTGCAGGGGGACGGTGAAGACCAGCAACAGCTTTCAGGGCTGCCACCTTCCGTGTGGGACAAGGAGCCGGACGTGTGCCTTTTCGGAATCAGGCTCTGCCGAGGACGAGAGCCATGAGATGTTCCTCCTCTGGGCATGCCCGGATCCCAGATCCTGTTGTGCTTGTGAATAGGCTGCAGGGGGACGGTGAAGACCAGCAACAGCTTTCAGGGCTGCCACCTTCTGTATGGGACAAGGAGCCGGACGTGTGCCTTGTCGGAATCAGGCTCTGCCGAGGACGAGAGCCATGAGATGTTCCTCCTCGGGGCATGTCCAGGTCCCAGATCCTGTTGTGCCTGTGAATAGGCTGCAGGGGGACGGTGAAGACCAGCAACAGCTTTCAGGGCTGCCACCTTCCGTGTGGGACAAGGAGCCGGATGTGTTCCTTTTCGGAATCAGGCTCTGCCGAGGACGAGAGCCATGAGATGTTCCTCCTCTGGGCAAGCCCGGGTCCCAGATCCTGTTGTACCTGTGAATAGGCTTCAGGGGGACGGTGAAGACCAGCAACAGCTTTCAGGGCTGCCACCGTCCGTGTGGGACAAGGAGCCGGACGTGTGCCTTTTCGGAATCAGGCTCTGCCGAGGACGAGAGCCATGAGATGTTCCTCCTCTCAGCAAGCCCGGGTCCCAGATCCTGTTGTACCTGTGAATAGGCTTCAGGGGGACGGTGAAGACCAGCAACAGCTTTCAGGGCTGCCACCTTCCGTGTGGGACAAGGAGCCGGACGTGTGCCTTTTCGGAATCAGGCTCTGCCGAGGACGAGAGCCATGAGATGTTCCTCCTCTGGGCAAGCCCAGGTCCCAGATCCTGTTGTGCCTGTGAATAGGCTGCAGGGGGACGGTGAAGACCAGCAACAGCTTTCAGGGCTGCCACCTTCCGTGTGGGACAAGGAGCTGGACGTGTGCCTTTTCGAAATCAGGCTCTGCCGAGGACGAGAGCCATGAGATGTTCCTCCTCTCAGCAAGCCCGGGTCCCAGATCCTGTTGTGCCTGTGAATAGGCTGCAGGGGGACGGTGAAGACCAGCAACAGCTTTCAGGGCTGCCACCTTCCGTGTGGGACAAGGAGCCGGGCGTGTGCCTTTTCGGAATCAGGCTCTGCCGAGGACGAGAGCCATGAGATGTTCCTCCTCGGGGCATGTCCAGGTCCCAGATCCTGTTGTGCCTGTGAATAGGCTGCAGGGGGACGGTGAAGACCAGCAACAGCTTTCAGGGCTGCCACCTTCCGTGTGGGACAAGGAGCCGGACGTGTGCCTTTTCGGAAAGAGGCTCTGCCGAGAACGAGAGCCATGAGATGTTCCTCCTCTGGGCAAGCCCAGGTCCCAGATCCTGTTGTGCCTGTGAATAGGCTGCAGGGGGACGGTGAAGACCAGCAACAACTTTCAGGGCTGCCACGTTCCGTGTGGGACAAGGAGCCGGACGTGTGCCTTTTCGGAATCAGGCTCTACCGAGGACGAGAGCCATGAGATGTTCCTCCTCTGGGCAAGCCCGGGTCCCAGATCCTGTTGTGCCTGTGAATAGGCTGCAGAGGGACGGTGAAGACCAGCAACAGCTTTCAGGGCTGCCACCTTCCGTGTGGGACAAGGAGCCGGACGTGTGCCTTTTCGGAATCAGGCTCTGCCGAGGAAGAGATACATTAGATGTTCCTCCTCTGGGCATGCCCAGGTCCCGAATCCTGTTGTGCCTGTGAATAGGCTGCAGTGGGACGGTGAAGACCAGCAACAGCTTTCAGGGCTGCCACCTTCCGTGTGGGACAAGGAGCCGGACGTGTGCCTTTTCGGAATCAGGCTCTGCCGAGGACGAGAGCCATGAGATGTTCCTCCTCTGGGCAAGCCCGGGTCCCAGATCCTGTTGTACCTGTGAATAGGCTGCAGGGGGACGGTGAAGACCAGCAACAGCTTTCAGGGCTGCCACCTTCCGTGTGGGACAAGGAGCCGGACGTGTGCCTTTTCGGAATCAGGCTCTGCCGAGGACGAGATCCATGAGATGTTCCTCCTCTGGGCATGCCCGGGTCCCAGATTGTGTTGTGCCTGTGAATAGGCTGCAGGGGGACGGTGAAGACCAGCAACATCTTTCAGGGCTGCCACCTTCCGTGTGGGACAAGGAGCCGGACGTGTGCCTTTTCGGAATCAGGCTCTGCCGAGGACGAGAGCCATGAGATGTTCCTCCTCTGGGCAAGCCCAGGTCCCAGATCCTGTTGTGCCTGTGAATAGGCTGCAGGGGGACGGTGAAGACCAGCAACAGCTTTCAGGGCTGCCACCTTCCGTGTGGGACAAGGAGCCGGACGTGTGCCTTTACGGAATCAGGCTCTGCCGAGGACGAGAGCCATGAGATGTTCCTCCTCTGGGCATGCCCGGGTCCCAGATCCTGTTGTACCTGTGAATAGGCTGCAGGGGGACGGTGAAGACCAGCAACAGCTTTCAGGGCTGCCACCTTCCGTGTGGGACAAGGAGCCGGACGTGTGCCTTTTCGGAATCAGGCTCTGCCGAGGACGAGAGCCATGAGATGTTCCTCTTCTGGGCATGCCCGGGTCCTGAATACTGTTGTGCCTCTGAATAGGCTGCAGGGGGACGGTGAAGACCAGCAACAGCTTTCAGGGCTGCCACCTTCCGTGTGGGACAAGGAGCCGGACGTGTGCCTTTTCGGAATCAGGCTCTGCCGAGGACGAGATCCATGAGATGTTCCTCCTCTGGGCATGCCCGGGTCCCAGATCCTGTTGTGCTTGTGAATAGGCTGCAGGGGGACGGTGAAGACCAGCAACAGCTTTCAGGGCTGCCACCTTCTGTGTGGGACAAGGAGGCGGACGTGTTCCTTTTCGGAATCAGGCTCTGCCGAGGACGAGAGCCATGAGATGTTCCTCCTCTGGGCAAGCCCGGGTCCCAGATCCTGTTGTACCTGTGAATAGGCTTCAGGGGGACGGTGAAGACCAGCAACAGCTTTCAGGGCTGCCACCGTCCGTGTGGGACAAGGAGCCGGACGTGTGCCTTTTCGGAATCAGGCTCTGCCGAGGACGAGAGCCATGAGATGTTCCTCCTCTCAGCAAGCCCGGGTCCCAGATCCTGTTGTACCTGTGAATAGGCTGCAGGGGGACGGTGAAGACCAGCAACAGCTTTCAGGGCTGCCACCTTCCGTGTGGGACAAGGAGCCGGACGTGTGCCTTTTCGGAATCAGGCTCTGCCGAGGACGAGATCCATGAGATGTTCCTCCTTGGGCATGCCCGGGTCCCAGATCCTGTTGTGCTTGTGAATAGGCTGCAGGGGGACGGTGAAGACCAGCAACAGCTTTCAGGGCTGCCACCTTCTGTGTGGGACAAGGAGGCGGATGTGTTCCTTTTCGGAATCAGGCTCTGCCGAGGACGAGAGCCATGAGATGTTCCTCCTCTGGGCAAGCCCGGGTCCCAGATCCTGTTGTACCTGTGAATAGGCTGCAGGGGGACGGTGAAGACCAGCAACAGCTTTCAGGGCTGCCACCGTCCGTGTGGGACAAGGAGCCGGACGTGTGCCTTTTCGGAATCAGGCTCTGCCGAGGACGAGAGCCATGAGATGTTCCTCCTCTCAGCAAGCCCGGGTCCCAGATCCTGTTGTACCTGTGAATAGGCTGCAGGGGGACGGTAAAAAACAGCAACAGCTTTCAGGGCTGCCACCTTCCGTGTGGGACAAGGAGCCGGACGTGTGCCTTTTCGGAATCAGGCTCTGCCGAGGACGAGAGCCATGAGATGTTCCTCCTCTGGGCAAGCCCAGTTCCCAGATCCTGTTGTGCCTGTGAATAGGCTGCAGGGGGACGGTGAAGACCAGCAACAGCTTTCAGGGCTGCCACCTTCCGTGTGGGACAAGGAGCCGGACGTGTGCCTTTTCGGAATCAGGCTCTGCCGAGGACGAGAGCCATGAGATCTTCCTCCTCTCAGCAAGCCCGGGTCCCAGATCCTGTTGTGCCTGTGAATAGGCTGCAGGGGGACGGTGAAGACCAGCAACAGCTTTCAGGGCTGCCACCTTCCGTGTGGGACAAGGAGCCGGACGTGTGCCTTTTCGGAATCAGGCTCTGCCGAGGACGAGAGCCATGAGATGTTCCTCCTCTCAGCAAGCCCGGGTCCCAGATCCTGTTGTACCTGTGAATAGGCTTCAGGGGGACGGTGAAGACCAGCAACAGCTTTCAGGGCTGCCACCTTCCGTGTGGGACAAGGAGCCGGACGTGTGCCTTTTCAGAATCAGGCTCTGCCGAGGACGAGAGCCATGAGATGTTCCTTCTCTGGGCATGCCCGGGTCCTGAATCCTGTTGTGCCTCTGAATAGGCTTCAGGGGGACGGTAAAGACCAGCAACAGCTTTCAGGGCTGCCACCTTCCGTGTGGGACAAGGAGCCGGACGTGTGCCTTTTCGGAATCAGGCTCTGCCGAGGACGAGAACCATGAGATGTTCCTCCTCTGGGCATGCCCGGGTCCCAGATCCTGTTGTACCTGTGAATAGGCTGCAGGGGGACGGTGAAGACCAGCAACAGCTTTCAGGGCTGCCACCTTCCGTGTGGGACAAGGAGCCGGACGTGTGCCTTTTCGGAATCAGGCTCTGCCGAGGACGAGAGCCATGAGATGTTCCTCTTCTGGGCATGCCCGGGTCCTGAATACTGTTGTGCCTCTGAATAGGCTTCAGGGGGACGGTAAAGACCAGCAACAGCTTTCAGGGCTGCCACCTTCCGTGTGGGACAAGGAGCCGGACGTGTGCCTTTTCGGAATCAGGCTCTGCCGAGGACGAGAGCCATGAGATGTTCCTCCTCTGGGCATGCCCGGGTCCCAGATCCTGTTGTACCTGTGAATAGGCTGCAGGGGGACGGTGAAGACCAGCAACAGCTTTCAGGGCTGCCACCTTCCGTGTGGGACAAGGAGCCGGACGTGTGCCTTTTCGGAATCAGGCTCTGCCGAGGACGAGAGCCATGAGATGTTCCTCCTCTCAGCAAGCCCGGGTCCCAGATCCTGTTGTACCTGTGAATAGGCTGCAGGGGGACGGTGAAGACCAGCAACAGCTTTCAGGGCTGCCACCTTCCGTGTGGGACAAGGAGCCGGACGTGTGCCTTTTCGGAATCAGGCTCTGCCGAGGACGAGAGCCATGAGATGTTCCTCCTCTGGGCAAGCCCGGGTCCCAGATCCTGTTGTACCTGTGAATAGGCTGCAGGGGGACGGTGAAGACCAGCAACAGCTTTCAGGGCTGCCACCTTCCGTGTGGGACAAGGAGCCGGACGTGTGCCTTTTCGGAATCAGGCTCTGCCGAGGACGAGATCCATGAGATGTTCCTCCTCTGGGCATGCCCGGGTCCCAGATTGTGTTGTGCCTGTGAATAGGCTGCAGGGGGACGGTGAAGACCAGCAACATCTTTCAGGGCTGCCACCTTCCGTGTGGGACAAGGAGCCGGACGTGTGCCTTTTCGGAATCAGGCTCTGCCGAGGACGAGAGCCATGAGATGTTCCTCCTCTGGGCAAGCCCAGGTCCCAGATCCTGTTGTGCCTGTGAATAGGCTGCAGGGGGACGGTGAAGACCAGCAACAGCTTTCAGGGCTGCCACCTTCCGTGTGGGACAAATAGCCGGACGTGTGCCTTTACGGAATCAGGCTCTGCCGAGGACGAGAGCCATGAGATGTTCCTCCTCTGGGCATGCCCGGGTCCCAGATCCTGTTGTACCTGTGAATAGGCTGCAGGGGGACGGTGAAGACCAGCAACAGCTTTCAGGGCTGCCACCTTCCGTGTGGGACAAGGAGCCGGACGTGTGCCTTTTCGGAATCAGGCTCTGCCGAGGACGAGAGCCATGAGATGTTCCTCTTCTGGGCATGCCCGGGTCCTGAATACTGTTGTGCCTCTGAATAGGCTGCAGGGGGACGGTGAAGACCAGCAACAGCTTTCAGGGCTGCCACCTTCCGTGTGGGACAAGGAGCCGGACGTGTGCCTTTTCGGAATCAGGCTCTGCCGAGGACGAGATCCATGAGATGTTCCTCCTCTGGGCATGCCCGGGTCCCAGATCCTGTTGTGCTTGTGAATAGGCTGCAGGGGGACGGTGAAGACCAGCAACAGCTTTCAGGGCTGCCACCTTCTGTGTGGGACAAGGAGGCGGACGTGTTCCTTTTCGGAATCAGGCTCTGCCGAGGACGAGAGCCATGAGATGTTCCTCCTCTGGGCAAGCCCGGGTCCCAGATCCTGTTGTACCTGTGAATAGGCTTCAGGGGGACGGTGAAGACCAGCAACAGCTTTCAGGGCTGCCACCGTCCGTGTGGGACAAGGAGCCGGACGTGTGCCTTTTCGGAATCAGGCTCTGCCGAGGACGAGAGCCATGAGATGTTCCTCCTCTCAGCAAGCCCGGGTCCCAGATCCTGTTGTACCTGTGAATAGGCTGCAGGGGGACGGTGAAGACCAGCAACAGCTTTCAGGGCTGCCACCTTCCGTGTGGGACAAGGAGCCGGACGTGTGCCTTTTCGGAATCAGGCTCTGCCGAGGACGAGATCCATGAGATGTTCCTCCTTGGGCATGCCCGGGTCCCAGATCCTGTTGTGCTTGTGAATAGGCTGCAGGGGGACGGTGAAGACCAGCAACAGCTTTCAGGGCTGCCACCTTCTGTGTGGGACAAGGAGGCGGATGTGTTCCTTTTCGGAATCAGGCTCTGCCGAGGACGAGAGCCATGAGATGTTCCTCCTCTGGGCATGCCCGGGTCCCAGATCCTGTTGTACCTGTGAATAGGCTGCAGGGGGACGGTGAAGACCAGCAACAGCTTTCAGGGCTGCCACCGTCCGTGTGGGACAAGGAGCCGGACGTGTGCCTTTTCGGAATCAGGCTCTGCCGAGGACGAGAGCCATGAGATGTTCCTCCTCTCAGCAAGCCCGGGTCCCAGATCCTGTTGTACCTGTGAATAGGCTGCAGGGGGACGGTAAAAAACAGCAACAGCTTTCAGGGCTGCCACCTTCCGTGTGGGACAAGGAGCCGGACGTGTGCCTTTTCGGAATCAGGCTCTGCCGAGGACGAGAGCCATGAGATGTTCCTCCTCTGGGCAAGCCCAGTTCCCAGATCCTGTTGTGCCTGTGAATAGGCTGCAGGGGGACGGTGAAGACCAGCAACAGCTTTCAGGGCTGCCACCTTCCGTGTGGGACAAGGAGCCGGACGTGTGCCTTTTCGGAATCAGGCTCTGCCGAGGACGAGAGCCATGAGATCTTCCTCCTCTCAGCAAGCCCGGGTCCCAGATCCTGTTGTGCCTGTGAATAGGCTGCAGGGGGACGGTGAAGACCAGCAACAGCTTTCAGGGCTGCCACCTTCCGTGTGGGACAAGGAGCCGGACGTGTGCCTTTTCGGAATCAGGCTCTGCCGAGGACGAGAGCCATGAGATGTTCCTCCTCTCAGCAAGCCCGGGTCCCAGATCCTGTTGTACCTGTGAATAGGCTTCAGGGGGACGGTGAAGACCAGCAACAGCTTTCAGGGCTGCCACCTTCCGTGTGGGACAAGGAGCCGGACGTGTGCCTTTTCGGAATCAGGCTCTGCCGAGGACGAGAGCCATGAGATGTTCCTACTCTGGGCATGCCCGGGTCCTGAATCCTGTTGTGCCTCTGAATAGGCTTCAGGGGGACGGTAAAGACCAGCAACAGCTTTCAGGGCTGCCACCTTCCGTGTGGGACAAGGAGCCGGACGTGTGCCTTTTCGGAATCAGGCTCTGCCGAGGACGAGAACCATGAGATGTTCCTCCTCTGGGCATGCCCGGGTCCCAGATCCTGTTGTACCTGTGAATAGGCTGCAGGGGGACGGTGAAGACCAGCAACAGCTTTCAGGGCTGCCACCTTCCGTGTGGGACAAGGAGCCGGACGTGTGCCTTTTCGGAATCAGGCTCTGCCGAGGACGAGAGCCATGAGATGTTCCTCCTCTCAGCAAGCCCGGGTCCCAGATCCTGTTGTACCTGTGAATAGGCTGCAGGGGGACGGTGAAGACCAGCAACAGCTTTCAGGGCTGCCACCTTCCGTGTGGGACAAGGAGCCGGACGTGTGCCTTTTCGGAATCAGGCTCTGCCGAGGACGAGATCCATGAGATGTTCCTCCTTGGGCATGCCCGGGTCCCAGATCCTGTTGTGCTTGTGAATAGGCTGCAGGGGGACGGTGAAGACCAGCAACAGCTTTCAGGGCTGCCACCTTCTGTGTGGGACAAGGAGGCGGATGTGTTCCTTTTCGGAATCAGGCTCTGCCGAGGACGAGAGCCATGAGATGTTCCTCCTCTGGGCAAGCCCGGGTCCCAGATCCTGTTGTACCTGTGAATAGGCTTCAGGGGGACGGTGAAGACCAGCAACAGCTTTCAGGGCTGCCACCGTCCGTGTGGGACAAGGAGCCGGACGTGTGCCTTTTCGGAATCAGGCTCTGCCGAGGACGAGAGCCATGAGATGTTCCTCCTCTCAGCAAGCCCGGGTCCCAGATCCTGTTGTACCTGTGAATAGGCTGCAGGGGGACGGTAAAAAACAGCAACAGCTTTCAGGGCTGCCACCTTCCGTGTGGGACAAGGAGCCGGACGTGTGCCTTTTCGGAATCAGGCTCTGCCGAGGACGAGAGCCATGAGATGTTCCTCCTCTGGGCAAGCCCAGGTCCCAGATCCTGTTGTGCCTGTGAATAGGCTGCAGGGGGACGGTGAAGACCAGCAACAGCTTTCAGGGCTGCCACCTTCCGTGTGGGACAAGGAGCCGGACGTGTGCCTTTTCGGAATCAGGCTCTGCCGAGGACGAGAGCCATGAGATCTTCCTCCTCTCAGCAAGCCCGGGTCCCAGATCCTGTTGTGCCTGTGAATAGGCTGCAGGGGGACGGTGAAGACCAGCAACAGCTTTCAGGGCTGCCACCTTCCGTGTGGGACAAGGAGCCGGACGTGTGCCTTTTCGGAATCAGGCTCTGCCGAGGACGAGAGCCATGAGATGTTCCTCCTCTCAGCAAGCCCGGGTCCCAGATCCTGTTGTACCTGTGAATAGGCTTCAGGGGGACGGTGAAGACCAGCAACAGCTTTCAGGGCTGCCACCTTCCGTGTGGGACAAGGAGCCGGACGTGTGCCTTTTCAGAATCAGGCTCTGCCGAGGACGAGAGCCATGAGATGTTCCTTCTCTGGGCATGCCCGGGTCCTGAATCCTGTTGTGCCTCTGAATAGGCTTCAGGGGGACGGTAAAGAGCAGCAACAGCTTTCAGGGCTGCCACCTTCCGTGTGGGACAAGGAGCCGGACGTGTGCCTTTTCGGAATCAGGCTCTGCCGAGGACGAGATCCATGAGATGTTCCTCCTCTGGGCATGCCCGGGTCCCAGATCCTGTTGTGCCTGTGAATAGGCTGCAGGGGGACGGTGAAGACCAGCAACAACTTTCAGGGCTGCCACGTTCCGTGTGGGACAAGGAGACGGACGTGTGCCTTTTCGGAATCAGGCTCTGCCGAGGACGAGAGCCATGAGATGTTCCTCCTCTGGGCAAGCCCGGGTCCCAGATCCTGTTGTACCTGTGAATAGGTTTCAGGGGGACGGTGAAGACCAGCAACAGCTTTCAGGGCTGCCACCTTCCGTGTGGGACAAGGAGTCGTACGTGTGCCTTTTCGGAATCAGGCTCTGCCGAGGACGAGAGCCATGAGATGTTCCTCCTCTGGGCAAGCCCGGGTCCCAGATCCTGTTGTACCTGTGAATAGGTTTCAGGGGGACGGTGAAGACCAGCAACAGCTTTCAGGGCTGCCACCTTCCGTGTGGGACAAGGAGCCGGACGTGTGCCTTTTCAGAATCAGGCTCTGCCGAGGACGAGAGCCATGAGATGTTCCTTCTCTGGGCATGCCCGGGTCCTGAATCCTGTTGTGCCTCTGAATAGGCTTCAGGGGGACGGTAAAGACCAGCAACAGCTTTCAGGGCTGCCACCTTCCGTGTGGGACAAGGAGGCGGACGTGTTCCTTTTCGGAATCAGGCTCTGCCGAGGACGAGAGCCATGAGATGTTCCTCCTCTGGGCAAGCCCAGGTCCCAGATCCTGTTGTGCCTGTGAATAGGCTGCAGGGGGACGGTGAAGACCAGCAACAACTTTCAGGGCTGCCACGTTCCGTGTGGGACAAGGAGACGGACGTGTGCCTTTTCAGAATCAGGCTCTGCCGAGGACGAGAGCCATGAAATGTTCCTCCTCTCAGCAAGCCCGGGTCCCAGATCCTGTTGTGCCTGTGAATAGGCTGCAGGGGGACGGTGAAGACCAGCAACAGCTTTCAGGGCTGCCACCTTCCGTGTGGGACAAGGAGCCGGACGTGTGCCTTTTCGTAATCAGGCTCTGCCGAGGACGAGAGCCATGAGATGTTCCTCCTCTCAGCAAGCCCGGGTCCCAGATCCTGTTGTACCTGTGAATAGGCTTCAGGGGGACGGTGAAGACCAGCAACAGCTTTCAGGGCTGCCACCTTCCGTGTGGGACAAGGAGCCGGACGTGTGCCTTTTCAGAATCAGGCTCTGCCGAGGACGAGAGCCATGAGATGTTCCTTCTCTGGGCATGCCCGGGTCCTGAATCCTGTTGTGCCTCTGAATAGGCTTCAGGGGGACGGTAAAGACCAGCAACAGCTTTCAGGGCTGCCACCTTCCGTGTGGGACAAGGAGCCGGACGTGTGCCTTTTCGGAATCAGGCTCTGCCGAGGACGAGAGCCATGAGATGTTCCTCCTCTGGGCAAGACCAGGTCCCAGATCCTGTTGTGCCTGTGAATAGGCTGCAGGGGGACGGTGAAGACCAGCAACAGCTTTCAGGGCTGCCACCTTCCGTGTGGGACAAGGAGCCGGACATGTGCCTTTTCGGAATCAGGCTCTGCCGAGGACGAGAGCCATGAGATGTTCCTCCTCTGGGCAAGCCCAGGTCCCAGATCCTGTTGTGCCTGTGAATAGGCTGCAGGGGGACGGTGAAGACCAGCAACAACTTTCAGGGCTGCCACGTTCCGTGTGGGACAAGGAGACGGACGTGTGCCTTTTCGGAATCAGGCTCTGCCGAGGACGAGAGCCATGAGATGTTCCTCCTCTTGGCACGCCCGGGTCCCAGATCCTGTTGTGCCTGTGAATAGGCTGCAGGGGGACGGTGAAGACCAGCAACAGCTTTCAGGGCTGCCACGTTCCGTGTGGGACAAGGAGACGGACGTGTGCCTTTTCGGAATCAGGCTCTGCCGAGGACGAGAGCCATGAGATGTTCCTCCTCTGGGCAAGCCCGGGTCCCAGATCCTGTTGTACCTGTGAATAGGTTTCAGGGGGACGGTGAAGACCAGCAACAGCTTTCAGGGCTGCCACCTTCCGTGTGGGACAAGGAGCCGGACGTGTGCCTTTTCGGAATCAGGCTCTGCCGAGGACGAGAGCCATGAGATGTTCCTCCTCTCAGCAAGCACGGGTCCCAGATCCTGTTGTACCTGTGAATAGGCTGCAGGGGGACGGTGAAGACCAGCAACAGCTTTCAGGGCTGCCACCTTCCGTGTGGGACAAGGAGCCGGACGTGTACCTTTTCGGAATCAGGCTCTGCCGAGGACGAGATCCATGATATGTTCCTTCTCTGGGCATGCCTGCGTCCTGAATCCTATTGTGCCTGTGAATAGGCTGCAGGGGGACGGTGAAGACCAGCAACAGCTTTCAGGGCTGCCACCTTCCGTGTGGGACAAGGAGCCGGACGTGTGCCTTTTCGGAATCAGGCTCTGCCGAGGACGAGAGCCATGAGATGTTCCTCCTCTGGGCAAGCCCGGGTCCCAGATCCTGTTGTACCTGTGAATAGGCTTCAGGGGGACGGTGAAGACCAGCAACATCTTTCAGGGCTGCCACCTTCCGTGTGGGACAAGGAGCCGGACGTGTGCCTTTTCGGAATCAGGCTCTGCCGAGGACGAGAGCCATGAGATGTTCCTCCTCTCAGCAAGCCCGGGTCCCAGATCCTGTTGTGCCTCTGAATAGGCTGCAGGGGGACGGTGAAGACCAGCAACAGCTTTCAGGGCTGCCACCTTCCGTGTGGGACAAGGAGCCGGACGTGTGCCTTTTCGGAATCAGGCTCTGCCGAGGACGAGAGCCATGAGATGTTCCTCCTCTGGGCAAGCCCAGGTCCCAGATCCTGTTGTACCTGTGAATAGGCTTCAGGGGGACGGTGAAGACCAGCAACAGCTTTCAGGGCTGCCACCTTCCGTGTGGGACAAGGAGCCGGACGTGTGCCTTTTCAGAATCAGGCTCTGCCGAGGACGAGAGCCATGAGATGTTCCTTCTCTGGGCAAGCCCGGGTCCTGAATCCTGTTGTGCCTCTGAATAGGCTTCAGGGGGACGGTAAAGACCAGCAACAGCTTTCAGGGCTGCCACCTTCCGTGTGGGACAAGGAGCCGGACATGTGCCTTTTCGGAATCAGGCTTTGCCTAGGACGAGAGCCATGAGATGTTCCTCCTCTGGGCAAGCCCAGGTCCCAGATCCTGTTGTGCCTGTGAATAGGCTGCAGGGGGACGGTGAAGACCAGCAACAACTTTCAGGGCTGCCACGTTCCGTGTGGGACAAGGAGACGGACGTGTGCCTTTTCGGAATCAGGCTCTGCCGAGGACGAGAGCCATGAGATGTTCCTCCTCTCAGCAAGCCCGGGTCCCAGATCCTGTTGTGCCTGTGAATAGGCTGCAGGGGGACGGTGAAGACCAGCAACAGCTTTCAGGGCTGCCACCTTCCGTGTGGGACAAGGAGCCGGACGTGTGCCTTTTCGGAATCAGGCTCTGCCGAGGACGAGAGCCATGAGATGTTCCTCCTCTGGGCAAGCCCGGGTCCCAGATCCTGTTGTACCTGTGAATAGGCTTCAGGGGGACGGTGAAGACCAGCAACAGCTTTCAGGGCTGCCACCTTCCGTGTGGGACAAGGAGCCGGACGTGTGCCTTTTCAGAATCAGGCTCTGCCGAGGACGAGAGCCATGAGATGTTCCTTCTCTGGGCATGCCCGGGTCCTGAATCCTGTTGTGCCTCTGAATAGGCTTCAGGGGGACGGTAAAGACCAGCAACAGCTCTCAGGGCTGCCACCTTCCGTGTGGGACAAGGAGCCGGACGTGTGCCTTTTCGGAATCAGGCTCTGCCGAGGACGAGATCCATGAGATGTTCCTCCTCTGGGCATGCCCGGGTCCCAGATCCTGTTGTGCCTGTGAATAGGCTGCAGGGGGATGGTGAAGACCAGCAACAGCTTTCAGGGCTGCCACCTTCCGTGTGGGACAAGGAGCCGGACATGTGCCTTTTCGGAATCAGGCTCTGCCGAGGACGAGAGCCATGAGATGTTCCTCCTCTGGGCAAGCCCAGGTCCCAGATCCTGTTGTGCCTGTGAATAGGCTGCAGGGGGACGGTGAAGACCAGCAACAACTTTCAGGGCTGCCACGTTCCGTGTGGGACAAGGAGACGGACGTGTGCCTTTTCGGAATCAGGCTCTGCCGAGGACGAGAGCCATGAGATGTTCCTCCTCTGGGCAAGCCCGGGTCCCAGATTCTGTTGTACCTATGAATAGGCTGCAGGGGGACGGTGAAGACCAGCAACAGCTTTCAGGGCTGCCACCTTCCGTGTGGGACAAGGAGCCGGACGTGTGCCTTTTCGGAATCAGGCTCTGCCGAGGACGAGAGCCATGAGATGTTCCTCCTCTGGGCAAGCCCGGGTCCCAGATCCTGTTGTACCTGTGAATAGGTTTCAGGGGGACGGTGAAGACCAGCAACAGCTTTCAGGGCTGCCACCTTCCGTGTGGGACAAGGAGCCGGACGTGTGCCTTTTCGGAATCAGGCTCTGCCGAGGACGAGAGCCATGAGATGTTCCTCCTCTGGGCAAGCCCGGCTCCCAGATCCTGTTGTACCTGTGAATAGGTTTCAGGGGGACGGTGAAGACCAGCAACAGCTTTCAGGGCTGCCACCTTCCGTGTGGGACAAGGAGCCGGACGTGTGCCTTTTCGGAATCAGGCTCTGCCGAGGACGAGAGCCATGAGATGTTCCTCCTCTGGGCATGCCCGGGTCCTGAATACTGTTGTGCCTCTGAATAGGCTGCAGGGGGACGGTGAAGACCAGCAACAGCTTTCAGGGCTGCCACCTTCCGTGTGGGACAAGGAGCCGGACGTGTGCCTTTTCGGAATCAGGCTCTGCCGAGGACGAGATCCATGAGATGTTCCTCATCTGGGCATGCCCGGGTCCCAGATCCTGTTGTGCTTGTGAATAGTCTGCAGTGGAACGGTGAAGACCAGCAACAGCTTTCAGGGCTGCCACCTTCTGTGTGGGAAAAGGAGGCGGACGTGTTCCTTTTCGGAATCAGGCTCTGCCGAGGACGAGAGCCATGAGATGTTCCTCCTCTGGGGAAGCCCGGGTCCCAGATCCTGTTGTACCTGTGAATAGGCTGCAGGGGGACGGTGAAGACCAGCAACAGCTTTCAGGGCTGCCACCTTCCGTGTGGGACAAGGAGCCGGACGTGTGCCTTTTCAGAATCAGGCTCTGCCGAGGACGAGAGCCATGAGATGTTCCTTCTCTGGGCATGCCCGGGTCCTGAATCCTGTTGTGCCTCTGAATAGGCTTCAGGGGGACGGTAAAGACCAGCAACAGCTCTCAGGGCTGCCACCTTCCGTGTGGGACAAGGAGCCGGACGTGTGCCTTTTCGGAATCAGGCTCTGCCGAGGACGAGATCCATGAGATGTTCCTCCTCTGGGCATGCCCGGGTCCCAGATCCTGTTGTGCCTGTGAATAGGCTGCAGGGGGATGGTGAAGACCAGCAACAACTTTCAGGGCTGCCACCTTCCGTGTGGGACAAGGAGCCGGACATGTGCCTTTTCGGAATCAGGCTCTGCCGAGGACGAGAGCCATGAGATGTTCCTCCTCTGGGCAAGCCCAGGTCCCAGATCCTGTTGTGCCTGTGAATAGGCTGCAGGGGGACCGTGAAGACCAGCAACAACTTTCAGGGCTGCCACGTTCCGTGTGGGACAAGGAGACGGACGTGTGCCTTTTCGGAATCAGGCTCTGCCGAGGACGAGAGCCATGAGATGTTCCTCCTCTGGGCAAGCCCGGGTCCCAGATTCTGTTGTACCTATGAATAGGCTGCAGGGGGACGGTGAAGACCAGCAACAGCTTTCAGGGCTGCCACCTTCCGTGTGGGACAAGGAGCCGGACGTGTGCCTTTTCGGAATCAGGCTCTGCCGAGGACGAGAGCCATGAGATGTTCCTCCTCTTGGCACGCCCGGGTCCCAGATCCTGTTGTGCCTGTGAATAGGCTGCAGGGGGACGGTGAAGACCAGCAACAGCTTTCAGGGCTGCCACCTTCCGTGTGGGCCAAGGAGTCGTACGAGTGCCTTTTCGGAATCAGGGTCTGCCGAGGACGAGAGCCATGAGATGTTCCTCCTCTGGGCAAGCCCGGGTCCCAGATCCTGTTGTACCTGTGAATAGGTTTCAGGGGGACGGTGAAGACCAGCAACAGCTTTCAGGGCTGCCACCTTCCGTGTGGGACAAGGAGCCGGACGTGTGCCTTTTCGGAATCAGGCTCTGCCGAGGACGAGAGCCATGAGATGTTCCTCCTCTGGGCAAGCCCGGCTCCCAGATCCTGTTGTACCTGTGAATAGGTTTCAGGGGGACGGTGAAGACCAGCAACAGCTTTCAGGGCTGCCACCTTCCGTGTGGGACAAGGAGCCGGACGTGTGCCTTTTCGGAATCAGGCTCTGCCGAGGACGAGAGCCATGAGATGTTCCTCCTCTGGGCATGCCCGGGTCCTGAATACTGTTGTGCCTCTGAATAGGCTGCAGGGGGACGGTGAAGACCAGCAACAGCTTTCAGGGCTGCCACCTTCCGTGTGGGACAAGGAGCCGGACGTGTGCCTTTTCGGAATCAGGCTCTGCCGAGGACGAGATCCATGAGATGTTCCTCCTCTGGGCATGCCCGGGTCACAGATCCTGTTGTGCTTGTGAATAGTCTGCAGTGGAACGGTGAAGACCAGCAACAGCTTTCAGGGCTGCCACCTTCTGTGTGGGACAAGGAGGCGGACGTGTTCCTTTTCGGAATCAGGCTCTGCCGCGGACGAGAGCCATGAGATGTTCCTCCTCTGGGGAAGCCCGGGTCCCAGATCCTGTTGTGCCTGTGAATAGGCTGCAGGGGGACGGTGAAGACCAGCAACAGCTTTCAGGGCTGCCACCTTCCGTGTGGGACAAGGAGCCGGACGTGTGCCTTTTCGGAATCAGGCTCTGCCGAGGACGAGAGCCATGAGATGTTCCTCCTCTCAGCAAGCCCGGGTCCCAGATCCTGTTGTACCTGTGAATAGGCTGCAGGGGGACGGTAAAAACCAGCAACAGCTTTCAGGGCTGCCACCTTCCGTGTGGGACAAGGAGCCGGACGTGTGCCTTGTCGGAATCAGGCTCTGCCGAGGACGAGAGCCATGAGATGTTCCTCCTCTTGGCACGCCCGGGTCCCAGATCCTGTTGTACCTGTGAATAGGCTGCAGGGGGACGGTGAAGACCAGCAACAGCTTTCAGGGCTGCCACCTTCCGTGTGGGACAAGGAGCCGGACGTGTGCCTTTTCGGAATCAGGCTCTGCCGAGGACGAGAGCCATGAGATGTTCCTCCTCTGGGCATGCCCGGGTCCTGAATACTGTTGTGCCTCTGAATAGGCTGCAGGGGGACGGTGAAGACCAGCAACAGCTTTCAGGGCTGCCACCTTCCGTGTGGGACAAGGAGCCGGACGTGTGCCTTTTCGGAATCAGGCTCTGCCGAGGACGAGATCCATGAGATGTTCCTCATCTGGGCATGCCCGGGTCACAGATCCTGTTGTGCTTGTGAATAGTCTGCAGTGGAACGGTGAAGACCAGCAACAGCTTTCAGGGCTGCCACCTTCTGTGTGGGACAAGGAGCCGGACGTGTTCCTTTTCGGAATCAGGCTCTGCCGCGGACGAGAGCCATGAGATGTTCCTCCTCTGGGGAAGCCCGGGTCCCAGATCCTGTTGTGCCTGTGAATAGGCTGCAGGGGGACGGTGAAGACCAGCAACAGCTTTCAGGGCTGCCACCTTCCGTGTGGGACAAGGAGCCGGACGTGTGCCTTTTCGGAATCAGGCTCTGCCGAGGACGAGAGCCATGAGATGTTCCTCCTCTCAGCAAGCCCGGGTCCCAGATCCTGTTGTACCTGTGAATAGGCTGCAGGGGGACGGTAAAAACCAGCAACAGCTTTCAGGGCTGCCACCTTCCGTGTGGGACAAGGAGCCGGACGTGTGCCTTTTCGGAATCAGGCTCTGCCGAGGACGAGAGCCATGAGATGTTCCTCCTCTTGGCACGCCCGGGTCCCAGATCCTGTTGTACCTGTGAATAGGCTGAAGGGGGACGGTGAAGACCAGCAACAGCTTTCAGGGCTGCCACCTTCCGTGTGGGACAAGGAGCCGGACGTGTGCCTTTACGGAATCAGGCTCTGCCGAGGACGAGAGCCATGAGATGTTCCTCCTCTGGGCACGCCCGGGTCCCAGATCCTGTTGTACCTGTGAATAGGCTGCAGGGGGACGGTGAAGACCAGCAACAGCTTTCAGGGCTGCCACCTTCCGTGTGGGACAAGGAGCCGGACGTGTGCCTTTTCGGAATCAGGCTCTGCCGAGGACGAGAGCCATGAGATGTTCCTCTTCTGTGCATGCCCGGGTCCTGAATACTGTTGTGCCTCTGAATAGGCTGCAGGGGGACGGTGAAGACCAGCAACAGCTTTCAGGGCTGCCACCTTCCGTGTGGGACAAGGAGCCGGACGTGTGCCTTTTCGGAATCAGGCTCTGCCGAGGACGAGATCCATGAGATGTTCCTCCTCTGGGCATGCCCGGGTCCCAGATCCTGTTGTGCTTGTGAATAGGCTGCAGGGGGACGGTGAAGACCAGCAACAGCTTTCAGGGCTGCCACCTTCTGTGTGGGACAAGGAGGCGGACGTGTTCCTTTTCGGAATCAGGCTCTGCCGAGGACGAGAGCCATGAGATGTTCCTCCTCTGGGCAAGCCCGGGTCCCAGATCCTGTTGTACCTGTGAATAGGCTTCAGGGGGACGGTGAAGACCAGCAACAGCTTTCAGGGCTGCCACCTTCCGTGTGGGACAAGGAGCCGGACGTGTGCCTTTTCGGAATCAGGCTCTGCCGAGGACGAGAGCCATGAGATGTTCCTCCTCTGGGCAAGCCCAGGTCCCAGATCCTGTTGTGCCTGTGAATAGGCTGCAGGGGGACGGTGAAGACCAGCAACATCTTTCAGGGCTGCCACCTTCCGTGTGGGACAAGGAGCCGGACGTGTGCCTTTTCGGAATCAGGGTCTGCGAGGACGAGAGCCATGAGATGTTCCTCCTCTCAGCAAGCCCGGGTCCCAGATCCTGTTGTACCTGTGAATAGGCTGCAGGGGGACGGTGAAGACCAGCAACAGCTTTCAGGGCTGCCACCTTCCGTGTGGGACAAGGAGCCGGACGTGTGCCTTTTCAGAATCAGGCTCTGCCGAGGACGAGAGCCATGAGATGTTCCTTCTCTGGGCATGCCCGGGTCCTGAATCCTGTTGTGCCTGTGAATAGGCTTCAGGGGGACGGTGAAGACCAGCAACAGCTTTCAGGGCTGCCACCTTCCGTGTGGGACAAGGAGCCGGACGTGTGCCTTTTCGGAATCAGGCTCTGCCGAGGACGAGATCCATGAGATGTTCCTCCTCTGGGCAAGCCCGGGTCCCAGATCCTGTTGTACCTGTGAATAGGCTGCAGGGGGACGGTGAAGACCAGCAACAGCTTTCAGGGCTGCCACCTTCCGTGTGGGACAAGGAGCCGGACGTGTACCTTTTCGGAATCAGGCTCTGCCGAGGACGAGATCCATGATATGTTCCTTCTCTGGGCATGCCTGGGTCCCAGATCCTGTTGTGCCTGTGAATAGGCTGCAGGGGGACGGTGAAGACCAGCAACAGCTTTCAGGGCTGCCACCTTCCGTGTGGGACAAGGAGCCGGACGTGTGCCTTTACGGAATCAGGCTCTGCCGAGGACGAGAGCCATGAGATGTTCCTCCTCTGGGCACGCCCGGGTCCCAGATCCTGTTGTACCTGTGAATAGGCTGCAGGGGGACGGTGAAGACCAGCAACAGCTTTCAGGGCTGCCACCTTCCGTGTGGGACAAGGAGCCGGACGTGTGCCTTTTCGGAATCAGGCTCTGCCAAGGACGAGATCCATGAGATGTTCCTCCTCTGGGCATGCCCGGGTCCCAGATCCTGTTGTGCTTGTGAATAGGCTGCAGGGGGACGGTGAAGACCAGCAACAGCTTTCAGGGCTGCCACCATCTGTGTGGGACAAGGAGGCGGACGTGTTCCTTTTCGGAATCAGGCTCTGCCGAGGAGGAGAGCCATGAGATGTTCCTCCTCTGGGCAAGCCCGGGTCCCAGATCCTGTTGTACCTGTGAATAGGCTTCAGGGGGACGGTGAAGACCAGCAACAGCTTTCAGGGCTGCCACCTTCCGTGTGGGACAAGGAGCCGGACGTGTGCCTTTTCGGAATCAGGCTCTGCCGAGGACGAGAGCCATGAGATGTTCCTCCTCTCAGCAAGCCCGGGTCCCAGATCCTGTTGTACCTGTGAATAGGCTGCAGGGGGACGGTGAAGACCAGCAACAGCTTTCAGGGCTGCCACCTTCCGTGTGGGACAAGGAGCCGGACGTGTGCCTTTTCAGAATCAGGCTATGCCGAGGACGAGAGCCATGAGATGTTCCTTCTCTGGGCATGCCCGGGTCCTGAATCCTGTTGTGCCTCTGAATAGGCTTCAGGGGGACGGTAAAGACCAGCAACAGCTTTCAGGGCTGCCACCTTCCGTGTGGGACAAGGAGCCGGACGTGTGCCTTTTCGGAATCAGGCTCTGCCGAGGACGAGAGCCATGAGATGTTCCTCCTCTCAGCAAGCCCGGGTCCCAGATCCTGTTGTACCTGTGAATAGGCTTCAGGGGGACGGTGAAGACCAGCAACAGCTTTCAGGGCTGCCACCTTCCGTGTGGGACAAGGAGCCGGACGTGTGCCTTTTCGGAATCAGGCTCTGCCGAGGACGAGAGCCATGAGATGTTCCTCCTCTGGGCAAGCCCGGGTCCCAGATCCTGTTGTACCTGTGAATAGGCTGCAGGGGGACGGTAAAAAACAGCAACAGCTTTCAGGGCTGCCACCTTCCGTGTGGGACAAGGAGCCGGACGTGTGCCTTTTCGGAATCAGGCTCTGCCGAGGACGAGAGCCATGAGATGTTCCTCCTCTCAGCAAGCCCGGGTCCCAGATCCTGTTGTACCTGTGAATAGGCTTCAGGGGGACGGTGAAGACCAGCAACAGCTTTCAGGGCTGCCACCTTCCGTGTGGGACAAGGAGCCGGACGTGTGCCTTTTCAGAATCAGGCTCTGCCGAGGACGAGAGCCATGAGATGTTCCTTCTCTGGGCATGCCCGGGTCCTGAATCCTGTTGTGCCTCTGAATAGGCTTCAGGGGGACGGTAAAGACCAGCAACAGCTTTCAGGGCTGCCACCTTCCGTGTGGGACAAGGAGCCGGACGTGTGCCTTTTCGGAATCAGGCTCTGCCGAGGACGAGAGCCATGAGATGTTCCTCCTCTGGGCATGCCCGGGTCCCAGATCCTGTTGTACCTGTGAATAGGCTGCAGGGGGACGGTGAAGACCAGCAACAGCTTTCAGGGCTGCCACCTTCCGTGTGGGACAAGGAGCCGGACGTGTGCCTTTTCGGAATCAGGCTCTGCCGAGGACGAGAGCCATGAGATGTTCCTCTTCTGGGCATGCCCGGGTCCTGAATACTGTTGTGCCTCTGAATAGGCTGCAGGGGGACGGTGAAGACCAGCAACAGCTTTCAGGGCTGCCACCTTCCGTGTGGGACAAGGAGCCGGACGTGTGCCTTTTCGGAATCAGGCTCTGCCGAGGACGAGAGCCATGAGATGTTCCTCCTCTGGGCATGCCCGGGTCCCAGATCCTGTTGTGCTTGTGAATAGGCTGCAGGGGGACGGTGAAGACCAGCAACAGCTTTCAGGGCTGCCACCTTCTGTGTGGGACAAGGAGGCGGACGTGTTCCTTTTCGGAATCAGGCTCTGCCGAGGACGAGAGCCATGAGATGTTCCTCCTCTGGGCAAGCCCGGGTCCCAGATCCTGTTGTACCTGTGAATAGGCTTCAGGGGGACGGTGAAGACCAGCAACAGCTTTCAGGGCTGCCACCGTCCGTGTGGGACAAGGAGCCGGACGTGTGCCTTTTCGGAATCAGGCTCTGCCGAGGACGAGAGCCATGAGATGTTCCTCCTCTCAGCAAGCCCGGGTCCCAGATCCTGTTGTACCTGTGAATAGGCTGCAGGGGGACGGTGAAGACCAGCAACAGCTTTCAGGGCTGCCACCTTCCGTGTGGGACAAGGAGCCGGACGTGTGCCTTTTCGGAATCAGGCTCTGCCGAGGACGAGATCCATGAGATGTTCCTCCTTGGGCATGCCCGGGTCCCAGATCCTGTTGTGCTTGTGAATAGGCTGCAGGGGGACGGTGAAGACCAGCAACAGCTTTCAGGGCTGCCACCTTCCGTGTGGGACAAGGAGCCGGACGTGTGCCTTTTCGGAATCAGGCTCTGCCGAGGACGAGAGCCATGAGATGTTCCTTCTCTGGGCATGCCCGGGTCCTGAATCCTGTTGTACCTGTGAATAGGCTGAAGGGGGACGGTGAAGACCAGCAACAGCTTTCAGGGCTGCCACCTTCCGTGTGGGACAAGGAGCCGGACGTGTGCCTTTACGGAATCAGGCTCTGCCGAGGACGAGAGCCATGAGATGTTCCTCCTCTGGGCACGCCCGGGTCCCAGATCCTGTTGTACCTGTGAATAGGCTGCAGGGGGACGGTGAAGACCAGCAACAGCTTTCAGGGCTGCCACCTTCCGTGTGGGACAAGGAGCCGGACGTGTGCCTTTTCGGAATCAGGCTCTGCCGAGGACGAGAGCCATGAGATGTTCCTCTTCTGTGCATGCCCGGGTCCTGAATACTGTTGTGCCTCTGAATAGGCTGCAGGGGGACGGTGAAGACCAGCAACAGCTTTCAGGGCTGCCACCTTCCGTGTGGGACAAGGAGCCGGACGTGTGCCTTTTCGGAATCAGGCTCTGCCGAGGACGAGATCCATGAGATGTTCCTCCTCTGGGCATGCCCGGGTCCCAGATCCTGTTGTGCCTGTGAATAGGCTGCAGGGGGACGGTGAAGACCAGCAACAGCTTTCAGGGCTGCCACCTTCTGTGTGGGACAAGGAGGCGGACGTGTTCCTTTTCGGAATCAGGCTCTGCCGAGGACGAGAGCCATGAGATGTTCCTCCTCTGGGCAAGCCCGGGTCCCAGATCCTGTTGTACCTGTGAATAGGCTTCAGGGGGACGGTGAAGACCAGCAACAGCTTTCTGGGCTGCCACCTTCCGTGTGGGACAAGGAGCCGGACGTGTGCCTTTTCGGAATCAGGCTCTGCCGAGGACGAGAGCCATGAGATGTTCCTCCTCTGGGCAAGCCCAGGTCCCAGATCCTGTTGTGCCTGTGAATAGGCTGCAGGGGGACGGTGAAGACCAGCAACATCTTTCAGGGCTGCCACCTTCCGTGTGGGACAAGGAGCCGGACGTGTGCCTTTTCGGAATCAGGGTCTGCGAGGACGAGAGCCATGAGATGTTCCTCCTCTCAGCAAGCCCGGGTCCCAGATCCTGTTGTACCTGTGAATAGGCTTCAGGGGGACGGTGAAGACCAGCAACATCTTTCAGGGCTGCCACCTTCCGTGTGGGACAAGGAGCCGGACGTGTGCCTTTTCGGAATCAGGCTCTGCCGAGGACGAGAGCCATGAGATGTTCCTCCTCTCAGCAAGCCCGGGTCCCAGATCCTGTTGTACCTGTGAATAGGCTGCAGGGGGACGGTAAAAAACAGCAACAGCTTTCAGGGCTGCCACCTTCCGTGTGGGACAAGGAGCCGGACGTGTGCCTTTTCGGAATCAGGCTCTGCCGAGGACGAGAGCCATGAGATGTTCCTCCTCTCAGCAAGCCCGGGTCCCAGATCCTGTTGTACCTGTGAATAGGCTGCAGGGGGACGGTGAAGACCAGCAACAGCTTTCAGGGCTGCCACCTTCCGTGTGGGACAAGGAGCCGGACGTGTGCCTTTTCAGAATCAGGCTATGCCGAGGACGAGAGCCATGAGATGTTCCTTCTCTGGGCATGCCCGGGTCCTGAATCCTGTTGTGCCTCTGAATAGGCTTCAGGGGGACGGTAAAGACCAGCAACAGCTTTCAGGGCTGCCACCTTCCGTGTGGGACAAGGAGCCGGACGTGTGCCTTTTCGGAATCAGGCTCTGCCGAGGACGAGAGCCATGAGATGTTCCTCCTCTGGGCAAGCCCGGGTCCCAGATCCTGTTGTACCTGTGAATAGGCTGCAGGGGGACGGTGAAGACCAGCAACAGCTTTCAGGGCTGCCACCTTCCGTGTGGGACAAGGAGCCGGACGTGTGCCTTTTCGGAATCAGGCTCTGCCGAGGACGAGATCCATGAGATGTTCCTCCTTGGGCATGCCCGGGTCCCAGATCCTGTTGTGCTTGTGAATAGGCTGCAGGGGGACGGTGAAGACCAGCAACAGCTTTCAGGGCTGCCACCTTCTGTGTGGGACAAGGAGGCGGATGTGTTCCTTTTCGGAATCAGGCTCTGCCGAGGACGAGAGCCATGAGATGTTCCTCCTCTGGGCAAGCCCGGGTCCCAGATCCTGTTGTACCTGTGAATAGGCTGCAGGGGGACGGTGAAGACCAGCAACAGCTTTCAGGGCTGCCACCTTCCGTGTGGGACAAGGAGCCGGACGTGTGCCTTTTCGGAATCAGGCTCTGCCGAGGACGAGAGCCATGAGATGTTCCTCCTCTGGGCATGCCCGGGTCCCAGATCCTGTTGTGCTTGTGAATAGGCTGCAGGGGGACGGTGAAGACCAGCAACAGCTTTCAGGGCTGCCACCATCTGTGTGGGACAAGGAGGCGGACGTGTTCCTTTTCGGAATCAGGCTCTGCCGAGGAGGAGAGCCATGAGATGTTCCTCCTCTGGGCAAGCCCGGGTCCCAGATCCTGTTGTACCTGTGAATAGGCTTCAGGGGGACGGTGAAGACCAGCAACAGCTTTCAGGGCTGCCACCTTCCGTGTGGGACAAGGAGCCGGACGTGTGCCTTTTCGGAATCAGGCTCTGCCGAGGACGAGAGCCATGAGATGTTCCTCCTCTGGGCATGCCCGGGTCCCAGATCCTGTTGTACCTGTGAATAGGCTGCAGGGGGACGGTAAAAAACAGCAACAGCTTTCAGGGCTGCCACCTTCCGTGTGGGACAAGGAGCCGGACGTGTGCCTTTTCGGAATCAGGCTCTGCCGAGGACGAGAGCCATGAGATGTTCCTCCTCTCAGCAAGCCCGGGTCCCAGATCCTGTTGTACCTGTGAATAGGCTTCAGGGGGACGGTGAAGACCAGCAACAGCTTTCAGGGCTGCCACCTTCCGTGTGGGACAAGGAGCCGGACGTGTGCCTTTTCAGAATCAGGCTCTGCCGAGGACGAGAGCCATGAGATGTTCCTTCTCTGGGCATGCCCGGGTCCTGAATCCTGTTGTGCCTCTGAATAGGCTTCAGGGGGACGGTAAAGACCAGCAACAGCTTTCAGGGCTGCCACCTTCCGTGTGGGACAAGGAGCCGGACGTGTGCCTTTTCGGAATCAGGCTCTGCCGAGGACGAGAGCCATGAGATGTTCCTCCTCTGGGCATGCCCGGGTCCCAGATCCTGTTGTACCTGTGAATAGGCTGCAGGGGGACGGTGAAGACCAGCAACAGCTTTCAGGGCTGCCACCTTCCGTGTGGGACAAGGAGCCGGACGTGTGCCTTTTCGGAATCAGGCTCTGCCGAGGACGAGAGCCATGAGATGTTCCTCTTCTGGGCATGCCCGGGTCCTGAATACTGTTGTGCCTCTGAATAGGCTGCAGGGGGACGGTGAAGACCAGCAACAGCTTTCAGGGCTGCCACCTTCCGTGTGGGACAAGGAGCCGGACGTGTGCCTTTTCGGAATCAGGCTCTGCCGAGGACGAGATCCATGAGATGTTCCTCCTCTGGGCATGCCCGGGTCCCAGATCCTGTTGTGCTTGTGAATAGGCTGCAGGGGGACGGTGAAGACCAGCAACAGCTTTCAGGGCTGCCACCTTCTGTGTGGGACAAGGAGGCGGACGTGTTCCTTTTCGGAATCAGGCTCTGCCGAGGACGAGAGCCATGAGATGTTCCTCCTCTGGGCAAGCCCGGGTCCCAGATCCTGTTGTACCTGTGAATAGGCTTCAGGGGGACGGTGAAGACCAGCAACAGCTTTCAGGGCTGCCACCGTCCGTGTGGGACAAGGA